>NC_064631.1:235525053-235845232 GCF_023864275.1 Schistocerca cancellata
ACCAGGGACCCGTGATCCAGAGGTAGTAACGCTAGCTAGCTGCGGACCCTCACGAATATAAACGCTTTTCATAACATTTGGGGGTTGGAGTCATGACACGTCCCTTTGTGATCCGCGTATTCACTCTCTCATGTCTGATGAGGCAGACTAATACCAGATTCTTATTCCACCGCAAATTCCAGAATATCAGGGCATAAAATCGCGGCATTTCAGCCTTAACAATATTAGTTGCTATTATTTCGGCTATAAACCATGTAGCCATCTCTGGATGGTGTTGGTCCAGCTGACAATAGAGCTGTTTTTCCTTTGTTTTTTATATCTCTCGCGTCATGTGAATGCGAATGTGCTGTCAGCGGTACAGTCAACTCGCTTTCCAGCAAAAGGCAATGAAACGGATCGAAACAATCAATTAAAAGATAAGATGAGTTATAAATTTTGCGAGGACGAATTTAATGAATATTTAGTGTAAAGGCAACTCGATTTTCTTCGTTCTTATTACAGAATGGAATCATTTTGCAAGACAATAGCAATTGATGGTTTTTGGTGCAGGGTTCATGACGAATATCTACGACTCGACTCGAAGGCTCTTACTGTCGCCTGCTGTTCGCAATAACACGCTTGTGTGAAAAGAGATTCTCACTACACGCAGCTACAAAGATAAAACAGCGAAACAGGCTGGATGCTAAACCTGACGGACGTTCTCAACTCTCTTCTATCTGTTATGTCTTCCCTTGAACACTCTGTTGTTCTTAAGCGGTTACATGAGCGAGGGAATAATACCGATCATGAAAAGAGAATTAAAAGATTAATTTATTCTACATTTAATACCAAATAATAAAGATAATACATAACATAAATGCTGAAATTGCGGCGTCAATCGCTGTCAGTAGACCGGAATGTAGGAATATATACAGAGCCCAACGATTTAGTAATCTGTCACTCTACAATATACACTCCTGGAAATGGAAAAAAGAACACATTGACACCGGTGTGTCAGACCCACCATACTTGCTGTACAAGCAATGATCACACGCACGGCACAGCGGACACACCAGGAACCGCGGTGTTGGCCGTCGAATGGCGCTAGCTGCGCAGCATTTGTGCACCGCCGCCGTCAGTGTCAGCCAGTTTGCCGTGGCATACGGAGCTCCATCGCAGTCTTTAACACTGGTAGCATGCCGCGACAGCGTTGACGTGAACCGTATGTGCAGTTGACGGACTTTGAGCGAGGGCGTATAGTGGGCATGCGGAAGGCCGGGTGGACGTACCGCCGAATTGCTCAACACGTGGGGCGTGAGGTCTCCGCAGTACATCGATGTTGTCGCCAGTGGTCGGCGGAAGGTGCACGTGCCCGTCGACCTGGGACCAGACCACAGCGACGCACGGATGCACGCCAAGACCGTAGGATCCTACGCAGTGCCGTAGGGGACCGCACCGCCACTTCCCAGCAAATTAGGGACACTGTTGCTCCTGGGGTATCGGCGACGACCATTCGCAACCGTCTCCATGAAGCTGGGCTACGGTCCCGCACACCGTTAGGCCGTCTTCCGCTCACGCCCCAACATCGTGCAGCCCGCCTCCAGTGGTGTCGCGACAGGCGTGAATGGAGGGACGAATGGAGACGTGTCGTCTTCAGCGATGAGAGTCGCTTCTGCCTTGGTGCCAATGATGGTCGTATGCGTGTTTGGCGCCGTGCAGGTGAGCGCCACAATCAGGACTGCATACGACCGAGGCACACAGGGCCAACACCCGGCATCATGGTGTGGGGAGCGATCTCCTACACTGGCCGTACACCACTGGTGATCGTCGAGGGGACACTGAATAGTGCACAGTACATCCAAACCGTCATCGAACCCATCTTTCTACCATTCCTAGACCGGCAAGGGAACTTGCTGTTCCAACAGGACAATGCACGTCCGCATGTATCCCGTGCCACCCAACGTGCTCTAGAAGGTGTAAGTCAACTACCCTGGCCAGCAAGATCTCTGGATCTGTCCCCCATTGAGCATGTTTGGGACTGGATGAAGCGTCGTCTCACGCGGTCTGCACGTCCAGCACGAACGCTGGTCAAACTGAGGCGCCAGGTGGAAATGGCATGGCAAGCCGTTCCACAGGACTACATCCAGCATCTGTACGATCGTCTCCATGGGAGAAGAGCAGCCTGCATTGCTGCGAAAGATGGATATACACTGTAGTAGTGCCGACATTGTGCATGCTCTGTTGCCTGTGTCTATGTGCCTGTGGTTCTGTCAGTGTGATCATGTGATGTATCTGACCCCAGGAATGTGTCAATAAAGTTTCCCCTTCCTGGGACAATGAATTCACGGTGTTCTTATTTCAATTTCCAGGAGTGTAATATCTACGTATTTAGAACATGCCGAGCCTTGGCCACTACGAAATTCTGTAAATGTTATCCTGCTGTCAACCACACAAAAATGGGGTCACTGCAAAGTGTTAGAACTTAAATGCACGCGCCGTTGTGGCTACGGTGTTGGTTGGCATGCTTGCACCTCATTTGTATCGGCGTACGTGGTAGCGCCCTCTTGCCCCGATGCCGGTTATAGGCTGTAGGCTAGTTATTTGGAAATGCTGCCGATAGGATAATGGCCGATACAGCAGTATCAAGCCAGACATTAAACAAAACTAAGTCCTCCCGAACAGGCCATGAAGGGCCAACGGTACCGACCGGCCGCCGTGTCATCCTCAGCCCACAGGCGTCACTGGGCGCGGATATGGAGGGGCATGTGGTGAGCACACCTCTTTTCCGACTGTATGTCAGGTTCCGATACTGGAGCCGCTGCTTCTCAATCAAGTAGCTCCTCAGTGTCACAAGGGCTGAGTGCACCTCGCTTGCTAACAGCGCTCGGCAGACCAGATGGTCACCCATCATAGTGCTAGGCCAGCCCGACAGCGCTTAACTTCGGTGATCTGACGGGAACCGCTGTTACCACTGCGGCAAGGTCGTTGGCTTGACATTAAACAGTTGATCAAAAATTAAAAACAGATGCTCACTTACCAATAAAAGGAAACAGTTGCATCAATTTTCGGTGGAATAAATATGTGTGTGTTTTAGTGTTCGTAGGCCACTTTTCAGTTCCATTGCAATAAATGTATAAGATTTACGATGGTGTCCTTTCGTACTTCTCCCCTAAGCGTTCTTTTGATGGTGCCAGACATCACACAGAATCTCTCAGTCTTTTTTTCACTGTTCACTACACACATATAATTGCTGCGTCGTGGCAACAGAGTGGGAGGATTTATGACAGTCCTCCTACTTTATGGTCATGATGCAGCAATCGTAATGTATTTTCAGTAGGAGAAACAGTTTACGTTTTAATGGCAACAGAAGCTTTATTTACGCCTTTCGCCTTCAGAATTCGTGTAGGAACTGCGGGTAACGCGTCAGTCGTAAATAGGCGAAGTTTTGGTATGTACTTTAGGCGGCGATATGGAGCTATGCTTACATAGCGCCGCACTTCTAATATTGACACAGAAATACTGGACTACGTTTTCGCTGTTCACGTAGTAAAACTTCGTTAGGAGCAACGTTCTAATTTGGTATTCATTTACTATTGATTTCATATGAAACATGATTCTGCAGACAGTACCCAATGATTGTAGCTATAGAATTATATCATTATACGACACGTACTTCAGGAGATACGTCACAAACAGTGAGGTCCGTGAGGAACTACCGTCTCTTTGAAACCTACAGCAAATTTCCCAGACTACACTCATGCAGTGTTTTGCGGCTTCCAATAAACTCTAAACCTAATTTCAATTTTTTTGTAAACCAAACGAAATTGCCCCTCAGCACCTGAGTGTGTACTGATACGAAAGCGTGTGTCGGGCCGAGACACGAATTCGGGATCTTTTCCTTTTGACAGGAAAGTGAAAATTCATTCTGGAAACATCCCACAGGCATGTCTCCTCAGTGTCTTTTCTTCCAGGAGTGCTAGTCCTGCAAGTTTCTCAGCAGAACTTCTGTAAAGTTTGGAAGATAGGAGATGAGGTGTGGCGGAAATAGGACGGGTCGTGAGTTGCGCTCGGCTAGCTCAGTGGGAGAGTATTTTTCCGCGAAAAGCAAATATCCAGAGTGCGAGTCTCGGTCCAGCGCTCCGTTTTAATATGCATAAAAGTGTCTTTTCTAAACAGTTTTCGCTCCTTATCTACGAACAGTGAAAACGTAAAGTTCTTTGTAAAGTAATCAGACTTTTGGAGCTATTTTGCACGCGGTATTTATCTAAAACTGTCGCCCGGTCGGCCGGTTCGATTTTCCGGGTGCCTATCTAACCCGTTTCAGGGGCAAGAAACATTTGATTGCGAGTGGTGCATAAAATTATTGTCCTAGTTTAAAAATTTAAAGTTATACTCTCCTAATTAAGAGGTAAAATATGACAATAAAGGGTTAGCACAGTAACTCAAGTGTTGAAGTCAGAAATTGTGTGTATGTCATCAGAATAACAGACGGCGCGCAAATTACCGAGGCAATATTCACATAGGATTTGACAGTTAGAGAACTTACGTACTTACCACAAAACTCACACAAAACCGTCACTTTCTTATGCCTTTGTCTGGTATCGGTTCAGGGTTTGCATGGTTATTAACAGAGGTGGCGCGGCTAATTGAAGAAGTGGCCGTTTGCACTCCCAGTCACCGCTCCTTCCCCCCTGCGACGGAATATATATACCCCAACCGTCTGCAGGTGGAATTATCCATATGAAAATAAGCAAAAGTTTTCTTAACGTTTGTGAAATGTTTGCGATTGGTGTTACTCTTACGGGATTCGGCTACCAACGTGGTAGAAACCTATTTGAATGTGAAAAACCGTCTAAAAACCACATCCAGGATGTATGGCACAGCGATTAGCGCTGTTAATACACCAGTCGGATTCTATTCCGGGCCAGCGCATTTCGCCGTCCCGGAAGCAGCACTTTAAGTAGCATGCTTTTCTTTCTTTCCTTTTTTTTAAGTCATCCGCAGTCTTGTTTGATGCGTCCCTTCACCAATTCTCCTGTGCCAAGCTTTTCATCCTACAGTAACACTTGCAACTAAAGCCATAAATTATTTGCTGGATGCATCCTAATCCCTGTCTTCCTCTACAGTTTTATCCTCTGCAGAACTCGTTAGTATCATGTGAGTTATTCCTTGATGTCGTTAAAGATGTCCTATCATCCTGTCGCTTCTTCTGCTCAGTGTTTTGCATATATTCCTTTCCTCGCCGATTGCATGGAGAACATCTCAATACTTGCTTCATCAGTCCACTAAATTTTCAATATTCGCCTGTAGCACCACATCTCAAACAGTTCTATCCCCTTCTGTTCCAGTTATGCACTGGTACATATCTCACTACTATGCTGTGTTCCAAAATTACATTCTCGGAAATCTCTGTCACAGATTAAGAAACATTTCTGATACTAGTAAACTTCTTATGTCCAGGAATGCCCTTTTTGACTGTGCTAATTTGCTTTTCATACCCTGTTTTCACTGTCCGTCATAGGTTATTTTACTGCCTAGCATCATAATTTCCTAGCTTCATCTACTTACTGTTAAGTATCGCACTGTTCTCATTTCTACAAGTCTCATTACTTTTGTTTTACTTAGATTTCCTCTCAATCCATATTCTGTACTCATTAGACTGCTCATTCCGTTCTACAGATCCTGTATTTCTTCACTTTCACTGATGATGGCAATGTCATCAGCGAATCTTATCATTGGTATCCTTTCACTTTGTATTTTAACCCCACTCTTAAATTATTCTTTTATTTCCGTCAATGCTTCTTCGACATATAGATTGAACAGTAAGTAAGAAATATTAGATCCATGTCTCACACCCTTGTTAATCTGTTCATTCGTCTTTGCTGTTTCACTATTACTGTTCCCTCTCCGTTAGGGTATATATTACATATTACTCGTCTTTCCATACAGCATATCCCAACTTTTCTGAGGATATTTTACGTTCGCAAATGCCTTTTTCAGGTACACAAATCCAATGAACGTGTCCTGGCTTTTCTTTAGTCTTGCTTTTATTATCAACCACAAAGCCAGAATTGCCTCTCCGGAGCCTTCACCTTCCATAAAGGCAAACTGAATCCCATCTAACAGACCCAAAATATTTTTCCATTCTGTTGTTATTCTTATCACCAGCTTGGTTGCATGAAGTGTCAAGCTTTAGTGCTATAATTTCGCACCTGTTGGCTCGTGCAATTTTCGGAACGGTTTCGTTTATCTTTTTTTCCAAAAGTCTGATGGTATATCGCCAATCTCTTACAATCTACGCACCAACAGGAAAAGATGTTTTGTTGCCACTTTCCTTAATTGTTTTAGAAATTCCGATAGAATGTTGTTTATCCCTTCTGCCTTATTTCATCTTAAGCCTTCCAAAGCTCTTCTGAATAATTGTTCTAAGACTGGATCCCCTATCTATTTCATATCGACTCGCGTTTCTTCTTCTAACACCAGACAAGTCTTTCCATTCACAGATGCCTTCCATGTACTACTTCCACCTATTCACTCTGCATTTACCAGTGCAATCCTCACTGCATTCTTAACTTTATGGCCCTTGCTTTTAATTTCATCGAAAGCTGTTTTCATTTTTCTATACCATGACTTAGTTCCTCCAACATTCAATTCCTTTACGATTTCTCGACTTTTATCAAGCAAGAATTTTGCCTTAGCTTCCCTTGATTTCCTGTTTATTTCTTTGTTAAATGACTTGTATATTTGTATTCGTGAACTTCCAGGAGAATTTTTGTTAATTCTTCTTTCGTAGATCAAGTGAAGTACTTTTTACCGTTAACATCGTTTCTTTGCCCTTATCTTCCTTGTACCTTTCCAACTTTTATGACTCCTTTTCAGAGACGTCCATTCGTCTTCAGCCGAACTGCCTACTAAGCTACTCAGTATCGCAGTATCTATAGGCTCTCAAGCGTATCTCTTCATTCTCAGTAATTCCGAGTTCCACTTCTTTGCCCATTCATTCTTCCTCACTAGTGTCTTAAACTGCAGTCGACGCTTCTTCATAAGTAAATTCTGATCTAAATCCATATTTGCCTTACAATAAAATTTCTGATTTCGGAGACTCTATCTGACCATGATGTAATGTAACAGATATTTTCCTGTATCTTGCAGCCTTTTCAAAGTTTACTTCCTTCTCTAGTGATTCTTCAACAGGATATTCGCTATTACGAGCTGAAGTTTATTGCGGAACTCAATTAGTCTTTCTCCTCTCTTATTCCTGGAACCAAATCCATATTCTTCTATAACCCTTTCTTCTTCTCCTTCCCCTACAACTGCATTCCTATCCATCATGACTATTTGAGTTTCATCTACCTTTACGTCCGCCCCGATACCTGAGTGGTCACCGTGACGGATTGCCGCTGCGGGCCCAGATTCGATTCCCGGCTGTGTCTGAGATTTTCTCCACCCAAGGACTGGGTGTTATGTTGTCTTCATCATCATTTCATCCCCATCCGGCGCGCAGGTCGCCCAATGTGGCGTCGAATGTAACAAAAATATGTTCAAATGTGTGTGAAACCTTATGGGACTTAACTGCTATTGTCATCAGTCCCTAAGCTTACACGCTATTTAATCTAAATTATCCTAAGGACAAACACACACACCCATGCCTGAGGGAGACCTCAAACCTCCGCCGGGACCAGCCGCACAGTCCATGACTGCAGCGCCCTACACCATTCGGCTAACGAATGTAACAAGACCTGCACCAAGGCGGCCGGACCTGCCCCACAAGGGGCCTCCCGGCCAATGACGCCAAATCCTCACTTCCATTTCCATCTCCCTTTACGTACTGTCTATCCGTGTAAAATTTTCATTCAATGTAAGACCATTTCGAAACGTTTTCTCATTAACACAGTCCCCGCGCCCGTTCCAAACTACCCGCCCCCTACTTCCTAACAAAACAAAATAATGAGCGGAACAAACTTCGGCGGTTATTACACCTTTCGATGTTCATTCAGCAAAACTTCAGTATCATGAATGACGTTTTCATTTATTTCTTTTTTAATACTACCTTGCCGGTCGGAGTGGCCGTGCGGTTCAAATGGCTCTGAGCTCTATGGGACTTAACTTCTGAGATCATCAGTCCCCAAGAACGTAGAACTACTTAAACCTAACTAACCGAAGGACATCACACACATGCATGCCCGAGGCAGGATTCGAACCTGCGACAGGAACGGTCTCGCGGTTCCAGCATGTAGGGCCTAGAACCGCTCGGCCACCCCGGCCGGCTCCGTGCGGTTCTAGGCGCTACAGTCTGGAACCGAGCGGCTGCAGGTGCGAATCCTGCCTCGGGCATGGATGTGTGTGATGTCCTTAGGTTAGTTAGGTTTAATTAGTTCTAAGTTCTAGGCGACTGATGACCTCAGAAGTTAAGTCGCATAGTGCTCAGAGCCATTTTAGCTAGTAGTACCTTCACTCGCAGCACATTTTCCAAACAGCGTACACATACACCGCTCAATATACGGGCGACACTATTTCACTGCATGACAAGTAGGTCAAGATGTATCATAATTAATAAGATGCATGCAAAACCAACATTTCTTTTCAAAAACGGCGCTGTAAAGTAATCAGACTTTTGTATGTGTTTTACACATGAGAGTTGTTTTCTTTAATGAAGCTGGTGGAAGGTTGAGGATTACTGGTTGGTGTAACTAATGTAGCTAACGCAGGTAAAGCCCATCAATGGAATTCACGTGAACCACGTCATCGCTGCAGTGCCCTGGTAGATGGAAAACAGATCCCTAGTGCTCCTTTGAGGCAGCTTAGGCCCTCTTCCGTGAAAGGCCATTACTCCCGCCAAAAGCCCTTCTCGCTATTTAGTTGGCAGACAGACTGTGCAGAGTTCTGTATGACCTCCTCGAGGAGAAGAGTGCATTTTGACGATGCTTGCTACGACAGACGCCGCTTGCACGTAACATTTCAACGACTGATGCTAGAGTTGCAAAAGCAGTTGCAGGTAATTGCAGCGCTGAGGACAGCTAGGCCCGCCTTTCAGTACGGCCTCCCTGCGTCTTGACGCGGTGCGCGTGCGCCACGGCCAATATCGCGGGGACTGGGAGGGCCCTTTGACGGCGCGGCGGCGGAGGCGTTCGCCGGTCGCTCTCTCTCGCGCAATATTGCTGCAATATCGGCGCCAGGAGGCAAGGCGGCAGTGGGGGCGGCGGCGGCGGCGGCGCGGTGGCGCTGCGGAGGCGGCGGCGATGAAGAATGCCGCCCCGCAGCCTCCCTGGGGCATCTTTCTTCTCCCTGTTTGCATATTTTTGCTAGGGTGGCCGCGTTGTTATTCGAGCCTCGAACGGTGCATCGAGAGGAGGTGAGGGGCTGCGAGCACGCCCACAGGCCAGTGCAGCGCCCCCAGGAATAGTATCGCCGCAGAATCGACAGCCCAAGCCCATATGATGGAGGCTATTTCCTTCTGAGCATCACGTAGCTAGAAAATTCCTCTGCACTCCCAGTCTTTTACATAGATGCGGGTGTTGTGCAAGATGTATCACATATATGCGAACAAACACTTAAGGAAGGTGCAACACGCTTCGACTTTTAAGGTTCCATACCTAGATAGATAAAAACGAAACCCTTTTAGGAAAACAGTCAATAACATTTGTCTCGGTCTGTGACCATATTCTCACTGTGTAAAACTTCAGACGTTTAGGTCACTATTGCAAGTGCCCTTCCTCAGGGAGAGGTTCTTTTCTTCTTCTTTTTACGGCAAAAAAAAAAAAAGGAACGTGAGGAAGGCTACTTGCAATATTGGCCGATATATCAGCAGTTTTGCACATTGTCAATGCAACCATAGACCCAGAAGAATTTTATTGACTCATGACAACCACCGCAGAAAACTACGCTTACCTTTTAGGATCATTTTGTTGTCTGGTTGTTTGTCTCGAGGACGGGTAGAGATATTAAGCTGACATTTACGTCGAACTCTGTAGACAATGGTACCCGGGCGATATAAAAAATTTAAGCTTATTTGCCAATCCAATCAGAATGTGACCATTAATGTCACATATTTTGATACACGTCTGTTCACACAAATTAATCTAACGAAAATTAAATATGTACTTCGTACGCAACCTATTACGCGGCAGGCTCGATTATTTGCCGTTTCCTCACGTCCTAGACAGCTTGGTATCTCTAGAACAAATCTATGTACTTTCTTGTCATTTTCTATTTCTCCTTCTCAAGCGTAAGAATCTTATTATGCTACAACATTTTTTTCCGGTTAACAACAGGCTATGTCATAAAGTTATAATACTTCTTTTCTATCTTCCTAAATACCTATTTTGTACACATAAATCGTTAATTTTAAGAGTTTTATTTTTAATTACTTTTAACTGCGCCGGTTATCTGGCACCAAGGTCCACCCTCCGATTTCTGGCATGACTGTAGCAAATGAAGTCCTTGTGGATCCTAAGGATGTCTCAAATGACTTTGGCCGCTTTTTCGCGGAGGTTTCGAGCTCTGCCCATTACCACCCTGCCTTCTTCCCCAGAAAACAAGTGGAGGAGGCACGGCCACCTTCTTTCCAGTCTTTGAATCGTGAAAGTTACAATGCCACCTTCACCATGCGGGAACTCGAAAGTGCACTCGCCCGGTCCCGATCTTCTGCTCCGTGGCCCGATGGCATCCATATTCAGATGCTCAAGAACCTTTTTCCTGCAGGTAAAGGCTTTCTTCTTCGCGCCTATAATCGCATCTGGACTGAAGGTCATGTTCCCACACGCTGGCGTGAAGCAATTGTTGTTCCCAGGAAAGGACAAACTCCTTCCTTCCAGTTATGGCCCCGTCTCCCTTACCAGCTGCGTCTGCAAGGTGATGGGGCGCATCGTAAATTCTCGATTGGTTTGACTCCTTGAACCTCGATGCCTCTTTACCAATGTCCAATGTGGCTTTCGTAGGCGTCGCTCTGCTGTTGACCACCTAGTTACCTCGTCGACTTTCATTATGGACAAATTCTTGCGTAAGCGCCAGACGGTGGCTGTGTTCTTCGATTTGGAGAAGACTTACGACAACTGCTGGAGGGCGTGCATTCTCCGCACCATGCACACTTGTGTCCTTCGCGGCCACCTCCCTCGTTTTATTAATGCATTTTTAATGGATCGAATGTTCAGGGTACGTGTGGGTTCTGTTTTGTCATATGCCTTTTGCCAGGAGAATCCCCAGGGCTCTGTTTTGAGCGTGTCTCATTTTGCCACACCTATCAATCCAATAATGGATTGCCTTCCAGCTGACGTTTCATTCTCCCTTTTCGTGGACGACTTTACGATCTACTGCAGCGCTCAGAGAACATGTCTCCTGGAGAGCTGTCTTCGGCGTTGTCTAGACCGTCTATATTCCTGGAGTGTCGCTAACGGTTTCCGTTTTTCTGGTGAGAAAACGGTCTGTATGTACTTCTGGCGTTACAGTTTCTTCCACCATCCTTACATCTCGGTCTCGTTGCTCTCCCATTCGTGGAGAGAACAAAATTTTTAGGTCTGATATTTGAGAGGGAACTTTGCTGGTCTCCACATGTGTCTTACTTGGCTGCTAGTTGTACCCGTTCTCTAAATGTCCTCCGTGTTCTCAGCGGCTCGTCATGGGGAGCAGATCGAATGGTTCTGCTTCGCTTATATCGACCATTGTCAGGTCAAACCTGGATTATGGGAGCTTTGTCTACTCTTCTGCACTGCCGTCCATCGTACGCCGTCTAAACTCTATCCACCATCGGGGGTTACGTCTGGCGACAGGAGAATTCTACACTAGCCCTGTTGAGAGTCTGCATGCCGAACCTGCCGAATTACCGCTAAACTACCGGCGCGAGCAATTAAACAGAGAACCGACTCGTGGAGATAACATCTTGGACCTACTGATAACAAATAGACCCGAACTTTTCGACTCTGCATGTGCAGAACAGGGAATCAGTGATCATAAGGCCGTTGCAGCATCCCTGAATATGGAAGTTAATAGGAATATAAAAAAAGGGAGGAAGGTTTATCTGTTTAGCAAGAGTAATAGAAGGCAGATTTCAGACTACCTAACAGATGAAAACGAAAATTTCTGTTCCGACACTGACAATGTTGAGTGTTTATGGAAAAAGTTCAAGGCAATCGTAAAATGCGTTTATTACAGGTACGTGCCGAGTACAACTGTGAGGGACGGGAAAAACCCACCGTGGTACAACAACAAAGTTAGGAAACTACTGCGAAAGCAAAGAGAGCTTCACTCCAAGTTTCAACGCATCCAAAACCTCTCAGACAAACAGAAGCTAAATGATGTCAAAGTTAGCGTAAGGAGGGCTATGCGTGAAGCGTTCAGTGAATTCGAAAGTAAAATTCTATGTACCGACTTGACAGAAAATCCTAAGAAGTTCTGGTCTTAGGTTAAATCAGTAAGTGGCTCGAAACAGCATAACCAGACACTCCGGGATGATGATGGCATTGAAACAGAGGATGACACGCGTAAAGCTGAAATACTAAACACCTTTTCCCAAAGCTGGTTCACAGAGGAAGACCGCACTGCAGTTCCTTCTCTAAATCCTCGCACAAACGAAAAAATGGCTGACATCGAAATAAGTGTCCAAGGAATAGAAAAGCAACTGGAATCACTCAACAGAGGAAAGTCCACTGGACCTGACGGGATACCAATTCGGTTCTACACAGAGTACGCGAAAGAACTTGCCCCCCTTCTAACAGCCGTGTACCGCAAGACTCTAGAGGAACGGAAGGTTCCAAATGATTGGAAAAGAGCACAGGTAGTCCCAGTCTTCAAGAAGGGTCGTCGAGCAGATGCGCAAAACTATAGACCTATATCCCTGACGTCGAACTGTTGTAGAATTTTAGAACATGTTTTTTGCTCGAGTATCATGTCGTTTTTGGAAACCCAGAATCTACTATGTAGGAATCAACATGGATTCCGGAAACAGCGGTCGTGTGAGACCCAACTCGCTTTATGTGTTCATGAGACCGAGAAAATATTAGATTCAGGCTCCCAGGTAGATGCTATTTTTCTTGACTTCCGGAAGGCGTTCGATACAGTTCCGCACTGTAGCCTGATAAACAAAGTAAGAGCCTACGGAATATCAGACCAGCTGTGTGGCTGGATTGAAGAGTTTTTAGCAAACAGAACACAGCATGTTGTTATCAATGGCGAGACGTCTACAGACGTTAAAGTAACCTTTGGCGTGCCACAGGGGAGTGTTTTTCACAATATATATAAATGACCTAGTAGATAGTGTCGGAAGTTCCATGCGGCTTTTCGCGGATGATGCTGTAGTATACAGAAAGGTTGCAGCATTAGAAAATTGTAGCGAAATGCAGAAAGATCTGCAGCGTATAGGCACTTGGTGCAGGGAGTGGCAACTAACCCTTAACATAGACAAATGTAATGTATTGTGAATACATAGAAAGAAGGATCCTTTATTGTATGATTATATGATAGCGGAACAAACACTGGTAGCAGTTACTTCTGTAAAATATTTGGGAGTATGCGTGCGGAACGATTTGAAGTGGAATGATCATATAAAATTAATTGTTGGTATGATGGGTACCAGGTTGAGATTCATTGGGAGAGTCCTTAGAAAATGTAGTCCATCAACAAAAGAGGTGGCTTACAAAACAATCGTTCGACCTATACTTGAGTATTGCTCATCAGTGTGGGATCCGTACCAGATCGGGTTGACGGAGGAGATAGAGAAGATCCAAAGAAGAGCGGCGCGTTTCGTCACAGGGTTATTTGGTAACCGTGACAGCGTTACGGATATGTTTAACAAACTGAAGTGGCAGACTCTGCAAGAGAGGCGCTCTGCATCGCGGTGTAGCTTGCTCGCCAGGTTTCGAGAGGGTGCGTTTCTGGATGAGGTATCGAATATATTTCTTCCCCCTACTTATACCTCCCGAGGAGATCACGAGTGTAAAATCAGAGAGATTAGAGCGCGCACGGAGGCTTTCAGACAGTCGTTCTTCCCGCGAACCATACGCGACTGGAACAGGAAAGGGAGGTAATGACAGTGGCACGTAAAGTGCCCTCCGCCACACACCGTTGGGTGGCTTGCGGAGTATAAATGTTGATGTAGATGTAGATGTAGCGATATGTTGCTTTGTCGGTACGCCTGCCGACTGATGTCAATGCCCGACCAATCGTCCTATTTCTCTTTCTTTGACGACTCTCTCGACCGCCAATACTGGCTGTGTCTCTGCCCTGTTACCTCCTGTAGTTCGCTTTCGTCGCCTGCTTCAGATACTTGATTTTACTCTCCCTACGACTTTTCGAGTGGGTGAGAGCCCGATGCCACCTTGGCTCCAGGCTCAGGTTCGCGTTCACCTTGAACTCAGCTCGCTCCCAAAGGAGAGGACCGCGGATTCGATATAACGCTCGAGGTTAGTCGAACTTCGTTCGAGGCTCGCCAATAACGTCTTTATTTATACAGATGGCTCCAAGGCTACTGCTGGCGTCGGATGTGCCTTTGCCGTTGGCGATGATACCTTTCAATACCGGCTCCTTCACCAGTGTTCAAGCTTTACAGCTGAGCTTTTTGCTTTCTATCAGGCTGTTCAGTATATCCGCCGCCATCGTCATTCTCCCTATGCCATCTGCCCTGATTCTTTGAGCGCCATTCAAAGCCTCCGTGACCCATATTCGGACCACCCTCTCGTGCAACGAATTCAACGCTCCTTTCAGTCGCTAGGTGATACCGGCGCTCGTGTTCTTTTTTTGTGTATTCCTGGCCACATTTGTGTGCCTGGAAACGAAGCTGCTGATGCTGCGGCCAAGGCTGCTGTCCTCCTGCCTCGGACAGCTTCCTTTTGTGTCCCATCAACTGATATTAGTGGGGTTCTTTGTCGGCGCGTTTCATTATTGTGACATGAGGCTTGGTCCACTCTCCATGAAAATAAGCTTAGGGCCATCAAACCGATCCCGACGGCATGCACGACCTCCTCACGCCCTTCCCGCCGAGAGGAGTTCATTTTGACCAGGTTGCGGATTGGGCATTGCCGATTTAGCCACCGCTACCTGTTGTCCGGTGACCCCGCCCCGCAGTGCCCCTATGGTCATTCATTGACGGTGCGCCATATTTTATTGTCCTGTCCCCGTTTTATTCACTCTCGTGTTGTACTAGGTTTGCCGTCTACCTTACAGGAACTTTAAGCTGACGACGCTCGAGCAGCTGCTCATGTCCTTCGTTTTATTACACTGACTGATTTGTCCAAAAAGATCTAACTCTTTTATTTTGTTTCTCTGCGTCTTTGTAAGAACTTACCCCTGATGCTGCCTCCTTGCGTTATTATACGCTATTAGTTCACTAACGTTTGTGACTGGGCGCTAATGACATTAGTAGTTCAGTACCCTAAACAAAAACAAAACAAACAAAAAATACTTTTACCTGTGTAACTAGTCCATTTGGAGTTTCATTATTGTTAATGTTGTTGTTGCTAATCTTGTAGTCTTCAGTCCTGAAACTGATTTGATGCAGCTCTCCATGATACTCTATCCTGTGCAAGCTTCTTCATCTCCCAGTGCCTACTGCGGCCTACATCCTTCTGAATCTGCTTAGTGTATTCATCTCTTGGTCTCCCTCTACGATTTTTACCCACCACGCTGCCCTCCAGTACTAAATTGGTGATCCCTTGATGCCTCAGAACATGTCCTACAAACCGATCCCTTCTTCTAGTCAAGTTGTGCCACAAACTCCTCTTCTCCCCAATTCTATTCAATACCATCTCATTGGTTATGTGATCTACCCATCTAATCTTCAGCATTCTTCTGTAGCACCACATTTCGAAAGCTTCGATTCTCTTATTGTCTAAGCTATTTATCGTCCACGTTTCACTTCCATGCATGGCTACACTCCATACAAATACTTTCAGAAACGACTTCCTGACACTTAAATCAATGATCGATGTTAACAAATTTCTCTTCTTCAGAAACGCTTTCCTTGCCATTGGCAGTCTACATTTTATATCCTTTCTACTTCGACCATCATCAGTTATTTTCCTCCCCAAAAAGCAGGACTCCTTTACTATTTTAAATGTCTCATTTCCTAATCTAATTCCCTCAGCATCACCTGATTTAATTCGACCACATTCCATTATCCTTGTTTTACTTTTGCTAATGTTCAACTGCTCTTCCAAGTCCTTTGCTGTTTCTGACAGAATTACAATGTCATCGGCGAACCTCAAAGTTTTTATTTCTTCTCCATGGATTTTAAATCCTACACCGAACTTTTCTTTTGTTTTCTTTACAGCTTGCTCAATATACAGATTGAATAGCATCGGGGAGAGGCTACAACCCTGTGTCAATCCCTTCCCAACCACTGCTTCCCTTTCATGTCCCTCGACTCTTATAACTGCCATCTGGTTTCCGTACAAATTGTAAATAGCCTTTCGCTCCCTGTATTTTACCCCTGCCACCTTCAGAATTGAAAGAGAGTATTCCAGTCAACGTTGTAAAAAGCTTTCTCTAAATCTATAAATGCTAGAAACGTAGGTTTGCCTTTCCTTAACCTTTCTTCTAAGGTAAGTCGTAGGGTCAGTATTGCCTCAAGTGTTTCAACATTTCTACGGAAACCAAACTGATCTCCCACGAGGTCGGCTTCTACCAGTTTTTCCATTTGTCTCTAAAGAATTCGTGTTAGTATTTTGCATCTGTGACTTATTAAACTGATAGTTCGGTAATTTTCACATCTGTCAATACCTGATTTCTTTGGGGTTGGAATTATTATATTCTTCTTGAAGTGTGAGGGAATTTCGCCTTTCTCATACATCTTGCTCCCCAGATGGTAGAGTTTTGTCAGGACTGGCTCTCCCAAGGCTGTCGATGGTTCTAATGGAATGTTGTCTACTCCCGGGTCGTTTTTTCGACTTAGGTCTGTCAGTGCTCTGTCAAACTCTTCACGCAGTACAATATCTCACATTTCATCTTCATCCACATCCTCTTCCATTTTCATAATATTGTCCTCAAGGACATCGCCCCTGTATAGACCCTCTATATACTCCTTCCACCTTTCTGCTTTCCCTTCTTTGCTTAGAACTAGGTTTCCATCTGAGTTCTTGATATTGATGCAAGTGGTTCTCTTTTCTCCAAAGGTCTCTTTAATTTTCCTGTAGGCAGTACCTATCTTACCCCTTGTGAGATAAGCCTCTACATCCTTACATTTGTCCTCTAGCCATCTCTGCTTAGCCATTCAGAACTTCCTGTCGATCTCATTTTTGAGACGTTTGTAATACTTTTTGCCTGCTTCACCTACTGCATTTTTGTATTTTCTCCTTTCATCAATTAAATTCAGTATCTCTTCTGTTACCCAAGGATTTCTACTAGCCCTCGTCTTTTTACCAACTTGATCCTCTGCTGCCTTCACTATTTCATTCCTCAAAGCTAACCATTCTTCTTCTACTGTATTTCTTTCCCCCATTCCCGTCAATCGTTCCCTTATGCTCTCCCTGAAACTCTGTACAACCTCTGGTTTAGTCAGTTTATCCAGGTCCCATCTCCTTAAATTCCCATCTTTTTGCAGTTTCTTCAGTTTTAATCTACATTTCATAACCAATAGATTGTGGTCAGAGTCCACATCTGCCCCTGGAAATGTCTTACAATTTTTAACCTGGTTCCTAAATCTCTAAGACCTATCTGAAACCTTTTAGTCTCTCCAGGGTTCTTCCATGTATACAACCTTCTTTCATGATTCTTGAACCAAGTGGTAGCTATGATTAAGTTATGCTCTGTGCAAAATTCAACCAGGCGGCTTCCTTTTTCATTTCTTAGCCCCAATCCATATTCACCTACTACGTTTTCTTCTCTTCCTTTTCGTCCTGTCGAATTACTGTCACCCATGACTATTAAATTTTCGTCTCCCTTTACTACCTGAATAATTTTTTTATCTCATCATACATTTCAGCAATTTTATCATCATCTGCAGAGCTAGTTGGCTTATAAACTTATACTACTGTAGTAGGCGTGTGCTTCGTAACTATCTTGGCCACAATAATGCGTTCACTATGCTTTTTGTAGTAGCTTACCCGCACTCCTATTTTTTTATTCATTATTAAACCTACTCCTGTATTACCCCTATTTGATTTTATATTTATAACCCTGTATTCACCTGACCAAAAGTCTTGTTCCGCCTGCCACCGAACATCACTAATTCCCACTATATCTAACTTTAACCTATCCATTTCCCTTTTTAAATATTCTAACCTACCTGCCCGATTAAGGGATCTGACATTCCACGCTCCGATCCGTAGAACACCAGTTTTCTTTCTCATGATAACTATGTCCTCCTGAGTAGTCCCCGCCCGGAGATCCGAGTGGGGGACTATTTTACCTCCGGAATATTTTACCCAAGAGGACGCCATCATCATTTAACCATACAGTAAAGCTGCATGCCCTCGGGAAAAATTACGGATGTAGTTTCCTCTTGCTTTCAGCCGTTCGCAGTACCAGCACAGCAAGGCCGTTTTGGTTAATATTACAAGGCCAGATCAGTTAATCATCCAGACTGTTGCCCCTGCAACTACTGAAAGGGCTGCTGCCCCTCTTCAGGAACCACACTTTTGTCTGGCCTCTCAACAGATACCCCTCCGTTGTGGTTGCACCTACGGTACGGCTATCTGTGTCGATGAGGCACGCAAGCCTCCCCACCAACGGCGAGGTCCATGGTTCATTGGGGCCGGGGGGGGGGGGGGCATTCTGTTCATGTAAAATTTCAGGTTGTCTAAATATAACCTATCTTAGTATCAAAGTACCAACGGCCTTGCCGCAATAGTAACACCGGTTCCCGTCAGATCACCAAAGTTAAGCGATGTCGGGCAGGGCTAGCACTTGGATGGGTAATGATCTGGTCTGCCGAGCTCTGTTGGCAAACGGGGTGCACTCAGCCCCTGTGAAGCAAACTGACGTGCTACTTGATTGAGAAGTAGCGGCTCCGGTCTCGTAAACTGACATACGGCGGGGAGAGCAGTGTGCTGACCACATGCCCCTCCATATTCGCATCCAGTGACGCCTGTGGGCTGAGGATGTCACGGCGGCCGGTCGGTACCGTTGGGCCTTCGAAGGCCTGTTCGGACGGAGTTCTTTAGTTTTAGTATCAAAGTTGCAGGTGTTTCGTAAATGGCAGAAAAAGCTCGCAGACTCACACATCAGAACCTGTAGAGTACTTTCTGTTGACCTAGAATCAAGTAATGCAAAGAATCATAAAATTGTTAATTTGTAACTATATAACGTAAAATCTATTTCTTTACCAACTTTTGTCCGTCCGTCTTTCCACCCCACTACAAATTCCCATTTTTCTCAGGAATGGTTGAAATGGCTCTGAGCGCTACAGGGCTTAACTTCTGAGGTCATCAGTCCCCTAGAACTACTTAAACCTAACTAACCTAAGGACATTACAAATAACCATTCCCGAGGCAGGATTCGAACCTGCGACCGTAGCTGTCACGCGGTTCCAGGCTGTAGCGCCTAGAACCGCTTGGCCACTCCGGCCGGATCTCAGGAATGGGTTGAGGTATCCAGATGAAGTGCATGTCACATACTAAGGTCTACGGTTACTTGCCTGTGTGAAAAAATTAATCTTGTAACGGGGACTTACTCAGTTACCGTTGGTAGCTCAGTTCTTTTTTTAAAAAATGTCACGTACGCTTTATTTGGAACCAAATGCAAATGAGGTTGACAATAAGGAGCAGTTATCAAATTTGTCTATTAAGACACAATGACTAATAAAAAATTCTTAAGCAAGTTCCACTGTTGGCCGGAGGCCTTATTGACCAGAAATTCAAATTATTTGTCGGCTGAAGGCTCCAATAGTAGAAGCTCAAAGGAATTTGATGGCTGAAGGCCCCAATAGTAATAACTCTAAAACAATTTAACGGCTGAAGGCCTGGAGAACTAATTCTTAAATACAGTTAAATTTCTCCAGGCAATTCTAAAATATTTCAAGAAAAAAAACGCAATCATCAAAATTTCAGTATTAAGAGACAATATCTATTTAAAAATTCTTTAGTCAAATTGCATTCATCGCTGAAGGCCTTATTCACCAGAAACTGAAACTATTTGTCGGCTGAAGGCCCCAATAGTAATAACTCAAAAACAGTTTAACGGCTGAAGGCCTGAATAACAAATTCTTAAAAACAGTTAAACATCTCCAAGAGATATTAAAATATTTTTTTAAACAAAATCATCTAAGTTTCGCTATTAAGAGACAATATCTATTTAAACATTGTGAAGAGTTGCATTCACGGCTGAAGGCCTTATTGACAAAAAGTTCAAATTACATGTCGGCTGAAGGTGCCGAAAGTAATAACTCAAAATTAAAATATGTATTTTTTTTAGAAAAAAACACCACAATCTGATCAGACCAAGAGAGAAGCGGGCCTCAAACAGTGCTCCAAGGATCGGCCTGGGAAAGTCGCTCAACTTCGTAACCAATGAGACAGACAGCCAAGAGTTGTATTCACTTAACTGAAAGGCAACTCAAAGTAGTGACGGTTTAAACGCAGACCAACACTCTGCAAAATCTACCTAATGTCTGATAACCAATACAACGATGGGATACAGAACAGGCGGACATTATTGCATCTTCAGAATCCGGTGTTTAGAACATCCAGAAGCAGAAGGAACTACTACGACCAAAGTAGTCCAAAAGAAGTAACATATCCGGACCACAATCAAGGAGGCTGTCGAACTACATGCCTTACCAGGCAGCAGCGGCAAGGCGGGGAAAGGTAGACTACACTCCGTGAAAATACGCTAACCTCCAGGACAGGTAACTGCGGCGTTAGCGGCCACTAGGCAGAAAAATACAGCTGGTTGAACTTCACCAATAAGTATGAGAAATTCAATGATTAATAATAAGAAGCGGAGGACGGCTAATTAATCTTGCAAAGTCCAAACACTCCACTCCTTGCTCTTTGTCTCAGCGACCCTGCGAGCAGCAACACGTGAACAAACAGCGTGATCTCAAATAGTGGAGGTTTCACTACTGGGTTAATGTTCACTCAACTCAAACGTCCTGGGTCCAGTGGACAACGAGGTTGTGGCCCTCGCAACTGCAGCCCCTCGATCTGGCGGTGCCTGCGTGCCGCCAGCAGTCCCGGCATGTCCTTGCGCTGCCGGACCTCACTGCTCCTCTGTCCCAGCGGAACTGCACGACACACTCTGACCCAGAAAACACTTCACGTCCTTCCAAAGACAGTACCACGGTACTAGATATCGATAAGCGCTGCTGCTGCCAGTATCAGACAGACAATGCTAGGAATCATAGTGGAGCCAGTAAACACAAGAAGAAAACGAGACGCCACTATCCCTATTACACGATGCCAACCTACCAGAGTCACCAACGTCCTAGCCATATCTACATGCTCACTGTGCGCTCAGGACAGCATGGAGCAGCGTTTTGCGATTTACAGGCATAGCAGAAACTTTGCCCAACACATCTCTGAAATGTCTTATCGTATTTTCACTGTGGTTTTCATTTCGCGACTGATCGGACCTTACTTTCTGGATACCCGTCATATATAACTTGGCCTATATAGAACACAGAAAGCACGAGACCTACTCGCACGTGTCTGGTTTTTACTTTTTAGGAACGTTTTATTTGATTTGGTACTTTTAATTACCACCACGAGCACACTATAAAGCGTATGTTGCGACACAAATAACAAACTACAGAGAAACGTCATAGCCACTGAAAAAGTTTATACTTCTTAGCAAACTAATCAGCTATGACTAAAATCTTGTCGCTCTCAAGAGACATCACGCTCGTGCCGAATAATACCGCTTCTAGCCCTGAAAATCTTCTCATTTCATTGGGGAAACACATTACACAAGTATCTATAGGTATGCCACATCCAGTTGAAGCCACTCGATGGTACAGATCCAGAGAGTTAACAATTTGCGGAAATGTTGTTGATTGTTACGTTTCATCTGTTCTTCCAAATAGGGTAAGGGATTTTGTGTGAGGCCATGGTTGGGTGATCTAGTGTGACAGCTGAGCTGCTATGGAGTACTTGAATGTTTCCACAATCCAGAAAAACATGGGGGTAGCCAAGTGAACACGGCTTGGAGGTATCTGCAGCATACTGCGAAGGTGTTGAAGAAATGGCAGTACATCTTCGTAGAGGATATCAAAAGAAGTATCGTGGTTGACGCTGTTGGTAACCAGAAGGAATATGGCAGTGGCATTAGACGAAATCAACATTAAAATTACACAGAACCACCCCGAACCAAAGCTTCGTTCTCTATACACTATGTTAAACGCTTCAGCCCTCATAGTTAGTTTTCAGATGGTGCTGTCGTTTACTGTCCAGAAACGTCATCAGCAGATCAAAATCAAATGCATAACAGGTGATACAAAACATCTGTGTTTTGTGAAAAATGACAGTTGACTCTAAACAATAACAAGTGTGAGGTCATCTACTTGAGTACTAAAAGGATTCTCTTGATTTTCGGTTAGACAATAATTCACACAAACATAAAGGCTATCAATTCAACTAAATGTCTGGGGATTACAAACACGGATTACAAACAGCTTAAATTGGAACAAACAGATAGATAATGTTCTGGGAAAGGCTAACTAAAGACTGCGTTTTATTTGATAGAACACACAGAAGCTGCAATAGATCCACTAAAGAGACGACCGACACTACGCTTGTCTGCCCTCTTCTGGAGACTGCAGCGCGATACAGGCTTCGTCCCAGACAGGAATCACGGAGGAAGTTCAAGGAAGTGCGGCTTCTTTTGTATTAAAGTGAAATAGGGGAGAGAGTCACGCGTATAATAAGCGAGTTGGGGTGGCAATGACTAAAACAAAGTCGTTTCTGTTGCTGTTGCAGCTGGCATATGTTAGTTCTCTTTCGTGTTTATGTATGAAAACTCTGCACTTACGTGATATCAGTATGAACTGTGTACATTTTCTTTGTTTTGTTTCTTTCAATTTTTCTTTAGTCATCCTGTGAACTTATGTATGTGAAATTGTGACGTTAAATTATTATATGAATTAAATATCATTCTTGATGTAACTGCATGTATTATCTTTGTATTTATGAAGCTCGGCACAGTAGCGGAAAAGATATATACGTAAAAGTTTCACGAAAACAAGACAGACAGTTGGTGCTCAGCAAGTTATTTAAAGTGAGGGGTCAGCTGTATTAAGACGGACGGTTGGGTTAAGTTGAATTATTGATAGAAAAGGCACACATAATTTATAAACAGAAGTTTTCTGAGTACTGCTGTACGGAAGGAGAAATTTGTAAGAAGAAAATGTGTAGTCTGAAAGAAGAACAGTGAGTTCGAGGGGGACGGTGGAAGCGTTAAGTAAATATGTCACGAGGACGGTGGAAGTCACGAATGGTTTCAGTAAAGTGTGGAGAATTGAGTAACTTCGACGGTGATATTACGAGGCGGGGATTGGAAAAAATTGGAGGCAATAATTGTGAGACGGAGAACGTCGTTATTTGGGAGAAAATACGAGTCGCACTTGGGACATTCCAGAATATAACTGCTGCCCTCGCTTGAAAAGGGTCTGGCTGCTGAGTCTAAGTAATTAACGGCAACCGTAGGTCTAGGATACATAAGGTTATTTAAGATTTCTCATTAACATAATAATAGCAGTATGGATTTTACAAGTTATTTACATCTCAAAGAGACGTCTAATTAACATCTTCAGAGAACATCATGAATTGGTAGGATACAGTGGTGATTGGGCAGCAGGCAAAACTGATAAGTCAGAATGAAGGGTGCCACCTGGAATGAGTTCGGCCAGTAACTTCGCTACGTGACTAGACGGAAACTATTTCTTTGACCATATTATACTATAAAAATATTAGCTAAGAATGCATGCTGTCAAAATACATCCTCTTGGCAATGGGTAAGCAGTCACGTATCTGTCATCCATACTTAAGTTAGAGAGAAGAGGCTAGATGTATTAACAGACTGAGGATAAGTTTAACTCTCCGTTCCGTGAAGTCCCTAAGCCTGGCTCGGGCCTGATGTTCTATTGAATGGTGCCACATTTACCAAATTTAACGCCCACCGCCGTAGCATGGAAACAGAATCACCGCCTATCGGCCTCTGCTCTCAGGGCCTCTGAATCTGCCTCACTCATGATTGGCCCCCAGGGTTGAAGTCTGCCAGCGCATCATTCTCGTGGTCCGTTTCTCTCAGCGTCTGCCACTAGAACACACCTCTGATTCTTTCAGAGACAAGCACAAGAATGTTTTTCGTACTTCGGATCTTACATTCACCTCGCCCCGTCAAAGAAACCGCGTAGCTTGCTTCGTCCAAACAAAGTCGTACAACCACCGGTTCATCAATCAGACAGGAAAAACATCAAATTTCTATCTCTCTCTACATTACGTTTAGTGAGTGACCAATCGGATTTTAATTCACTTGAGAGAAAAAGATTGCTGTTTACCCAACTAAGTGGTGCCAGTCTGTCGCATCAACAATTATTTTATGACCACAGCAGTGCAGCCACCAGGGACACGTCATCACACGGTCCTTGCTTGAGTAGACGTGGTGCAGTCTGGTTGGCACTAGAGAACACTTTGAGGAATACTTTGTGAAGAATGGCTTTGTTAAGAACAAGGGTTTAGTTCCCTGCTCCAACGATTAGCGGGTGACCAAGCAAGCTACTCCAGAAAGAGAAGGCACCACGCAAGTAACCACCACGGCCAATTGAAAAGAAAGAAGTTGTCTATACGGAGACAGGGCGCCCCTGTACTGATATGTACGTACTAAGACAACAAGAAGCAATATACCCTATGAACAACTGCAGCTACTCAACCGTTGTTACACGGAGATGTGTTTAAATTCAATTTTGATGAGTCTCATGCAATTGGTTGTGTCAGTTACGGATGGCGGAAATCAGCATCTCATGAAACTAGTCGTCCAGAATATTGGTGCGCTTCTTTCAAATTTAGTAAAACCTTAAGAAGAAGAATTTATTTTGGAATCGATGTAGAAGAGGAAGAGCAAGAATGAATGATATGATGAGAAGTAATAAGAAAATAGAAGCAACAATATTTCGAAAATCAACACCTACGACGGCGGGGAGATGAAAAGAAGAGATCACAGACCCATCGAACCTTACAGAATTAACAGAAGTCCAGTTACGAGGGCGCCATGCAGTGAAATTTATTCAGACAGCAAATCAGAGAAAGAATGTGAACTTAAAGACAAAGCGGAAACGGTGTATTTACTGTCCAACAGATTTACGAGTGAATTTCGTGCTGTTGTTACCTTCTGTTTAAATTGACAGTCAAACAGTCGTCACTGTTGAAAGTGTAAATTCCGTGTTCGTAATATTAACCCAATATATCCCATCCCGCACCTTTCGAAACAGTTTTAAGTTTCATTTATAGCAAAGCAACGTTCATTATGCTTTAGACAAGTATGTTCTGAATAAGGTCGTCAGGGTTGGGAAAACCCACCCTTATAGAGGAGCCTTGTTAGGAAACAGTTACGAAAACAAAGCGATCTTCTTCACAGATCCAAGAGAAGTCAAAACCCAGCTGACAAAAAGAAAAACTGAACGAAGGGAAAATGAGTGTATGAAGAACAATGAGAGGAGATTTCAGTGAGTCTAATAGCAAAATTTTCTTAAACGATATGGATGAAAATCCTAAAAGATTTTCGTCTTATATGAAATAAATAACTCGTTCGACGTCATCTATTCAGTCACTCAGAGACCATACTGGCACCGAAACGGAAGATAACAGAGAGAAGACTGAAATACTGAATTCGATCTTCCTAAATAGTTTCACCATTTAAGGCTGTATTAACAATGTCCTTTAAATCTTCGTACAATCGATGAAATGGCAGACACTGACATAGCCGAATAGAAAAGCAATTATATTCGCTTACAAGTGGAAAGGCAGCGGGACCAGATGAGATTATAGGATAAGCAGACATAAGCTTTGAAATTAGGCATAGAGACTACACTAGACACAGCGACGCAAACCAGTCCACGTTCTTCAGTCACTCAAAAACAGAAAAAAACATGCGGCAGCTCACATAACAAAGGCAATGAGATTCTTACGTATAACATCAAAGAGATTTAAAATGAACGTTTTGGAAAAAATAGAAATCTATATACACTCTCTGACAGACCCTGATAAAAGACCAAATGAACAAAATGTTCAGAAACACTAAAATTATATAGATAACTAAGCTGTAATCACATAGCTCGCCTCCAGGTCATCGAAAGAAAATAAAAACAAAGAAAAAGCACTACTAAAACATAAGATTATACTACCACTCCGTAGATCATTACTATACTAGAGTAATAAACATAGAGGTAAGAAAAAGAAGGGAGTCGTCATTACGTCATAAAGTTGAAACCTACGTCCGCCATTTTACATACCCGAAAACATTACGCTCACCACCTCCATGGTTCACCGCGGTGATACTTCCCCGTCGTGTCACTCTGACGTGCCCGTGTCCACTTTCGACCGTTGTGGGTATCTGCGAATCCCAAATAACATCTGGTGCTTTGATAGTGTGGAGACGTAGTTATTTCACCAAAAATGCCGACTTGCGCCGTGTATTCTGATCGATCCCATCATAATCTAAAGTCTAAAGAAATGACATTTCATTATTAAGTAGAGCCATTCGAGCAATATTTTACTCGTATACATTTTTTATAGTTGAACTGTTTACTTTTATTCTTTCCTGTGTTTATCATTGCCTTCCATACCGCAGATGCTTCGACATCCGAGTCACACAGTATCAATGATCTTGTCCCCGTACAACACACGACTACGTGTCCGCGCTGATTGTTATGGATGCAGCATCTTATGACGACTCCCACCGACAGATAATTGCTCATTGCTCCTATTTTTCCCTTATTTAAAGAAATTCTGGGTAAGACGACCTGAGATAGTTATGTGTGTGTGTGAGATTTGTGTGCGTGAGTGTATAACTATGTGTGTACGCTTTGCTTCCTTTCTGTAGAAGTCTTTGGCTAAAATCTATGTGAACACTCTTTTCGTCGTGCTTGCCTGCTGCTCGGCTCGTGAATAACAGTCTATCCGCTTCACAATATAGTTATTCCCTCACGTTTGTTGTAAATAATTCGGTGCACTCCAACTGGAACAGTGCTTTAGTACAAAATTACAATACCAGAAGAAAAAGGTCAGTCATTACGCGACACTAAGGTTGTCTGTAGGACAAACAGAGGTTCACAATGTTCACTTACCCAATGACCTGAAATTACAAACTGCGAAGTAAAATTTTAGATTAAACTGAAAACGTTTGTCTTAGACAACTACTCCTACTTCGTAGAAGACTATCTGTTAACGTAAAGTGTAAATGGCGATGGGTAGGAATTACTGATTAACATTCGTCTTTAGTTAAAAAAAGCAAAAAACTAATAACTATCAGCAAACAGGCATAGTTAAAAAAAATCGAAGTTAATATAAAATGACTCGTTCCGCTTAATTACGATGGATGCTACATGGAACACGTAACATGGATAATACATGTAACACGCAACTGACTAAGTATCACAAAATATGATATAGAATTATATGTTTTGAAAACCTCAGAATGAAATTCAAAAGTAAAATGAAGCAGACGATCAAAGTACACGTACTTTCCAATTTTAATGTGTCTCGTTGTGCCTAAAGAAAACTGACAGGGCTATTGATGATAACTATTCCCTGAAAAGATGCAAATTGGCTACTGCTGGATATCTAGACCTCCAATATGAAATGAACTAGTCTGAAAAACAGTATTTCGTGCACCACACTCCTTCTTAGGTTAGGCTATCATTACATAACAAAATGACTTACAAACATGTGAAAAAAAAAATATCCGTTTCACGTAGTCTAAAAATTTAAGACAATTACCATAATCACATTAGCAGTATTGCATAGTTTAAAAAATTACATAGTTTTCTTACGCAGAACGTTGCTAATATTGGTCACACACTCAATGACGCATCATAGTTAAAATTTCAAAGTGAGAAGATGTGTGAACCACAATGAAACTGTGATTCTTCAGTTTCTCCCGCCGAATTTCTTGCTCGATCAGACCACGGGCGTACTGCCGGTCCATAGTATCCAACGGGCACAATATTCCGGCGATCAGACATGTCGCCATCGTCCTGAGGCCATGGACTGTTCGAGCACAATGAAACTAATGCACTGACAATCTTACAATACAAGAACCCTATTCTGCGTGGACATACACCTCTATGCAGTTCTGTTTCTTTGACATTTCAATAATCGTTCACTTTGTTGACATTCACAAGATACGATAACATGCCTTGTCTCTTTCCTCATTGCACACTTTTATTGGGTAGGAAAGAGCACGTAAGTAATTTTTTTGCACGCGTGATCAAAAATTTTGTGCCTGCAAGTTGAAAGCTGAAAATGTAACGAACAGGAAGCAGTACCGTTGCCAGTAAGCAAAAAATAACTGGTTTCTGAGTTCCAGATTCTACTAAAAATAAAGTAAAACTGAAATTAAATGGATTACGAGATCCTGCTTTTCACATCATCTCCTTCTCTTTTTCGATATTTTAAACTTACCAACAAAAAGCAAGTTATATTAACCAGGCCACATTTGTCGTATTAATAGAGCCAAAACTACGAATTTGCCTTCCTAAAAGCATGTTATTTATGTAAGCACTGTAAATTTTAGCATTTAAAACAGTTGTTACATGCACGCGACAGACGTAGTGAACGAAGAGCAATCGTAAACATTAGTGTGCGAGTATTTTGGGCTATTTAAGATGGTGGCAGGCCCTGCCCACTCTACATTCAATTCACTGTACAGCGTAAGTGTATTGCGCCTTATCCCTTCATTTTTTACTTCCAAGCAAATAAGTAAACAAATCGTAAACATACAGCATCACTGTATTTGCTGTCACTCGGAGCTGTGAGAACTACAACAGCATTTATCATCGATGAGAGACCTAAGGTAACATTTCCCAACACCAGCAATCATAAGAAAAGCAAATGACTAACAAATAAAATTAGGCTGCAATTGAACTTTCTTCTACAGTGATAAGATTAGAACACAGTAACAGCGACATGGCACAAGACGGATGTAAGTACCAATGCACAGTCAAACTATTCTTAATCATAATTTTGCAACTGCTAATGAAGCGTATTTGTCTGCATATAGCACGAATTTCGCCATAGAGCTGAAATAGGTCTATTGCTACTTTGTAATCTGCTGCAATAAGGCATCAATTATTGCAGAATTCTGGTTCACGCTATCGCTGATCTGTTCGTAGAACTCAGTGTCTCCGTTCCTTCCTATTCATAACGAATCCTACTATCGTTATTCCATTTCCTACTGCTGTTTATATTACCCGATACTTATCTGACCATAAATTTCTGTTTTCTTTCCATTTCACCTCACTCATTACCGCTATACAATATCTAGATTGAGCCTTAGGACTTCTGTTTTCAGATCTTCCAGCTTCCCTACCACGTTTAAACATCTGAGATACGTGTTCGTTTTTATACTCTGTATGTGGTTATCGTAGAACGTAAGTGCACAAAACTAAACTGAAAAATGTGATTACTTAAGACCTGTACCGTGCAGTCAAGAGAACACTGGTAAGCTGCCTGACGTCACAGCTGTTAGTTTTCAACGACTCAAAAATATTCCAGAAACCAATAACAATTACACACGAAATGCACTATTAATTTTTGTCCGAATAAATTTTCCAGATTAATTTAATAAAGCTCCACTACTGGTTTATGTAGCCAACTTGCGATAAACTATTCGGAATATGGAATAAGTTTCAGACACGGATGCATCATACTGTTCACTGGCATGTACTTTGCATAAAAACAAAATAACTTACAGACCGAATGTAATCTGACTGACCTAATCACTGATTATCTGTGTACTGACATTGTTTCGTGTATATAGTCTAACTGTATGACTATGACCCTAAATTTTCCACATTTTACTAAACCAGTTTTGTAGCAAATAGTTTATAATTTCACTTTCTAGATCGTAAACCGTACTGACTTTATACAAAAATGAATGATTTTAGGAACAATTCAGAATGATTATTAAAAAAATTTATTCACGATAAAGGTTAACCTAACCAAAATGATATCTATATTTTCACAAAACGTGTATCTGGCGAAGGACACACAGTTTCTCGTGCTGTGAGAAATGTATGAGTGAAATTTTTCAAGCAAATCTCTGTGTGACAGTTAATTTTACAACACGGTCCTAATTTCGCGCAAGTATGCAAAGCTGCTTATTTACCTTGAATCACAATTCTTCACAAAACTCTTTTCAAAATCTATAAATATTCTCACCATCGTCTTATTCAATCACGTCAAGCAAATCTGTATCCAATATTTAGCAGCTCAATACCAGATAAAAATTGCTGTCCGTACAATTCTACTTCTGCCTCCCTATACATCTCAACTAATAATATAGCTCTCTCTCAGAGCCCTCAGGCAGAGACGACGTAATAACATAACCAAAGATCGAGAATCAACATGGATTGCTCGCAAATATGTGCATATCGATGTATGACAGAAGTTAACATCTCTGTAATAGCTAAGATGACATGTACGCTTTACACATTCAATGGCAGTTCATCATACCAGAATCATGAAATCTGGCAAGAAGCAAGTTTTAGAGTACAAGTAAAGGAAATTGTTGATTTGTAAAATACCATCGGGAAACATTTTTAATGTCCGTCTCTCAAGGAACAGGTAGACATATCTCGTAGAAATTTATGTCATATACTAAAGTTTATAGTCCCTTGGCCTCTTGAAGCATCTACGTCAATGAAATCAAAAGATACGGCCATTTATGTAACATTTTTTGATATCTTGCTAACATCGATATCGATACGGGACAGAAATCGTCGAAATTCTCTATTCCCAGAATGGATGAACTATCTACATACGTAATTAAGTTCAGACGGAACCCTATTTAAAATCATTCGGATTTTTTTAACTAAATCCTGATCTTTGACTATGTACGAAATTATTAGAGCTGTTGCAGTGTACGATAGTTTGCATGCAGAGGTTCTCGGATGTGAGGGAATGTCTGCTTTTTCAACAACACACACCTGAAGTTCCTGAAGTTAGACAATCTTTCAACATATGCTGAATCAACAAGGAGTGTAAACATTGATATTTTCTTTTAGTTTCAAGTATGACAAATTAGAATTGTGAATTCCAATTATTTAGATGTTTCTTTCTTACTATTGGGAATAAATTCTATGTCCGATTTCACTGTCGGCTTTGAGCAATGACGTCACACCTAAGGCAAAGACGCAACCTATAGACAGTCTATGAAATCATAGACCATATATAACACAGTCACGCACCTCCCTATCTCTGGTATTTTAAGGCTTGAAACAACATCTAAGTCACCTGAGTCGGGGCAGTAAGCCGAGATCCTGTTTTTACCTGCTTTGTGAAGTGGAGCTGACAGTTAAGTTTTTCCCATTTATGGCTGAAATCAAGCATTGATTTAGACAAGTCAAAGAACTGTAGTACTAATGTTACGTATGCAATAGCGTAGTCAAAGTAGTTTCTCCGTAATTCCTGATACCAAAGCAATGGCTATCGTTTTTACAAGTGGTCAAGTTGAAATGTATTGAGAGTTTTTTTAAAAAGCGACAAAATAGCTGGTGTTAAGTGATTTTTCTTTTCGCTGTGAATTCTTGTAGTTCACCACTTCCACAGGAATGGAAGCCAAATAACTTCGCATGCGGCATTAGTTTTCTAGCCATCCCACAGGAATATGAGTGAAAAGTTATATGCTTTTCTAAGAAAGGAAATTCGTTTATGTGCATTATGTCAAGTACTTAGAGAAAGTAATCGCATATATTTTCTCACTTTTCCTTAATCCAGTACAGACACCGAAATGATATCAAGATAGGAAGCGTAATATACTACAAAACGTTGATTATATTCGTGTAGTAAGCTAAATAATAACAATACGTCGTCTGAAAATCTTAGTTATTCCTCAAGTTTTGCATCGAGGGACCAACATCCGTCATAACTTTCAACTTATGGAAATACGTCTGCAATGATTTTGAAATACTTCCCTTTCACAACTGTGATTTTCATCCGTTTGTGAAAAGTGTAGGGTCGAAAGAAGACTTCTCTGGGCATATATGAAGGTCATTAATCATGCTGCTAATACAAATCTCAGAGTTTGATCTGTAATGATATTAAACTGTAGATAAGGAATCCACAGGGATGTAGAATGAATCAATGCCTATTTCTATACCGCATGATTATATTCATACCTACAGCAGCTAATTAATTAAAGTAAGAATAAATTTGTTACTTTGAAAAAAGCTGCTGCGTCCATAGTTACACTAAATACTTGTTGTTTGCCTCCCACTAGTGGCTTAATACTAACTTGATTATACTTGAATCTTTCAATCAAAATAGTTACTTATATATGCAAAAACGGAGTCTTGCTCTCTGTGCATTGCTATTTAACACACAGCTTTGCAACACACATGCGTGCCTACCAAGTAACCAACAGAACTTTTTGATTATTGAATCTAGAGTTTCAAGTAATAAATAGAGTGGCCTATTTATGTATAGTTTTCCTTTGAAATAGTAGAAATTCCTAATTTCTAGTTTTGTGTTAGATGGGAGCTTGGTGAACGCCATATCCTTGCGGCAGGATCTATTACCCCTCTTGAAATACTGTGCAAGAATGCAAAGTGGATATGAAAATGATTCTGATTGCCCCGTATTGTGTTAAGTACGAAACAGTTCAGCTGAAACTTGTTGTCAATAGGAAATACAATTGAGGAGTGCAGGTATTGGAGAGTAAGCATTCTGAGAACCTTAAAAACCATTCTGCACAACGTGCAGTTATCTGCTTTACACAATACTGTTTCTATTCACTTCAGATAAATAGACACTATTTACAACACCTGTCTGAACACTTTATTCACATAAAGTGCCCTGCCCCATGGGATTCATTTGCAGCACAGTGAAAATATGACAACACCAATGCCTAATATCCCCTTACTCCCCCCACCCCCAAAAAGAAGGAAGGAAACATCACTTACATGGACAGCAACGTACATCTTAAACATTTTATACAGACATTAAAAAAGCTTGATACCACTGTGTCTGTCTTAATATTATTGTGTATTTCTTATAGGTGAACTGCTCGTTTGGATGAATAAAATAAACAGCATTTTTAACAGAATCATTATCAGTTTCATAACTTCTTTAGGGTCTGCAATAGTCTATATTATGTGTGTTAAGGTTGCAGCTTTTACTGGTAAAGTGTCAGGGGGGAGTACATTCCTCATGACATCATTTTCACTTCCTGACCTGGTCCCAAAAACTTGAACAGAATTCTAAAATCAGCAGGTAACACAAAACAAAAATGGAAGTATTGATGGTAGTAGTACAAGCACTCAGTTTATCACAGAATATTAGTGCTTATGGAAAACTTATATCCTTGTGCTATGGAAATTTATTACTGTTTCACTGAACAGATATCTTCTAGAATCCAGTTTACTTAATTAATTTTTGGCTGCAGTGGAAACTCTGGATGAGGAGGAAGAAGATAAAAATAGTTCAGTCAACTTAAAAATAAAGATGATGGCACAATTTTAAGACACAAAAATTTGGAAACTGATATTCTCAGTTACACACTGGAACAAATACAGGGCACTAATTTCTTACTTGGCAACAACAGAGCTTAAGAAAAATACAGAGAAGGTTTACAGAATGCTACGCAAATTCATTAATTTATTTCGCACATGACGCACAAACACAGAAACTACAGTTCAACTGTAGGTGACGACTTCTGCAGCTATAGGTGCCGCCAGATATGTATGTAATTCTATTTTCTAAACAACCACAAAATTATTGATAACGAAACAAAACTATTTTTGCTTGGACACTTCTAATCAGAACATGCTGTAGCCTCTTGCTGCGCAGTCTCACTGCATGATCTACCTTACAATTCTCGATGAGTACAGCTTTTTTTTACAGTTGATGAATATGCCATACGTCCTGCAAAGCTGAGGTAGCTAATCCCTTGAAAGGGTTTTTCACACTAAAAATGGACATTTTACTAATACTTTCTGGCACATTTTCACAGATAAACATGATCACTGAATATAACAGATAAGCCATCTCTCTTTTTTCTGTTCAAGATACCGGTACTAGAAATTTTAGAACATGAAATTTGCCAAATGTGGCACTCCTGTATTTGTTCAATTTCCTAGCCAAATACAAAGTATAAGAAACTTGATGAGATATGCAATCATAGTCATTATTTATTACAATGGTAGAGCAATCAGCACTATTAGGTGTACCAAACTGAATGTGTACTAAAAGTCTCTTGGAAGCAGCTTCAGACTGCTTGATTGGTACATATTCTGCTCCTCCACGACTTATCACAGCATTAAAGAACACATCCAGCAGGTCCTGAGTGAGTTTATACGCTAATACAAAAGTCCTTCGTGGCGCAGATCTATGTGTGTCAGCGTCATACACAAATAGCGATGAATGTAAAGTGTTCATTGTACCTATAAGATCTGATTATTTTCAAGTAAATGGCAATCTCTTACTTGCTTTACATATTAGCAACACCAATTGCCAGATATTATAAAATGTAAAAGTTATTTTCTGTAAGAACCAGACTTTATGGTTGTTAATGGTGTTTATTTCTTACAAAAGCGTTACAAATAATTTCACACGTTTTGTTGATGAATCGTCAGAGAAGTATTGTTGCCTGCCAAACTGATAGATTTTATTTCAGTCCCGTCGGAAAGGTGGACTATAAGACTAACAGTGCAACAAAAGAAGTATTCACTGAATAAATGTAATTTTGTTGCTTGTAAACAGAACTGTCAGTACGTTTCACCTGGCCACACGTAAAATCGATAACCATCGCATTAATATTAGGAATTTCGGAGAATTCAGATTAGCTGCACTACTAGATGTGTAATAGGAATAAGGCGAATTGTTTTATTTTTAAAATCAATGCTCCATCTCAGTTATAACTGAGAAAGACTGTAACTGTCAGCTCCACTCCAGACAGTGCGTAATGACAGAAACTCGGCGTCATGACCGAGCCACGTGACTTAGATGTTGGTTTCTGTGTAATGACGTCACGTGCAGTGAATGTTATCTGTGGTCTATGTATGAAAGCCACGGATCGTACTCATAATCAAACGAATGTAGCATACAGTAAAATTACAATCACAGTTCACGCAGTTATTTACTTAGTCATGAATTATATCGAAACGAATTAAAGATAACGGACATTAATAAGAATAAGAATTAAAAACATATTTTCATGTCTGATGAGAAGTATTCTCGTAACTTATGGGAGTAGAAAAAACAGAGAACATTTGTATTGCATTACAGCACAGCGCATGGTGAAGTCATATTGTTATAAAATTGCGATAACCTTACTATTAATTATTGAATTTAAAGGTAGAAAGGAAAGTTGGTGTTTTGGCCGGAGAGAAACTAAAATGTAACTGAAATACAGCGAAAATGAAATAAATGATAACAAATACGAAACAGTAGCATGAAATATGCAGAAACCGAGACACTAAATTCTAAAAGAAAAGCCAATACACAACTAACGACTATCTGTAAAAGTAACGAATGTTGTAAACGATAATGAAACTACGCGGGTAAATTCCAGTTACCGATTCCAGCCCCTCCGTGATTCATATGTAAATTATTGTAGCAGGAGTTGCAGGCACTGAAACGTAATAGTATTTCTACATTTTTTATTTTTCTCTAAAACAACTGCGGTCTATAACAAAAATAGTAAACTGTAACTAGTACTGATCTTCTATGTAGGTCAGTTATAGTTACCGATTTTTTGCGGTAGTTCAGAGAGCAATGACAAGTGCAGAAATCCTGTTAACCTGAATTTTAGTACAAACGCCTGCTGAAAAATCTAAGTAATTAATGAATCATCGATTGCGTGGAATCGGAAACTACTATAGACCTATGTCGGTCAATTCAAGTTACCGATTTCAGTACTTGTTAGACCTAGATTTTTTTGTGAATTTTCATTACTTGTGTACTAGTCCCGTTAGATTTAATAATTATTATTAATAGTTAAAGTTATTTCACAGTATTATGACTTCGTCATGCGCTGTACTGTAGTGGATTTAAAGGTTCTCTATGCTTACTCACATACATTACGATCTTTAATTATTTTGGACAAGTGTACTTCTCCGTTTCTGTTCATATCTATTTTCGTTGCCTTTAATTCTTGTCAATATGATTTGTAGCTAAGTAGTTAATCAAGTGAGCTGTGACGGTCATTTCATTATGTGATGCATTCGTTTGTTTACGAATATGATCAGTTATCTTCAAAAATTGTCTCTATGTAGCCTCTCTAACTTAGGTATGATACCATTGCTGAAAGCAGAGGAGTGGAATCGGACACTAGAATTGACCCCTAGTCTGCATCCACACTCTTCTTATAGAGTGTGAACGAAGTAACTAGACATGCTTTAGCAAATATTGTGCTGACTTTTCAAACATAAATCTTTAGAACAGTCCAGTTATCATAGGTGCTATAACCCTAACTGGAGACGTAATTACGTAAAATTCTGCCTGTAAACATCGCTGCCAATTTTTAAACTCGTGGAGATGGACGACATTAACCCTTTCATATGTTAAGATATTCACCAAAAATGAAACTGAAACTAAAAAAAAAACTTAATGACTAACTTCAAGGGTTAATAGAAAATTTTCATACTGAATACGTTTTACATTGCAATTTCGGTGAGATAACGAAGCAACGGAATAATATCACAAACTATCCTGCGTAATGACGACGTCTCCACTTGCATTACCACCAGTTGTTATCATGGAACAGCAGGAAAGTAATGAAAGAACTGGGGCTGAAATAAAGCATGTGTTCAGAATTCAGCCCCCGTATTATCATATATTTTATCCTTATTGCGCTGCTTTAGAAAGTAAATCATTATGGCAATAACGAGCAATCAATATCTCCAGGCTGAGAAGGAATATTATTCAAACGTATTTCATAACTTATTTATATACACTACAATCAATGCTTACTAACGCAGTAACGATCAGATTTTAGACTTCTTTGTCACAAAACGGGAAGGTGCATTGTCCTTTCTTGTCAACATTAAAAGATTGGATTGCTGGGTCGAAACTGTACGTGGACGTTAAACACAAACATTTTAGATATGAAATGTAATCTTAAAATTACACCATCCTTGAAATATTAAAGACTATTGTATCTGTATAGCAAAAAAGTGCAAAATAAAATTTACATTTCTGCAGCAAAACTATTCTTTATTTTCGTACTTTAAGCAACACGTAGTTCTTAATGAAAGGAAGATTACATGTCAACAAACTTTTTACATCACTCATAAGCTGTAAAAAATGCCGAATGACTGAGTGATGAACCTACTCCACAAGTACACGGTTCCATTAAGAATTATATACAAAGTGAAAGCTCTGTCCTGGAAATGTACCTTTCGTATGGAAACCTGTTGGGGTAATAAAACAGTAGCACGACAAGACTCTCTAGAAAAACGTTACTTTTCCAAAATTCAGTTAGAGGCTAACAACCGCCAAGCTCTAATATACACTGCGATGTGTATGGGATAGCGATATGCACCTTACAGATGGCAGTAATATCGCATACACAAGGTATAAAAGGGCAGTGCATTGGCGGATCTGTCGTTTGTACTTAGATAACTCATGGAAAAAGGTTTCCAACGTGTTGTGGGCAAAGGACGTGAATTAACTGACTTTGAACGCGGAATGGTGGCCGGAGCTAGAAGCATAGGACATTTCATTTCGGAAATCGTAAATCATTACGGAATTCAGTATTCCGAGATCCACAGTGTCACGAGTTGTAAGTAGGCTGTTTATGTTTTCTTATTGGCAACGTTACGTAGCGCTCTGTATGAAAATCACTGGCTGTGCTGTGTGCAGTCTGTGGCTAGTTTGCATTGTTGTCTGCCATTGTATTGTTGGGCAGCGGCAGCTGGATGTGAACACCGCGTAGCGTTGCGCAGTTTGAGGTGAGCCGCCAGCAATGGTGGATGTGGGGAGAGAGATGGCGGAGTTTTGTAATTTGTCATGAACTGTTATATATATTATGACTATTAAGATCTATTAAATAATTATTTTATGACCCACATCCTTAGAAAAAGGAGCTCTTGGAATGGAGAGAACAGTAAGAAGGGACTAATAAAAGTAACTGCATATATAATTTTCTCATCAAGTACTTGGTAATTTTTTTTGTAGAAATAGTTGTGGTGCACCACTTTAATTACATAGACATTAAGATGTGAATACACATTTCCCTTATCTGCATTGTTGTTTTTACTGTAATATTATTTCTGCTTGAGCTATGTCATGTTTAGGTATAAGTTACTGCTGTTTGCCAGGCATAGTGCTACTGAATTTTAATTTGTCTTACTCTTCAAAGCTAGTTTTACTACTGATTTATTTTTCTTGTTTGCTGCACAGTGCCTTATATTAGTTGTAATATTGCAATTGCTTTGCCTATTTAAATTTTTTGTCATTGATGTTTGTGTTAATTGTTTTGTGTTGCTGCATTGCCTCGTCCCTTAGTTTAGCATCTGAGCTCAGTAGATTTAAGTTAGCTTAAGAGGGGGTAGCCTATAAGAGAATGAGTTGCGATGAATTGGAAGAAATGCATTGAGAATTTATACAAAAGAAGTACAGAAAGCAGGTATAGGAAGGATTTTCTTGGAAATAAATGATGAGGTAAGATAATGGAAAATAAATAATGAGGTAAGAAATATGTGAACATATAAATACAGAAAGCATGCTTGAATAGGATTTTTTTGGTGGGAACAAATGTTGAAATAAGACGAAAAATCTATGGAATGAAGTTTTGGGATGGACTGCAGTACCAAATTTTACACTGAAAACAAACCCTGCCCTTTCCTCTTGTGTTATTCTGCTATGTGTTTGTGTAGTCTTGTATATTTGTGTTTTTCCTGTCTTTATGTGTTTAACTGATATGAGTTATGTTGTGGAATTTTTCTAATAATATGTTATTTACTTTGTAAAGATGTTTAGACATTATTTATTCTGTTTTGCTTTAATGCTCATGTGTAAAGTTGATGTTTCAAAAGTTATTCTGATCTTTTATGTATTTACTTATGTAATAATTCCTGCAACACAGATGTATATGTTAGTTCGATTCTTTTGTAACGCCTGTACTATAAATGACATCTGTATTGTTATGTTTTTAATGATGTATTTTGTACCTTGTAATTGTATTCTTATGTTATAAAATTGTAATTGACACCAGTTCATCATATTATTAACTTGTAAGTTCCATTTCACTGCACACGTTTCTGTTGGTCATAGTATATGGACAATATGTGAGAAGTTGGGACTGTTAGTGTTTGCACGTGTGTTAATTATTCAGCAAGGGACTGGATAACAGCATTGCTGGTTCTAAGGACAATTCCAAAAAATTTGTGAGTGCACAAGTGGTGGTTATGGACTTGCTATATTATCCGCAAGACTCTTGAATGGTGATTGTGCACCTGCACAGTCACAACAAATGGCTGCTGGCCATCTCTACAAGGACTACAGTGGGTCTACACCTTTTCTGCCTCACCAGTACCATTATTTCTACAAGGACTGCAGTGGGTCTGCGCCTCTGGTGCCCACCAATACTGTAATCTCTACCAGGACTACAGTGGGTCTACTCTGTGATGACCTACCTACCAATTTTCTTCAAAACTTCGACTGACTCTTCTGTGGGTTTGCTCTGTTGTGGCCCATTACCTGTCTGCATGTCAAGAGTCAGCATTGTCTTTCCGTTGGAAGGACAACACTACTTCTTCAAGACTGCATGGAAATCCACTACTTCTGTGTTCAATTTCTTTTACTAATGAGACTTTGTGAAAAAAAAACTGTAATTACTATTATGATGAATGATCAGGACTATCTTTATGGACTGTGAGACAATTTTAGCTTTTGACTAACATTGTATAAATAAGTGTGTGCATTTGATTTCTTTGTTATTGTAATTACGATTATGAAAAATTTTAACAAATATGTATTGCCCAGTGTCCAAAACAATTTGTAAAATTTTTTGTGGTGAGCATGGGGGCTATGTAAGTAGGCTGTTTATGTTTTCTTATTGGCAACGTTACGTAGCGCTCTGTATGAAAATCACTGGCTGTGCTGTGTGCAGTCTGTGGCTAGTTTGCATTGTTGTCTGCCATTGTAGTGTTGGGCAGCGGCAGCTGGATGTGAACAGCGCGTAGCGTTGCGCAGTTGGAGGTGAGCCGCCAGCAATGGTGGATGTGGGAAGAGAGATGGCGGAGTTTTGCAATTTGTTAGACTGGATGTCATGAACTGCTATATATATTATGACTATTAAGGTAAATACATTGTTTGTTCTCTATTAAAATCTTTCATTTGCTAACTATCCCTATCAGTAGTTTGTCCCTTCAGTAGTTTGAATCTTTTATTTAGCTGGCAGTAGTGGCGCTCGCTGCATTGCAGTAGTTCGAGTAACGAAGATTTTTGTGAGGTAAGTGATTTGTGAAAGGTACAGGTTAATGTTAATCAGGGTCATTCCTTTGTACGGATTTCTGAAAGTCAGATTGCGTAGCGCTAAAAATATTGTGTGTCAGTTTAAGCACAGTCTTCTATAATTTTTCAAAGGGGACGTTTCAGAGTTTACCGAGAATACCACACTTCAGGCAATACCTCACGCCACGGGCAACGCAGTGGCCGACGGCCGTAACTTAACGGTCGAGAGCAGCGACGTTTGTGTAGAGTTGCCACTGCTATCATACAAGCAACATTGCGTGAAACAGCCGCAGAAATCTGTGTGGGACGTGGGCTATGGTAGAGACGACCGGCGCCTTTCCTAGCAGTACAACATCGCCTGCAACATGTCTCCCCCCTCACGACCACATCGATAGGACCGGAGACAACTGGAAAACCATGACCTGATCAGATGAGTGTGGCGAAGAACCCGTGAAGCTAAGGACCCAAGTTGTCAAGAAGGCACTATACATGCTGCTGGTATTCTATATTGGTGTCTATATGGAATGGACTGGATCCTCTATTCCAACTGAACCGATCATTGACTGGAAATGCCTAAGTTCAGCTACTTGAAGACCACTTCCAGTTATTCATGGACTTCCGGGCCACAGTTGTTCGTCATTAGTAATTCGAGGACATAATTTGGCCACCTAGATCGCCAGATATGAATCCCTTCAAATGTCTATGGGACATGATCGAGAGGTCAGTTTGTGCACAAATTCCTGCACCGGAGACTCTTTCGCAATTATGACGGCTACAGCGGTAGCATGGCTCAATATTTCAGCAAGGGACTTCCAGTGACTTGTTAGAACCATGCCATGTCGAATTTCTGCGCTGTGCCGCGCAAATTGAGGTCAGATTCAATATCCCATGACATTTTTCACCTCATTGTAAAGTAGCACATCGTGTATACTTCTTTTCAATTGCTGTAAAGATTTCATGTGTACTGTGTGGCCACTGGACGGGTGTTGTTGGTAGAAGTAGGAAGTCGTAGTCGTTGGAACGACCGCCAATCTATGTGATCTAACTGTGGGTGGAGCTCAGTGTGTGTAACTGTTGCACAATAGCTTTCATTTAATTAATCTCATAATGACCATGGCAAATAAGTTACACTACTGAGCATGGACGTCTCTAATAATGCGCTTTCAGGAAACCCAGTGCAAGGATGTTTGAAGATTAAAGTCCCGTCAGCAACGAGATGATTGGAGAAGAAGCACAGGCTCGGATTGTTGCAAGGATGGGGAAGGAAATTGGCCTTGCCCTTGCAAAGGAACCATCTTGGCATTTGTCTTGAGCCATTTAGGGAAATTACGTAAAACCTAAATCAGAGTGGTCGGACGCGGATTTGAACTGTCATCCTCCCGAAGCCCAGCTAATAGGTACGGCATTAGAAACACATTCCTATTTCACTGGCTGTAATTGTATATAAGGTTGGTTTATTCTGAGGAATGTGATGTGCCTTTCCTAAATTGTGTGTTTGCCGTCCACGCACAGAGCGTTGCGTACAATATGGCACAAGCTTGAGCCGTTCATTCACCATTTTCAAAACGTTCACAATCTGCTACAACGCATGTGAATTTCGTATGGAATGAATATGCATGCAGTATATTCAAGTGCTAATCAGCATAACGATTAATCCAATTGGAGTCAGCTCGTCATATGTCACTTGATTAACATTTGGTCATTATGATCGATTGAAAATTTGTCTCACTGACCAGTTAACACACGTAAGCAAAGCTATTGAATTTACTTATTGTGTGCAAAATCATTTTGGAAAACGCACTCGAGAATCATTCTGGGAACCGTACTCGAGAAACTTGGCCACATATCTGCTGTTAGTATCTTGCCGTTAACTGACAGTAGTTATTACCGCAGCGGTACCAAAGTTATTTTGTGTATTTTTATCTATATATGTGTTTCATTCTATTCGTTGACAATATTATTGACAGGATAGATTGCTATTGACCATATAGTGGAGATGCTAAATTGAAGATTGGCATAGCAAAATGACTCTCAAAGAAGTAAGCTTTCGACCGTAAACACCTTCATCGGAATTAGCCTTGGCAGTCAGAGATTGTGGTCAAACGTGTGAGAATTGCGTTTGCGTGTGTGTGTGTGTTCTCAAATTCCTATAGTCTATTTGTTGTGCCTACCTGCAACTCAGTATCACCGTTACAATGTGAGTAGCAATCTATCCTTTTCATATTATTGTCGTTATTACATCCTGCATTTTCCATTGTTTCATTGTGTTACTATTTGTTAAGTGTGATTCCGGGTGTGTCTCCTTGTCACATTTCCATTCTCGTTGGGTGTAAGGAGAAAAGCTAGCTTTCAGATATTACCATTCTTTCAGCTGTCCAAGGATTACGCATGCCCATAATAATATTCACGAGACCAGTTACAGTGCTGCTGTGTTTCGTAAAACGGAGGTTACTCGATTTAAGCAGGCCTGAAGATGACTTAATGTAAAGTATAAACCGGTAGCCTAAAAATAAAACCTAAATAACGGCTATTTGTATTGTATTATTGGTCATATTTGATTTTGTCGGTAACCCCTAACCTACTCGTGACTACTTCTGGGTACTGTCCCAAGTCTCTGAACAAGTCTCATCCCTGCTCTTTACTGAAATGTGATACGTCAAACGGTGACCAGTCTGCAAAACACATTCCACACTTCTGCCAGTGCCTGCATAAAAACTAATTCTCCCCTGGGCTAAATTTTGGCATAATAACTTCTTTGATGTATTTTAGTATTCCCCTATTATGCTTAAGAAATCACACACTAGAAGCCTGTCATTGGTCAAACCTTCAATAATGCTGTGTTCAGCAGACCAAGACGGCTGGTGAATGTCAAGATGCAGCGCATTTTGCTCACCACCGGTAATGGCCTCCCACTTTCAGTGAAACACACTAAAACCAACCTCTGTATACGAGGAATGGTAAGAGAGAAAAATCTCATAACTAGATTTACAACCTATAACTTCATCCATCTTACCGAAGAAATGATTATTTTCAACAAACAAATCCCTACTAGTACCTAGCAGCGTGAAAACTAGTTAATGACTCACAGCAGTGTACACAAACCGAGTTAGCCCATAGAGGAGCCCTGACCTTACCGCAGCGTCTCATCAACGTGCGCATATCCATACAACAGTCTGTGCTTGCACAATGTCCACCCTTGTCTGTTGGTAGTATGGTACTTGGTTGCACCTAAGATATGCGGCCTTACCATTAGACTTTACTTTAGGCCTATCATATGATCTTATCTGTCATGTTATAGAAATAAATGATGCCGGAATGTGTTTCGCCTCACTGAAGCAGTCATTGGCGATGGTGAAAACCAGCTCAACTAAGAGGAAGTTGGGGGTTCACTTGAAAATAGCATCCAGAACCTTCTCAGACACATCCGCAAAATTAAAGAATCTCAAAGCTGTGGACATCTTCAGTAAACACCACCGAGATTTCGTCATGTCGCTGAACCTGATAAAAATATTGACTCGTTAGGTGACTGCAAAACTGACAAGCAAATTTTACTCTAACAACTTCTGTCGGAATGCACTCAATGCTTCACGCACACCAAGCACTTCTGAAACAGTTCTACTCAACCTCCCATGACTGATTCGGTAATGCACAAGGTCGCCTCTTGGTCTTGCAAGCACAGAGTTACCCGGCATGTCTATCATTTCTTCATTAGGGTCAGCAGATATGTCAATGATTCACTGCACCACAGACCAGATGGATTGGGATAATTTGTTAAATTATTTCCTCATTTCTATCTGGTCTCGTCCGTTGGACTTAGACATTCGTTCCTGATCTACCTGCCAAAGAAATGGAAACCACATCAGGTCATGTCATCTCCTGCCAACTGAGCAACCTGCTCTCAGGTTGCAAGAGGATGTCCTTCTAACGCGATTTTCCAACTTCAACCTTTTCTCGATTACCTAAGTGACTGAGATGAACCTGGGTTCTAAACACCCAGCAACTAGACAATGTTGGGTTCCAGTCCAGCAAGGATTCTGCAACAAACTGAATAGGTATCGCTCGCCTCCCCCATGATGTTACGTGTAACGATAAGACTACGGCTCAGTGCGCCCCACAAGCGTTGTCCCAGCTCCACAACTTTGCTTTATGTTTCCTCGCTCTGGATACCCAGCTTATAATGTAGTTGGCATTTGTAAGGATGTCCTGTCTGAGTCATGTCCGCTCACCACTTGATCGTATTCTGACTTACAAAAGCAAAAACACAGAGTACACACGAAAATTGTTCTATCCTTCCACTACAAAGTCTTATCAGAAACCTGCCGCTCAGACATAACCACACTCTGCTACGAATGATGGGTAGAAAACTGAATGAGAAGTGATAATGTGCTGGATATCACACTTTTATTATACATTAACAGTAGTTTATTGTCAAAACATAATTCAACTCCTCACAGCTGGTAACATACACAATCTTGTATTGAGAGCAATTATTACTGGAAAACAAGGCATTTAAGCCCAAAGCGCACCACATAAAAGAATACAATCCCTAAAATGCATGGGTGCAAGGCGATAATTAAGAAGAAAATCAGCACATGTTGGAGGACACAAAATAAAATGCCTTTTTATTATGAATATATTTTAAAGTACTAAGAAGTCACAGTAAATACATTAAACAAGCCTGGCAAGCACTGCTGCTCAACGTTCTCTTGCACGTCGTAGTCCTCGAGTTTCCAACCCAGGTGGCAGAGACATAAACAGGGCAGATAATGTTAATAACAGCCCTAAGGATGTCTCATACATACGGCATAGTTACACTGGAAGCTGCCGTAGAGCACGAAAAGCCGTTAAAAGCTTCACGGTTTTCCATGTACTGCCTTTCTTTCTTTTCTCTTTTTCAGCTGTTAGATGTGGCCTGTCAAGAATGCGTCTCAAGTGCTAAACTATTCATCTCAGAGTAGCACTTGCAACCTACGTCCTCAGTTGGATGTATTTCAGTCTCTCTGCTGCTCTACAGGTTTTTCCGTCTGCAGCTCTCTCTAATGCCATGGAAGTAATCCATGTCCTATCATCCTGTCCCTTCTCCTTGTCAATCTTTCCCACACATTCCTTTCCTCTCCGATTTGACACAGAACCTCCCCATTCCTTACCTTATCAGTCCACCTAATTTTCAACGTTCTTCTGTGACACCACATCTTAAATGCTTCGATTCCCTTCTGTTCCACTTTTCCCACAGTCCATGTTTCAGTCTCATACAATGTTGTGCTCCAAACATTCATTCTCAGTAACGTCTACCGCCAATAAAGGTCTCTGACACTAGTAGACATCTCCTGGCCAGGAATGTCCTTTTTGCCAGTGCAAGTCTGGTTTTGATGCCTTCCTGGCTCCGTCCGTGATTTTTTTATTTTGCTGCCTAGGTATCAGAATTCCTTGAAGTCATCTATTTGCAGACCATCAGTCCTGATATTACGTTTCTCACTGTTCTCAATTCTGCTGCTTCTCATTACCTTCGTCTTTCTTCTATATACTCTCAATCCATACGCTGTACTTATTAGCTATTCATTCCATTCAGCAAATCACGTAAATCTTCTTCACTTTCACTCATTATAGCAATATCATCAGCATCTCTCCTTGCGTTTTTATTCCACTCTCAAGCCTTTCTTTTACTCCACCATTGCTTCTTCTATGTACAGATCGAACAGTAAGAGCGAAACACTACATTCCTGTCTTACACTCTTTTTAATTAGAGAGCTCGTTCTTGGTCGTCCACCGATATTATTCCCTCTTGCTCTTCTACATATTGTATATTACCCATCACTCCATGTAGCTCAACCCCATTTTTCTCAGAGTTTCGAACATCTTGCACCATTTTACGTTGTCGAATGCTATTCCTAAGTCGACAAACCCTATGAGCGTGTCTTGATTTTTCTTTATCTTTGCTTCCATTATCAGTCACAATGTCAGAATTGCCTCTGAGGTATCTTTACCTTTCCTAAAGCCAAACTGATCGTCATCTAACACATCCTCAGTTTTCTTTTCCATTCTTCTGTATACTATTCTTGGAAGCAACTCGTATGCTTGAGCTGTTTAGCTGATTGTGCGATAATTCTTGCACTTGTCAGCTCTTGAAGTCTTGGGAACTGTGTGGATGATATTTTTTCCGAAAGTCACATTGCATGTTGACAGACTCATGCATTCTGCACACAAACGTGAATAGTCGTTTTGTTGCCACTTTGCCCAATTATTTTAGAAATTCTGATGGATTGTTATCAATCCCTTCTTCCTTATTTGATCTGAAGTTGTCCAAAGCTCTCCCTATTCTGAATCTAGTACTGGTCCCCTGTCTCTTCTAAATCGACTCATGCTTATTCTTCATTCACATTAGACAAATCTTCCCTCACATACAGGCCTTCAATATACTCTTTCCACCTACAGCTCTCTCCTCTGCATTTAATAATGGAATTCTCGTTGCACTCTTAATGTTACCACAGTTGCTTTTAATTTCACCGAAAGTTGTTTTGACTTTCCTACAAGCTGAGTTGGTCCTTCCGACAGTCATTTGTCTTTTTATTTCTTCATATTTTTCATTCGGCCATTCCTTCATAGCTTCCCTACACTTACTGTTTATTTCATTCCTCAGTGACATGTATTTCTGTTTTCCTGAATTTCCCTGAGCATTTATGTGCTTCTTTGTTTAATAGATCAACTGAATTATTTTTTCTGCTACACATGGTTTCTTGGCAGTTACTTTCTTTGCACCTACGTTTTTCTTTCCGACATCTGTAATTACCTATTTTAGAGATGTCCATTCATCTTCAACATTACTGCCTACTGAGGTAGTCTTTATTGCTGTAACTATAGCCTTAGAGAATTTCAATCGTTTCTCTTCCTTAGTACTTCCGTATCCAACTTCTTTGAATATCTTTTCTTCCTGACTAATCTCTCCAACTTCAGCCTACTCTTTACCACTACTACATTGTGATCTGAGCTTATCCGTTCTTGGTTACGCCTTACAACGCAGTATCTGATTTCGGAATCTCTGTCTGACCGACGCCCCCTTATAACCCAGGTTTGATGATATATCAGTCAGAAGGCAGAGGAGTTTTAACCGTTACAGGGTGGGATGTTCAATAATGCAAGACAATGAAGTAGTTCAAAGAAGTGCACCTCGTTTCTTACTATCCATAAATAGGGGATATATCGTCAGGGGTATGATACATGAGTTGGGGTGGTCATTTGTAAAAGAAATGCCTGTTCCTTCTGGCAAGATCATTACAGAAACTTTCTCCTCAGAATGCGAAAACAGATTTTTGACGAACATCTACGTAGGGTGAAAAGTCATTATAACAACATAGGGAAAATAAGAGCTCGTGAAGAAAGATTTAGGTTTTCATTTTTCGACTGCGTTGTTCGAGAGCGAACTTGCGGGGAAGTAGTCTGAAGGCGGTCGACGAACTCTCTCCATTGTACACAGTGTGAATTACTGAGTAGTCATGTAGATGTAAATGCAGGCTGGGCCATTGTTGCACTCTGCGCCTGCCATGGTTTGACGCAAGGCAAAATTGTTACTCGTAGGGCAGACAAAAACGTTTCCCACAGCTGACTGACTGGAACATATACACTACTTCACTTGTCGTAACTTACGGCAATGACGGAGGAACAATGACTCTATTGTACCAATTGCACACCACCTTCAGCCCTCCAAAGCACCCACTCTTTTTATTTTTGAAGTAGTGACTAGTATTCTGTTTAAGCATAACAAATGTTCAAAGGGTGGACAAAAATGAGGAAAAAAAAGTGAAGAGTGTATGGTTGAATATAAATGCAACTCTTATGCACTCTGTGCAACCTGTGATCTAGGGGGCAGGGGGCTGTTCGCCTTCTGTAATAAAAAATCTGTGTAAAGGAATCAACGATCAACTTGAATGGATGTGTTATGAAGTCCGACAAGACCAAACACAACGAATAATACAAAAAAAGGGGGTAGCGTCTTTTATTCGTAATCAAACCATCGTCTATCCCGGGTTCGAATCCCACCGAAGCTTAAATTTTGATTAATCATCAGCATTGGCAGCCGAAAACTTCCGACGTAAGAAGTCACCCTCATTCTGCCAACGCCATTGTCAAAGAGGGTGGAGTAGCGGACAGGGGTTCAGGGCAATCTGTTGTCCTAGGAGTGGGAAACTGTGCCTAAAAGCGGAACAATCAGTGATGATCAATGGCATAAGGGTGCAAAAGGCAGTGGAAATAACTGCATTAATGACACGCAACGTGTATCCGCAGGACATGTGGCCTGAATTGGAGGAGTGACATGATGATCATTCCATTGGCAAAAGATTCCGGAATAGTCCCCCATTCGGATTTCCGCGAGGAGACTGCCAAGACGGAGGTTAACATGAGAAAAACATTGAACAATCAACAAAAGTATAACGTTCTAAGAGACGGGGCGTGGAATGTCAGAAGCCTGAACGTGGAAGGGAAGCTAGAAAATCTGAAAAGCGAAATGTAAAGGCTCAATCTAGTTATAGTAGGGGTCAGTGAGGTGAAGTGGAAATACGACAAGGATTTCTGATCAGATGAGTCTAGGGTAATACCAACAGCAGCAGAAAATGGTACAACGGGAGTAGGATTTGTTATGGATAGGAAGGTAGGGCAGAGAATGTGTTACTGTGAACAGTTCAGTTACAGGGTTGTTCTTAACAGAATCGACAGCAAACCAACATCGACAACGATGGTTCAGGTATACATGACGACGTCACAAGCTTAACATGAAGAGATAGAGAAAGTGTATGAGGATATTGGATGAAAATCTAATAGTCATAGGGGACTGGAATGCAGTTGTAGGGGAAGGAGTAGAACAAAAGGTTACAGGAGAATATGGAGTTCGGACAAGAATTGAGAAAGGAGAAACACTAAATCAGTTCTGTAACAAGTTTTACCTAGTAACAGCCAATACTCTGTTCAAGTATCACAAGAGAAGCAGGTATACTTGGAAAAGGCCGGTTGATACGGTAAGATTTCAGTTAGATTACGTCATGGTCTGGAAGAGATTCCGAAATCAGATACTGGATGTAAGGTGTACCCAGGAGCAGATACAGACTAAGTTCACAATACAGTAGTGATGAAGAGTAGGCTGAAGTTGAAGACATTAGTCAGGAAGAATCAAAACGCAAAGAAGTGAGATACAGTAGTACTAAAGAATGACAAGATACAGTTTAAGTTCTCCAAGGCTGTAGATACAGCACTAAGGAGAAGCTCAGTAGGCAGTACAGTTGAAGGGGAATGGACATCTCTAAAAAGGGTCATCACAGAATTTGGGGAGGAAAAGGTAGGTACAAATAAGGTAACTGCGAAGAAAATATGGGTAACAGAAGAAATATTTCAATTGATCGATAAGAAGGGGAAGTACAAAAATGTTCCGGTAAACTCAAAAATACATAAATACAAGTCGCTAAGGTATAAAATAAATCGGGTGCAGGGAAGCTAAGACGAAATGGCTGCAGAAAAATGTGAAGACATCGAAAGAGAAATGATTTTTCGGAAAGTCACTCTCAGCATACAGGAAAGGCAAAAATACCTTATGTGACATTAAAAGCAAGGGTGATAACATCAAGAGTGCAACGGGAATTCCATTGTTAAACTCAGAGGAGAGAGCCGATAGGTGGAAAGAATTCATTGAAAGACTCTATGAGGGGGAAGATTTGTCTGATATGATAGAAGAAGAGACAGGAGTCGATGTAGAAGAGATAGGTGACCCAGTATTAGAATCAAAATTTAAAAGAGATTTGAAGAACTTAAGATCAAATAAGGCAGAAAGGATGGATAACATTCCATCAGAATTTCTAAAATCATTGGGGGAAGTGGCAACAGAACGACTATTAACGTTGTGTGTGGAACCTATGAGTCTGGCGACATACCATCTGATTTTGGAAAAGCATCATCGACACAATTCCGAAGACGGCAAGAGCTGAAAATTGCGAGAATTATCGCACAATCAGATTAACACTTCATGTCTCCTAATTGCTTACAAGATTAATACACTGAAGAAAGGAAAAGAAAATTAAGGATGCGCTATATGACGATAAGTTTGGCCTTTAGGGAAGGTAATGGCACGAGAGAGAGAATTCTGACGCTGTGGTTAACGATGGAAGCAAGACTACAGAAAAATCAAGACATTTTCATAGAATTTGTCGACCTGGAAAAAGCGTTCGACAATGCAAAATGGTGTAAGATGTTAGAAATTCTGAAAAAGTATGGATAAGCTATAGGGAGAGGTGACTCAGATACAACATATACGAGGGCTGTTCAGAAAGTAAGCTCCGATTGATCGCGAAATGGGAACCACAGTGAAAATTAGAAATGTTTTATTTTTAACAGTTAGCTACACCATCCAGCTACTTCTCTACGTAGTTGCCGTTCTGACTAAGACATTTGTCGTAGCGTTGTACCAACTTTCCAATACACCTCATCATAAAAGACAGCCGCCAGTGCTTTCCGCCAATTCTCTACGCTGGCCTACAGCTCGTTTTCTGTGCCAAAATGTTGTATTCATAGCCAGCGGTTCATGTGAGCAGAAATGAAACGCAGGGGGAGTCAATTACGGGCTGTATTGTGGGTAGTCAAACATTTCCAATTGAAAACGACGCAGGAGCATCTTCATTGCCCCTTCAGAATGCGGCTGAGAATATTGCCTTGTAGAAGAAACTGCACGACAGTTATGTAATGTTGGCTGTATAGCTTCAGGCGAAATTTCTCACCAGGTCCTCGTACTTGGCGGGAGACACTATTCTCTAGCCAACTTTACGCGATCACTGTGAGCTCAGAAATGAGAGGAGTAACGTGATGCTATCTAGGGTCATACTAGAGACACTGCCCAACACATCTGTGCAAAGCTTTATCAGATTATCATAGTCGTTTCCATTTCGCGATCAATCGGAGCTTACTTTCTGAACAGCCCTCGTACAGCAGCCAAGAGGGAGCATTAAGAGAGGACGACCAACAACGAAGGGCTAGTATTAAAAAGGGTGTTGCCTTTCGACCCTACAGTTCAATCTGTACATCGAAGAAGCAGTGATGGAAATAAAAGAAAGGTTCTGGCGAATGGACATCAATGATACGATTCGCTGTTGACATTGCTATCTTGAGTGATATTGAAGAAGAATTACATGATCTTCTGAACTGAATGAACGGCCTAATAAGTACAGGGTATGGACTGAGAGTAAATCAAAGAAAGACGAATGTAATGAGAAGCAGCAGAAATGAGAACAGCAAGAAACTTAACATCATGGCTGACGGACACGAAGTAGATGAATTTAGGGAATTATGCTACCTAGACTGTAAAATAATCTATCACAGACGGAGCACGGCGGACATCAAAAGCTGACTAGAAATGGCAAAAAGGACATTCCTAGCCAAGAGATGTGTACTAACATCAATTATCGACCTTAGTTTGAGGAAGAAATTTCTGAGAATGTACGTGTGGAGTACAGCATTGTATGGTAGTGAAAAATGGACTGTGGGAAAACCGGAACAGAAGAGAATCACTGCATTTGAGGTGTGGCGCTACAGACGAATGTTGAAAATTAGGTAGACTGATAAGGTAAGGAATGAGGAGGTTCAGCGACGAATTGGAGAGGGAAGGAACATCTGGAAAACACTGACAAGGAGAAGGCACACGATGATAGGACATCCGTTAAGACATGAGGGAATAACTTCCATGGTAGTAGGGAGAGCTGTAGAGGGCAAAAACGGTAGAGGGAGACTGAGACTGAAATACATCCAGCAAATAATTGAGGACGTAGTTTGCAAGTGGTACTCAGAGATGAAGAGGTTGGCACAGAAGGGCAATTCGTGGTGGGCCGTATCAAACCAGTCAGATGACTGATGAAAAAAAAAAAAATGCGGGTCTGTATTTGAAGACGATCGCCACCTGTTTCGTCAGTTGGGGTCAGATAAGTGTCCTGAGTAGTTGTGAGTGGATTGTGTTGGAACTAAGTGAATTCGCACTTGGCAAGTTGTTAGCGCCCGAACACTGGGCGTTTCAAGAGGCATCGAATCTAAGATTTAGACCACACGCAGAAAAATCGGAAAAACATCATCCTCTAAGTCACAACGCAGACGAAAGGGTGTGTTGAGTGGTCGTGACGGACGGTTGTTGAAAAATGATAGCGACGAAAAATAAAAGAATCACCACTGCAAAAGTCGCTGCAGAACTGAATCTCGCACTCGCTAAAGCTGTCAGAACTAAAATGGCAGAAAGGGAGCTACTTAATCAGGGAGTTGGCGGGCTGGAAATCCATATGAATTCATCAGAAATTCAAAAGGCCCTTACAGGGAAATGTCATGCCGAAGCCATGAAAACCTCGACTATGGAGCAATGGAAGAATATAATTTGATCGAAAGGGTCTTGTTTCACAATATTTGGAACTTCTGGCCGAGATTACGGCGCAAGAATGAAATACGGAGGGGTTTCGACGATCATTTGGGCAGCCAGAGCCTGGTATTCCAAGAGCCCAATGTTTACTATTTTTGCTGATCAGGTCCACCCAGTGGTACTATATTTCTTTCCCATTAGTGATGCCGTGTTCCAAGACGACATGCCCGCTGGTCTCATTGCTCGCGTCGTTAGGACTGATTTCGGGAGCATGAGGATGAGTTTTACCAGCTCCCCTGGCCACCACACTCACCAGATCTCAGTATTATTGAAACTTGGTCGGCAGTAGAATCGTTCGGCAGTGGGTTATCTAAATTTCAGCAATAGTGTTTCTCGAAAAGAACGTCGCCCTCACTCCAGGGATGCCCAATTGAATTACTGAAGCATCTGCGTAACACTTACGTGTTGTTCCAACCTACCGGCTACATATCTAGCAGCCCACGATAGAAATGCTTCGATTTCTTTCTTCAGTCCAACCTGTTACGGATCCCAAACTCTCGAGCAGCACTCAGAATAAGTCGCACCAGCGTCCTATCTGCGGTCTCCTTTATAGGTGAACCCCTCTTTCCTAAAATTCTCCAAAAAAAAAAAAAAAAAGAGTGCGACCATTCACCTTTCCTACCACAGTTCTCACATATTCGTTGCAGTTCATATCGCTTTGCAACATTACCCTACTTTGGCGAGAAGCGTCCGTGATCACTACCCATCTGCATCATAGTAACCAGAACTTGCCTTTATTTTGCTGGAAGAACGATATAAGGTTCCCTAGGAGACCATACAGAACCTTTAGTTATTCATTCCGAGACAACTGCAAGCTGATTTGAATGCCACTGTTTTGCAACATTGTATGAGGTACGGTAATGTGTTTCCTAACTTCGCGCCTCCTCACCCCCCTCCCTCTTCCCACCAGTAAGTGTGCTAGTGCACCAGTGAGACATGCATTGCTCTGCTTTGTAAAAGCTACAGGCCACCAGCCGTTATGCAACGTAACGTCAAGCAGCGGAACTCATTTCAGAGCAATAATCACACAGATGCCGGTATCTTTCTTTAATTACACTCCTGGAAATTGAAATAACAACACCGTGAATTCATTGTCCCAGGAAGGGGAAACTTTATTGACACATTCCTGGGGTCAGATACATCACATGATCACACTGACAGAACCACAGGCACATAGACACAGGCAACAGAGCATGCACAATGTCGGCACTAGTACAGTGTATATCCACCTTTCGCAGCAATGCAGGCTGCTATTCTCCCATGGAGACGATCGTAGAGATGCTGGATGTAGTCCTGTGGAACGGCTTGCCATGCCATTTCCACCTGGCGCCTCAGTTGGACCAGCGTTCGTGCTGGACGTGCAGACCGCGTGAGACGACGCTTCATCCAGTCCCAAACATGCTCAATGGGGGACAGATCCGGAGATCTTGCTGGCCAGGGTAGTTGACTTACACCTTCTAGAGCACGTTGGGTGGCACGGGATGCATGCGGACGTGCATTGTCCTGTTGGAACAGCAAGTTCCCTTGCCGATCTAGGAATGGTAGAACGATGGGTTCGATGACGGTTTGGATGTACCGTGCACTATTCAGTGTCCCCTCGACGATCACCAGTGGTGTACGGCCAGTGTAGGAGATCGCTCCCCACACCATGATGCCGGGTGTTGGCCCTGTGTGCCTCGGTCGTATGCAGTCCTGATTGTGGCGCTCACCTGCACGGCGCCAAACACGCATACGACCATCATTGGCACCAAGGCAGAAGCGACTCTCATCGCTGAAGACGACACGTCTCCATTCGTCCCTCCATTCACGCCTGTCGCGACACCGCTGGAGGCGGGCTGCACGATGTTGGGGCGTGAGCGGAAGACGGCCTAACGGTGTGCGGGACCGTAGCCCAGCTTCATAGAGACGGTTGCGAATGGTCCTCGCCGATACCGCAGGAGCAACAGTGTCCCTAATTTGCTGGGAAGTGGCGGTGCGGTCCCCTACGGCACTGCGTAGGATCCTAGGGTCTTGGCGTGCATCCGTGCGTCGCTGCGGTCCGGTCCCAGGTCGACGGGCACGTGCACCTTCCGCCGACCACTGGCGACAACATCGATGTACTGTGGAGACCTCACGCCCCACGTGTTGAGCAATTCGGCGGTACGTCCAACCGGCCTCCCGCATGCCCACTATACGCCCTCGCTCAAAGTCCGTCAACTGCAGATACGTTTCACGTCCACGCTGTCGCGGCATGCTACCAGTGTTAAAGACTGCGATGGAGCTCCGTATGCCACGCAAACTGGCTGACACTAACGGCGGCGGTGCACAAATGCTGCGCAGCTAGCGCCATTCGACGGCCAACACCGCGGTTCCTGGTGTGTCCGCTGTGCCGTGCGTGTGATCATTGCTTGTACAGCCCTCTCGCAGTGTCCGGAGCAAGTATGGTGGGTCTGACACACCGGTGTCAATGTGTTCTTTTTTCCATTTCCAGGAGTGTAGTTTGTCTGACAGATATGCTGCCAATGATTCCTTCGCCATCGAATTCGGAAAGGGCGATACTTTGACTGCCAAGTGACCATTTTCCTTTTTCAATGTTTAGTCATCCTAAATTCAAACTTGAGTGGCCTGCATGACTGAAAAAGGCGCATGTGGCTCTGATGTTCAACATAGGATTCCTGTGAAGTACATTTAAGGAACCCTGTATAACTCTCACCACGTCTACATCAATTTTTATAGATTCACCTACTTTCGAAATTGGAAGCTATTCTGTACAGTACGCCGTAGTACTTCAGTCGTCGTAGGTAGTCAGACAATAACTTTCCATTGACATATTTCATTCTTATGACTCTAAGAAAATATTTCCCATGTAATGATAAATCTATTTGCATCATAATGTACCTGGTCTCTCAAAAAGAAAGAACAAATTTCCATTGTTTATTACAAACAGTGAATGATAGAAACACATTCCTCATGTCACTGCTTAGAGGAAGGTTCAAGGTTTTGACACAGCTGGACTGTTGTTTGTTTGTAGCAACGTGGCCCGTACACCACAAGGGAAATCAATTTATGTGTTGAAATTTCCGAGAAATTAATACATTGTTCAAGTGCAATGTGTATTCTCCCGGCAATTCATCAGTAGTCTGTCTCTTCACAAGCAGTTTAATGATCATAATGATCATCATCATCATTTAAGATTGATTATGCCTTTCAGCTTTCAGTCTGGAGCATAGCCCCCCCTTATAAAATTCCTCCATGATCCCCTATTCAGTGCTAACATTGGTGCCTCTTCTGAAGTTAAACCTATTACTTCAAAATCATTCTTAATCGAATCCAGGTACCTTCTCCTTGGTCTGCCCTGCCTCCTCCTACCCTCTACTGCTGAACCCATGAGTCTCTTGGGTAACCTTGCTTCTCCCATGCGTGTAACATGACCCCACCATCTAAGCCTGTTCGCCCTGACTGCTACATCTATAGAGTTCATTCCCAGTTTTTATTTGATTTCCTCATTGTGGACACTCTGCTGCCATTGTTCACATCTACTAGTACCTGCAATCATCCTAGCTACTTTCATATCCGTAACCTCAATCTTGTTGATAATGAAACCTGAATCCACCCAGATTTCGATCCCATACAACAAAGTTGGTCGAAAGACTGAACGGTGCACAGATAACTTAGTCTTGGTACTGACTTCCTTCTTGCAGAAGAGAGCAGATCGTAGCTGAGCGCTCACTGCATTAGCTTTGCTACATCTCGCTTCCAGTTCTTTCACTATGTTGCCATCCTGTGAGAATATGCATCCTAAGTACTTGAAACCGTCCACCTGTTCTAACTTTGTTCCTCCTATTTGGCACTCAATCCGTTTATATTTCTTTTCCAGTGACATTACTTTCGTTTTGGAGATGCTAATCTTCATACCATAGTCCTTACATTTCTTATCTAGCTCTGAAATATTACTTTGCAAACTTTCAATCGAATCTGCCATCACAACTACGTCATCCGCATATGCAAGACTGCTTATTTTGTGTTCACATATCTTAATCTCACCCAACCATTCTACTGTTTTCAATATTTTATCCATAAATAATATGAACAACAGTGGAGACAGGTTGCAACCTTGTCTTACCCCTGAAACTACTCTGAACCATGAACTCAATTTACCGTCAACTCTAACTGCTGCCTGACTATCCACGTAAAGACCTTCAATTGCTTGCAAAAGTTTGCCTCGTATTCCATAATCTTGTAGAACAGACAATAACTTCCTCCTAGGAACCCGGTCATATACCTTTTCTAGATCTATAAAGCATAGATACAATTCCCTGTTCCTCTCATAACACTTCTCCATTATTTGCCGTAAGCTAAAGATCTGGTCCTGACAACCTCTAAGAGGCCTAAACCCACACTTATTTTCATCCAATTGGTCCTCAACTAATACTCGCACTTTCCTTTCAACAATACCTGAGAAGATTTTACCCACAACGCTGTTTAAAGAGATACCTCTGTAGTTGTTACAATCTTTTCTGTTTCCATGTTTAAAGATTGGTGTGATTACTGCTTTTGTCCAGTCTGATGGAACCTGTCCCTACTCCCAGGCCAATTCAATTATCCTGTGTAGCCATTTAAGACCTGAAATTCCACTGTATTTGATGAGTTCCGACTTAATTTCATCCACCCCAGCCGCTTTATTGCACTGCAATCTATTTACCACTTTCTCCACTTCCTCAAATGTGATCCTATTTCCATCATCATTCTTATCCCATCCTACCTCGAAATCTGAAATATTACTGATCGTATTTTCACCTACATTGAGCAACTCTTCAATATATTCCCTTAATCTGCCCAAGGCATCCACAGGATTCACCAGCAGTTTTCCTGACCTGTCCAAAATACTTGTCATTTCCTTCTTACCTCCCTTTGGAAGACTGCTAATTACACTCCAGAATAGTTTTCCAGCAGCTTGACCCATAGTCTCCAACCTGTTTCCAAAGTTTTCCCAAGATTTCTTCCTGGATGCTGCAGTTATCTGTTTGGCTTTGTTTCTTTCTTCAACATAACTTTCTCTGTCTACCTGAGTTCTAGTATGTAGCCATTTTTGATACGCCTTCTTTTTCCTTTTACAGGCTGCCTTGACTGTGTCGTACCACCAAGCTGTTTGCTTCATCCTACTTTTACACACTACTGTTCCAAGACATTCTTTAGCCACTTCTAGTACTGCGTCCCTGTACCTTGTCCATTCCTTTTCCAATGACTGTAATTGACTACATTCAACTAACTGGTACCTTTCTGAGATCGCTGTTATGTACTTGTGCCTGATTTCCTTATCCTGAAGTTTCTCCACTCTTATCCTCCTACATATGGAACTGACCTCCTGCACTTTCGACCTCACAATCTGACTTTCACTGCAGATTAAATAATGATCAGTGTCATCAAAGAATCCCCTGAATACACGTGTGTCCCTCACAGCCTTCTTGAATTCCTGATCTGTTATTATAAAGTCAATGACAGATCTGGTTCCCCTCCCTTCCCAAGTATACTGGTGAATGTTCTTATGTTTAAAAAAGGAGTTTGTGATTACTAAGCCCATACTGGCACAGAAATCCAAGAGTTGTTTCCCGTTTCTGTTGGCCTCCATATCCTCTCCAAATTTACCCATAACCTTTTCGTACCCTTGTGTTCGATTTCCAATCCTGGCGTTAAAATCACCCATGAGCAGAACACTGCCCTTGTCCTTTACTCTAACAACTGAGTGCCTCATAAAAACTATCCATCTTATCTTGATCTGTCCCTTCACAATGCGAATATACTGACACAATCCTAATTTTCTTGCTAGACACTGTCAAATCTATCCACATCAGTCGTTCGTTTACATACCTTATTGCAAATACGCTGGGTTCCATTTCTTTCCTGATGTAAAGCCCTACACCCCATTGTGCTATTCCTGCTTTGACTCCTGACAGGTAGACCTTCTATTCTCCCACTTCCTCTTCTTTCTCACCCCTTACCCGAATGTCACTAACAGCTAAAACGTCCAACCCCATCTTACTTGCAGCCTCTGCCAGCTCTACCTTCTTCCCAGAGTAGCCCCGATTGATATTAATAGCTCCCCATCGCATTACCATTTGTTTGTCAAGTCGCATCTTAGGAGTCCCTGGTTTGTCAGTTAGAGGTGTTTACACGGAGCCCTCGCAAGTCCACAAGACGGTCATGCCAGGAACTTGAACTTCCTCGCACAACGATGTGGAGTGTTCTCAAAAGACGGCTGCAGATGAAGCTTTACAAGTTTCAGTTACTGTAGAAATTGCGCTGCGATGGCCATATCAGAAAGTTCGGAATTTTCATTTCATTTCTCCAGGATACAGGAGACGACGCTTTTTCCGAACGGCTTATCTTTTCGGACGAATCGATGTTTCATCTGTCGGATAAAGTAAACCCCCATGAATTTAAGAATTTGAGAGAAATAAAATCCTGGGGTCGTCGTCGGAGATGAAAGAGACTCAACGAAACTGAATGTGTTTTGCACCGTTTCTGTTCACTAAGTTTATGGACCTTTCTTTCTTGCGGAGGAAACTGTTGCAGGAATGTCATATCTAGGCACCGTGCAAAGTTAGTTATTTGCTCAGCTTCAGGAAGACCACAGATTTCATTGTTATGAATGACGTCTCTGCATCTCACTTTCATTTCGAATTGCTGCGTTATCTTTTTAACACCATCCCACATTGTTGAAGTGAAAGAGGTGGAGAGCAAGATCTTGTTCATTGCGTTTTGGCCTTACAGATCTAGAGATCTCACACCTTGAGATTTTTTTTCTATGGAGGTACATAAAATCCAGAGTTTTAGTCCCACCTATTGTAGCAACTTTTCAAGAGCTGAGAAATGGAATTGTAGAAGCTGTTAATTCCGTAAACAAGGAGCAGTCGATTCGTGCGTGGAATGAAATGACTACTGTTTCGAGGTTACTTGAGCAACATATGGTGCTCGCGTTGAGTGTATGGTATAATGTAGGTGCTAACATAAAGCTTTGAATCATCTGTCCAGCGACACGCGCTACGTGTTTCTATTTTTCACAGTCTGTAATAACTGAAATCTGTTCTTTCTTCTTGAATCCCTCTGAATATCTCTCCTTGCTCCGCTTGTTCATGCCTTCTCTCAAATATCGCTCAGATGCCGCCTTTGATAGTATGTAGGTGAGAAAGTTCATGCACAGCTTTGCGGCAGTTATCAGCTTTTGTTAATTATTCTGTCTTGATCAGCCAGATTTTATTTTGTAGTCAATTCCCACTTGAAGTTATGCCGTATACGACGCCTGAATGTTATAGCAAGATACGGACCATGCCGTGTGTGTAAATACCATACTTGAGCACTACATTACTAAGATGAGGGTGATCTATACGGCGGTACGTCGCAGCTAAACTTGGATGATAATCGGAGCAAGATCCATGGCTCATAACGTATGAGAGATCTCGTGTTTGCGAAGCCAACAGTGTCTAGGATGGCCACTCAATATCGCAGCGTTACAGTTTCCACACGTGTAAACCACTTCACAGGACAATCACAACTGTTTGACGCACGCACATAAAATCGCCTCCACAGAGACACACTGAGCCATAGACCGTCTTTTGCGAGTCAGATCGGCAGCGAGTTGAATGTGGGGAGTGGGAATCTATTTCTAACAGAACTGTAAGGAGGCAATCCACCACATTGGCTTCAGTAGCAACAGAGATTACATCCAGTTCCTTTCCGTAACTTTTCGCCACTAAGACATTTGTGTAACTAAACTACAGATGCCACCCGGTGGCCCCACAAGAAATGTCTATAAAATTTAATACCAAAGTGTGCAGTCGTATATGTGACAAATACACAGCACTTAAATGATCATCGTACATCCGAAAAGAACATTTTGGGTGTTACGCTAGTTTTGTTAAGAGGTACTACAACAACTATAAAACAGACGTTTGTACCGTCGTTGCTTTGCTTCCTTTGAGGGGCTACGCAGCCCTTTTTCCTGCTTCGGTGGCTTTGTATATACGAAGTTTCTGTTTCTTGACCATAGTAAAAAATAGAGGAACCAAAGTTTCGTGAGCAGTGAATTAAAACCACTGAAAAATTTTTGTTAGGTAGTTGTAATTGTTCACTGAGGATAAGGTCATCGTTTTTAGAAATATGCTTGAATATCTCCAGCTGCTCGAGTACGTCGGGACTACGACTTTCCTTCTCTGTGTGTGAAACGGAAGTTTCAACGCCTTTCAGTCTGTGTCCAGATATTAGCAGATGATCAGCAAAAGTGGAATTGTGTAAGTTAGTGCCTCTTTCTCCCAGTAAATGTTCTTTGTCCCTGACACTAAAAGATCTTCCAGTTTGTCTGATATAATAAACTGGATACGTATCGCAAGTGGTTTTATACACTCTTAAATTGTGCATAGGAGTAACCGTGGACTTGAGATTGTGACTGAGATTTTTTCGCAACTTATTGTTAGTGGTGTCGAAACCTAGCTCAGTGTAGCAAACAGTTATTTGCACCAGGTTGGCTGTATAATCCTATGTTGAAACTAATATACGGTTGCTTAGAAATGTAAGTCCGTCCAGCTTTCTTAGACCGGATGCAGCGATGAGATAGATAACCAGGTCTCTATTAACTTTCAGAACTTGGGTAATCACGTGAAACATTTCAAGAAACCTGCACAAGACTGGACGCTCACTCCTAAGTCATTCCAAAAAGGCATTTTAGGTAGGGGAATGTAAGATTTTTTTGCCTATGTCTCTACTATTATCTTACCATTTATTTTCCTTCTTCATTGATTATCCGTAGTCTATTTTGAAGTCTTTCATGGTACTTTAAGATTTTAATCTGTAAGCTGCCCTCGATGTAAACAGGTATTCGCTGATGTTAAAATTAAAATTTTAATGCTGTGGCTCTCTTAGCGTTCACCCTATTAACTTTTGCGATCATTGCGTTTAAGAAAAGTAATTCCTTATACGCCGCCATCATACGGTACATATTTGTACTTGTAAAAGAATATATTCCATAAAATGTTATTTTCGCCCGAGACAGAATTCCTTCAATTAGTCAAGCACTCTTGTATCAACATACTAGTACTGAACCACAGAAAGTTAGAAAAACCGTCGAAATCCTTGATAGAATAAGGTACAGTGTTGTTGACGGTAGGCTGCAATATATTTCACGTTTAAATTTCTACCCGTCGTATGAATCTGATACAAAATTATTATGTTTTAATGTTTCAAAATTATGCCAAAACCTAAAGCGTAAGTATGGTTTCATACAAGGGGAGCTGTTGTTTAATAAAACTGAAGCATATTCCGAACGAACTGGAAGTTTTGCAGAGGACAATGTTATAGAGTGAAATTATTTTCCTTGTCACTTGGTGGATGTTGAATTTCGTAAAATTATTACCTGTCGTTTCACATATGGGGTGTGTGTGAATTAAGTCAGCAAACACTCATCATTCACGGACATAAATCTAAGCGGTTTCACGTAAGTACTCCCATGTCTCATTACAGTGTATCGCGATGTTAGTATGCGCACATTTACTGCAACAACGAGAGTGCCTGAGAATTTAGATGTTGAGAATAAATCTATCGACAATTCATTATGATTCGACAACAGTAGCGCCATGTGCAGCAAGAGATAATTAAAGCAAATTACATGAGTAATGCAAAAGCAACGTCGGGCCAAGAACATCCTAATTACTGTTCCACGCGGTATATCATAAATGCTTTTACAGGCTTTGGTATCTGAGTTATTAAAACAAGACAAACATCCACAGAAACACACGTCTTTTCTCAATTATTCATGAGAATTAACCTCCAACAAATTTCTTGGCAGACTAACTGAAACTCCAACCAATAATTGAAATTCATTTAGTCAGATAATAGAGTCGTTTTATCGTTTCATGTTAGTATATCTGATACAGGTATGGGGGTATATTTACATTGGATTTGAAAGTTGTGTGCATTTGAAGTTAATCTGTCCCGAACTTCTGACATGTGTATTTTAGTAGTGGCTGAGACCTACCTGATAAGCATTTAATTTAACCATGTATTCATTTCATTAGTCGGCACATTCGGTTTTACGCATAATCACACAAAACATAGGGAAGAGGTGTTTTCATTACTGTATCAAAACAGGCTTCCAGGCTTTAACCTTTGCTGTAGCTTATGCTTTAGTTTCAAAGGCATTACCGTACCTCCACAAATGATGGACCTTAACAACCCAAAACCGATAAGACGCATACACACCAGCTGTTGAGGAAACGGCATTCTTTCACTTCGCCTGAATCATCAGTATGGGAGGCCACCTGAATAGAAAATTTACGCCAATCCTTCAGTAATTAGTAATTTAATTTTACGAGCATTTCAACTTTGTAGTTAATACTGGATAATGTTTGTGATCTGTGTAGATATACTCTTCAGCGTAGATAGTTCTTCAGTTAGTTAGGGATAACGCAGAAACCTAAACCACCATTCTTTCTTTCCATTCAGTCTAAGCACCTCGCTTCCATCAGCGGATTGCGTCTTGTATTATTCTTTGAATGCATATATGTTCGTTTTGCGGGGATCTACTTCCTTATGCCATTATAAGACAACTAGCGCTACGCACTTAATAAGTATCTATTTGGCAACTGCTTAAAAGCACATAGATCAAATAACAGGAAGCATATTCGTAACTCTTTCAATATGGGTTCTAACATAACACATCACACATTATCAGCATTTCATTAGCGTTGAAACCAAAAATTAACTAAAAACCATGGCATTACAGTGGTGTCCAATGACAGGCCTAACTAAAAACCATCTACAACTACGCTCACCAAGGGGCGTATCGAAATACATCAGTTGCGACGTGCGGCCGCCAAGAACCTGCGACTATTATATTGATAACAGAGTGCGTCCTTATCACTGCTTTAGTTCTTCTCTAATAACAAGAGTTTACTGGATGTTTATTAACACATTTCCACTTAAATCATTATCAGAGAAAAATTTTAAACATAGTATCGGAGTATCGCACCAAGTGGTATGATCGTTGAACATGGATTTTACGATGGATACCACGTGGCACAATACTCTATATTAAGTTTATCTCTAATTTTCTGGCATGGTGCTGAGGCATGCCCGAAGATCATCAATAAATAGGCCCTAGTTATTAGTGACCTAAAGTGGTGTGAAAGGGGTGATCAGAAATCCGTCACACCTCATTAATAACTTGGCTTTGAAAGTAACTTTCTGACAAGTTCATGTGAGTCCATGGCATGTCTTCATGATAATGTCTGCGAGGACTTGATTAACAACCGTCTCCCAACGTTTTTGTTACTGTACTGCTGCGTGTACTAGCATGCTGCGATAGATAAATTACGGGGTTCCAGCACATTATAGTATCATGTGAGATGTGCGTGGTCATATGTAGTCCGGTATCAGAAGATCTTGGTCTTTAATAACTTCCGCACAGAAGATGATATTTGTGATGTGCATCATTGAGGGTAGTGTCACTGTAGGTGACTGACGAGTATATGTTCCAGCTCTCTCCAAATGAATTTCCTTTAGCATAGAAATGCAACTCGTTTATTTTGTCGCATATTTTTGCAAGCACGTCATTTGGACCACGCACATTCCCAGCTGCCGGCCGGAGTGGCCGTGCGGTTCTAGGCGCTACAGTCTAGAGCCGAGTGACCGGTACGGTCGCAGGTTCGAATCCAGCCTCGGGCATGGATGTTGTGTGATGTCCTTAGGTTAGTTAGGTTTAATTAGTTCTAAGTTCTAGGCGACTGATGACCTCAGAAGTTAAGTCCCATAGTGCTCAGAGCCATTTGAGCTAGCCATTCCCAGCTCAGCATTTCCTCCCATGTTACCAGTGTACACCTTAAAACAACGGACTGTCACAGAATTGCATCGAACAGACCAGATACATATTGACTTCTTTCTGGTCGGTACTACATTTATTGTTATTTTGCAGTTCTCATTTTGCACTGTTTTCCAAGCGTTCATTCTTTTAAATTACTAGTATCTTACTGTTCGTTAAATAACATTGAGAGGAAGAAAATTCCTAAAATCCACTGTCGTAAGCTCAATGTTGGTTTAGCCAGAGACAACCTAAAACCTGTTGTGGGCAAAAGTTTTAATACCGTAAGACGTGAATTTTTGGGAGACGGCTCACCAAGACTTATGGATTGTATTTTCAGTAGGAACCCACTAAACTTATTGTCCATCATAATTTCACAGATTTTATCAGCTTAGCAGCTAAGAAATTGCATGAAAAATGGGGTAAAACATGTGGCTTTGTGGGGAAAAGAAAGTTAATGGTATTTTCAGTCACCGTATGGAAGAAGTTTTTTCTCTTATCTTACTTCATCTTTCACTAAAGAACTGTTGAGCGTATTATAAACAGCATAATTACACAGTGTTGGGACTCCTTTTAGAATAGCAGTAGTGGGACTTAATTTCTCCACACACGTAGGAATCAGCATCGAGGTTTCCACCTGCCTACTCTTGACTACCAACTGCGAAGATATTTGGGATGCAACGCAGGGCACTATTGTTCCACAATAGGCCAAACGATGCTGATTATATTTTTTCCGTCGCCTAGATGCGATCAGGGTAGCTGCAAATCCTGGGCAATAACACCTCATTTCTGATCAGCTAATAATGTGTTTATTCAGTTTTTCAGATGCTTGTGCTGTCTGATCGTTACTAATTTCCCGTGTGATTACTTGTCTTCTGTAGATAGCCTATACCCTTTCGTTAACACAGTCAAATATGCGTTTAAATCCTAACTTCAGTGCGAGTTTTTCTATTCAATGGACTTAATATTTCACATATTACCTCATTTCTTCGTAAGGGAACAATAAATTCGACTGACACTGACGGATACTCACATAAACGGCGTACTTTTCATTGTTGAAATAACATTATTCCATACGATGTCAGCATTGCGGAGTTCCATGAATCCGCAATCGGACTGTCCAATACACAACTGCAGCGAGAGCCACATTAATCACGAGAAATTTTAGACGCAACTGGAACTGGATTCGTTCATGAGGACTGCAAAACAAGAGTAAAAAAATTAATCACACTGACAACTGCAAAATTCTGTAGCTATTGGAATGATTGATGTTCACTGGCATGCGACGGCATCGAATAAATATTTTTGTGACGTAACCTAGTCGAGGTATTCTCGAAAATTTGTTGTTACAGGTGCTGTCGACCGCCTGTCAGATATCTTTCATGAAGAAAAATCTGCAGCTAAACAAAACGAGCAATTAGGTTTTTACATATATCCTGAGAGACGGAATCCATTATCTTAATTGAAGTACTCATTGGAAGTCTGCACCGTGCACTGGCTTTCGGAGTGTACATGTAGATGCAAAAGTTTATTTAGGTTTGACGCTTTGACACGTTACGAGGTAAGCAACGTAGAACGGTACTGTCAGTGTGAAAAGCAGGCAATCTGAGGGCTGTTCAAATTATCTGAGTTTTATAACTAAACAAATCTTAAAAGTTATCTCTCTATTGGAACCGATGACCGTAGCAGTCTGGTCCCTTTAATCCCACAAACCAACCCTTACCTCTCTACTGTTTGAGTTTAAACTTTATAATAGTACAGAATTTCTATTAACTGCTTGCTAACAAAAGATTCAAGCATAGTTTAATTTGACAACAAAAATTGTGAACTACTTTATCTATATGCTTAGCATAAGAAAAATGACAAAATAGCAGCACAGACATATAGCTAGCTTCTCAGATCATACATCTCAATTGTAGTTTCCTCATATTACATAAAACTATGGTTTCTGGCGAAGCTTTACAGTTCGTGGGTGACTCGTCTGCATCTGAAGTCCTTGCAGGTTTTGAATACTATGTCTTTTTCTATGACAAAGGGTGACTTTCCTCTTAATTTAATGTGCGTTACATAAATACAGTATTTCTGCTAAGCACCTTCCGACTTTGAGACTTATACCTTTTAGCTTACACCATTTCTTTATTAGTTGCATACACCTAGGTTATACGAGTATACCACTACTAATATCAGTAATAATGAAAAAATTATTTGGTTGATTTCTATTAACCCATCAAAAGAGAACAAATTCACTGTTTCTAAACATATAGTATGTTCTGTTGTATAATTTTGATGCCTTTTGAGTTTCGGTGCCTGAATAAAAACGCAATAGCAGGGTATTGCGAAATCTTGAAAAGTATTTTATTTTGACTGCTGCTTATTAGAAATTAGAAGTGTTACACTACTCTAGCTAAGCGAACGTACCTTTAAGGAAGGAAAATTCGTTTGTCACATCACTCATTCAGTAAGATAATCTTAACTTCTGAAATTAATGGTGCCCTTCATAGTAGACATACAGAAACCTAGGGTCTAACAATTGTCAAAGGAGTAATAAAAGGACCTTTTTTTTCATTAGTAGCTTATTTCTCAGAGACTTGTGTAGTGCACCTGCCACAGGACATTAGATTCACCGTTTCATAACTTTACGATATTGTCTGACCTAATGTTACAAATAAGCAGTTATCATGTGATGAAAGAAGCTGAAACGGCCATCTGGACTCGGACTCGTATCCCAACTCAAACCATCCGTAAAAAGTATACCACCAATTGCACCATCGTACCATGCCTCACGCGTATATTTGAGGATTGGGTCTGTCACCGGTCCTCCACTTTGTTCCCTCGCAAACTCTGCAGACGATCATTACGGTGGGCTAGTGCCGAATAATAACTACCACGGGAAATTTGGCTTACCCGCGTAGTTATGGTAGTTACTGAGAATGCACTACGGACATTCTCTTGGACGGCAGCGATTGATGCATAGTCTCTAAGTAATGGGGAGAAGCTCATGACACATTGAAGCTCGAATCCGTAGGGAACCGCGATCTGAATGCACAGTTGGTATTCCGCTGCTCTCCTAACGTAGCGAAAGAGGTTCGATTGCTGGTAAGGTACACGGTTTCAACGTGGCACACTCAGCTTGGAAAGTATGGCACGTATAGTCTTGCAGCACGGTAGTTCATCGTATTCGATCAGAGGGTTGTCGTTTCTCTGTACAGAAAAAAAACTGTATGAATGGATTGACGATGAACAATAAAGAACAAAATGTAGTTCAAACGAGTGGTAGCGTCTTTGATAAGTAATCAAAACGCCCTCGGTCCCGTGTTCGAACCCAGCCACAGCTAAAATTCACCACAAAAATCATCAGCAGTGGTGGCTGAACTTCCGGCGTAAGAAGTCATCATTCACCCAACGACCTTGTTCAAAGATAAAACTTCAGGGCACGCTCTTGCCCGTGATACCGGACAATGCCTCTAAAAGGAAGAATCAACCATATTCGCCGGACCGAAGATGCAGAAGGCAATGGAAACCACTGAATAAAAGACACGTAATATTTATCCACAGTACATGCTGCCTGTGATTGAAAAATTGCCATAACGATCTCCCGATTGGCAAAATATTCCGGTATAATCACCGTTTGGGCCTCCGGGAGGGGTGTGCCAAGGGGGCGGTGGTCATCAGAAAAATATCAATTTCTTCTACGAGTCTGGGCGTGGAAGTTTGAAGGTGGTAGAGAAGATAGAACATTATAAAAGGGAAATGTTAAGGCTCAGTCTAAGAATACTGGGCGTCACTGGATCGAAATGGAAAGAGGATAACGAGTTATCGTTAGATTAGTATGGGGTAATATCAAGATTAGAAGAAAATGGTATAACAGAAGTAGGATTCGTTATGAATACGAAGGGAGGGCAGAGAGTATAACATTGTGAACAATTCAGTGATAGGATTGTTTTTATTAGAATTGACAGCAAACCAACACCGACAATTGCAGGTATACATGACGACGTCGCTTGCCGAAGATGAAGAGACATAGAAAGTATTTGAAAATATTGATCAGGTAATTCAGAATGTAAATTAAGATGAAAATCTAATAGTCATGGGGGACTGCATTGCAGCTGTGTTGGAAGAAGTAGAAGACAGGTTAGGGGAGAATATGGGCTTCGCAGTAGGTACGAGAGAAGAGAAATACTAACTGATGTCTGCAGTTAGTTTCAGTTAGTAATAGCGAATACACTGTTCAAAATTCACAAGAGGAAGAGATAACTAGGAAACGGCTTTGGGATACGGGAAGATGTCAGTTAGATTACATCACGGTGAGGCAGACATTTGGGAATCAGATACTGGATTCTAAGGCCTTCCAGGAACAGATATAGACTCTGAACACAATTTAGTAGACTGAAGATTAAGAGACTAGTCATGAAGAATAATTGCGCAAAGAAGTGCGATTGACAGTAATAAGAAAAGATGAGGTGCTTTTGAAGTTCATTGAGGCTTTAGATACTCCGATGATGAATAGCTCAATAAACAGTGCAGTTCAAGAAGAACGGGCATCTCTAAAAAAGGACGTGAGAAAGAAAACATCGATAAAAAGAAGTTAGCTGCGAAGAAACCGTGGGTAGGACATAAAATACTTCAGTTGATCTATGATAGAAGGACATACAAAAATGTTCAGGATAATTCAGAAATACAGAAAGACAAGTACTTAGAAATGAAATAAATACGAAATGTAGGGAAGCTAATACGAAATAACTGCATGAACAATGTAAAGAAATCGAAAAGAAATAGTGACTGTCGGAAGGTCTGAATCAGTATAAAGAAATGTCCAAGCAACCTTCGGTGAAATTAAAAGCAAGGCTGGTAACTTTGAAAATGCAATGTGAATTCCACTGTTAAATGTAGTGTAAACAGCGGTTAGAGGCTTCCATGACGAGGAGGACTTGTCTGACGACGTGATACTAAAAGAAACAGTTATCGATATAGAAGAGATAGGGGATCTAGTATCGAAATCAGAATATTAAAATCAGGATGTAATACGAGTTTTGGAAGAAGATCGTATAAGGCGGAAGTCTTAGATAGTATGCCATCAAAATTTACAAAATCACTGTAGGAAGTGGCAAGAATATGACTATTCTCATTGTGTGCAGAATGTACGAGAGTGGCTTTCGAAAACACTTCATCCTCACAATTCCGAACAAAGAAGAGCCGACAAGTGCGAGAAATCACGCAATCAGCTTGACAGCTAATGCATCATAGTTGCAGACAAGAATAATATACAGAAGAATGGAAAAGAAAACTGAGAACCTGTTAGATGACGATAAGTTGGGCCTTAGGAGAGGCAGCTCTGACGCCTGTAACGGCAACAAGAGTGAAGAAAGATTGAGACACCTTCATTGAATTTGTCGACCTGGAAAAAACCTTCGACAATGTAACATGCCGCAAGATGGCCGAAATTCTGCGAAAGATTTGGATAAGCTATAGGGAAAGACGTGTGTTATACAGTGCAATAAGAGTGGAAGCCCAAAAACGAAGTGCACAGACGATAATGGGTGTAAGACAGGGTTGTTGAAGTCTTTCACCACTATTGCTTTGTCTAAACATCTAAGAAGCAACAAAGTAAATAAAGATAGGTTCAAGAGTGGAATTACAATTGAAGAAACAAGATATCAATGATAATATTTGCTTATCACATTGCTATCCTCAGTGAAAGTTAAAAAGAAGTACAGGGTCTGATTAATGGAAGGAACACTGTAATGAGTACATAATAAAGACTAAGAGTAAATTGAGGGAGACGTCGATGAGAAGTAGCAAAAATGTGAACAACGAGAAACTTCACTTTTGATGATCACGAAGTAGATAAAGTTAAGGAATTTTGTTACTTAGGCAGCAAAATAATCCACGACGGACGGAGCAAGCAGGACATAGAAAGCAGAGTGTCACTAACAAAACTGGCGTTCCTGGACAAAAGAAGTCTACTAGTTTCAAACTTAGGCCTTAATTTGAAAAAGAGATTTCTGAGAATGTACATTTGGAGCACATCGCTGTCATGAAGCTAAACATGGGTTGTGGGAAAGCAGAAAAAGAAAAGAACTGAAAAATTTGGGATGTGGTGCTACAGAAGAATGCTTAAAATTAGGTGAACTGATAAGTTCTGCGCAAGGAATATATGGAAAACACTGACGAGAAGGGACAGGGTGGTATTACATCTGTTAAGACAAGAGCTGTAGAGGGTAACTGTAGAGGAAAATAGACAGTATAATACATCCAGCAAATAACTGAGGACGTACGTTGCAAGTGCTACTCTGCAATAGAGGGGTGGGCACGGCACAGAAATTCGTCGTTGATAGCATATTGGATTTATACAACAGGAGTCATTTTGTCATTAGGGTACTTACGATGTTGACCACTGGTAGTAGCTGATCAAAGACAGTAGTAATATTCGAGCTGCACGCAGAAACTGCTGTAAATGTACCAAAAACCGAGAAGGATTTTATTAATATTGACCGTCCACTCACATTAACGTGACCACCGCTTACGTTCGACGTCAACATGCAGTAACCACTCACAGATAGTAGATGGCAGCACTATCAATGAGGATATCTAAAGTGTGCGTGGGGGACGCGCAAATAGTGCGCTCGTTATCGTATCGCAGTAAAAGGGTGATATATCTGTCATCCAAAAGTTAATTACAATTGGCGTTCGGGCCATACGTGGAATTGTTTCTGAAACGGATAACTTTATAAACCTTGCCGCTGTGGCTCTGTCCAAAAGCGCCGCCGAAGCAAGTGTGACGTACCACGGGGAATGCATGAGAGTGATGGACGACGACTTCAGGGATTTGTACGGGCAAACAGACGTGCAAGTGTTGAACAAGTGACCGCCCAGATGAATCAAGGGCCAACCAATAGTCTCCTCAACGACAGTTCGCGAACATTACTAAATACGGGTTCCCGCACCGAATGCTTGGCTTAAGCACCCATGCTGACTGTTGTTCATCGGCGACAATGGCTGTAATTTGGACACTAGTATCGCAACGGAACGTCCATTGAGTGGTGAAAGTACACCTTTTCATATGACTAACGTTTGATGCACCATTCCACAGATGACTCTTGACGTGCACGGCGTGAAACTTCTGAAAAGAAACACCCCGCATGTGTTGTGACCTGGGTAATGTTTTCGTGACATTCCTTTCGTAATCTCGTCATTGGAAATTAGAAATTTGTGGTAAGGACTATGGGACCAAACTGCCTAGGTCATCGGTCCCTAGGCTATAACACTAATTAATCTAACTTAACCTAACTTACCCTAAGGACGACACACATACAACCTTGCCCGATGGAGGACTCGAAATTCCGACGGGAGGAGCCGCGCGAAACGTGACAAGACGCCCCAGACCGCGCGGCTACTCCGCGTGGCTCCCGTCATTCAGTTAGGCACAGTGGATCAATACAAGTTTGCATCTATCCTTGGGGACCGTGCCCACCCATCCATGCAGTTTGTTTATCCTCTGCACGGTGGAATTTACCACCAGGACAATGAAACTCGTCACACAGCTCACAATGTACGTGAGTGCTTCGACGAGCATCAGGATGAGTTTACCGTACTCTCCTGGCCATCAAACTTCCGTATTTCAACCCAATCTAAACTCAATCTAGATCAGTAGGTTCACCTTGATCTGGCTATTCGAGTCATGGATCCTCAACCGAAATATTTACTACAGTCATCCACGGTACTGGTATCGCCGTGGCTCCACATCCCTCTCGGTATCTTCTAAAATCTTACTGACTCTCCTCCTCCGCAACTCGCTGCACTCCATGCTCCAAATGTGGTTATTCAGGTTTTTGACGGGTGATCATATTAATGTGACTGAACTGTGCATACTGTAACCTCCCCACAAAAATGTAAAAGAAAATATTTTAAATGTCAATGGACATAGAGCCAAGTGTAACCTCCCCGTAATTATTTTTAAATGATATGAATTGAATAAAAAAATGCAAATAATCCCATATGTTAGCTTCCCACAGTAATAAAAGTCAATGATAATAAAAATGTGCAAAAATGTTAAGTCCCCACAAAATTAACGTTATGCTAAACCTGATAAATCTTATAAGGCCAGCTGCGCTAACCTTAGGCCCTGTGCAATAACCAGCGTGATAAATTGATTCTTGGAGGAAAAGCAAAGGAAATTTTCTTTCAATAAAATGTTTGTTTTGTTACAATGCTTGGTTTGAAAACAAAATTATTATTGGGCCGATTCTTCAACAAATCAATTACAATTACAATACATTATTAGCTGAGCGCAATGCTGCTTCATTACCTTATTTAACAATATACCTCGTTCTGAATCTTGACCAGAGTCCCATGTCGATGCCCGCCGACTCCTCACACACAACTGTACTGACTGAATACAACTCGCAACTAACTACATGCTCTCGCGAGTCGCTACGTACCACCACTCGCGACTCACTCTCATTCGCCACAGAACTGAACTCTCGCGCAGTCAAGCGCAGACTAGCAACGATAAGTAACTCTCTGGTCAGAGATTCTCTCATGGCTCGCCATCGCTGTACTGTATACCCTGCATACATACGTGTTTCAATACCCAGTAACGCTGTTCAGACAGTAGCTTGTTTTATTTGAGACAGATAACTGACAATCCCAGTATATCTAGTACCCAACGTAATAAAACATATTTTTGAAGAACTACATAAATAATTTCTTGTTCAAATGTCTCTGAGCACTATACGACTTAACTACGGCGGTCATCAGTCGCCTAGAACTTAGAACTAATTAAACCTAACTAACCTAAGGACATCACATACATACATGCCCGAGGCAGGATACGAACCTGCGACCGTAGCGGGCGCTCGGCTCCAGACTGTAATAATTTTTTGCGTGAAACGGAATTTCAATAGGACTTCCTCTATGAACAAATAACTCTTCCTTCATGAGAGTCCGATTACAGAGTGAATCCAACCATTTAAGGAGCTTTTTGGCGCTAGTGACAGCCCCAATGGCGTAACTGTGATGAAACGTTTTCGTAAATAACCATATGAAAGATACTTTTCTGACACAGCTGTGTTAAAAGTCTTTCCATTTATGTACAGTTGAAGCTAAGTAGATTTCTTAAATGTGTTTGTTATGGCTAGAGAAAAAAGACAAATACACTCCTGGAAATGGAAAAAAGAACACATTGACACCGGTGTGTCAGACCCACCATACTTGCTCCGGACACTGCGAGAGGGCTGTACAAGCAATGATCACACGCACGGCACAGCGGACACACCAGGAACCGCGGTGTTGGCCGTCGAATGGCGCTAGCTGCGCAGCATTTGTGCACCGCCGCCGTCAGTGTCAGCCACTTTGCCGTGGCATACGGAGCTCCATCGCAGTCTTTAACACTGGTAGCATGCCGCGACAGCGTGGACGTGAACCGTATGTGCAGTCGACGGACATTGAGCGAGGGCGTATAGTGGGCATGCGGGAGGCCGGGTGGACGTACCGCCGAATTGCTCAACACGTGGGGCGTGAGGTCTCCACAGTACATCGATGTTGTCGCCAGTGGTCGGCGGAAGGTGCACGTGCCCGTCGACCTGGGACCGGACCGCAGCGACGCACGGATGCACGCCAAGACCGTAGGATCCTACGCAGTGCCGTAGGGGACCGCACCGCCACTTCCCAGCAAATTAAGGACACTGTTGCTCCTGGGGTATCGGCGAGGACCATTCGCAACCGTCTCCATGAAGCTGGGCTACGGTCCCGCACACCGTTAGGCCGTCTTCCGCTCACGCCCCAACATCGTGCAGCCCGCCTCCAGTGGTGTCGCGACAGGCGTGAATGGAGGGACGAATGGAGACGTGTCGTTTTCAGCGATGAGAGTCGCTTCTGCCTTGGTGCCAATGATGGTCGTATGCGTGTTTGGCGCCGTGCAGGTGAGCGCCACAATCAGGACTGCATACGACCGAGGCACACAGGGCCAACACCCGGCATCATGGTGTGGGGAGCGATCTCCTACACTGGCCGTACACCACTGGTGATCGTCGAGGGGACACTGAATAGTGCACGGTACATCCAAACCGTCATCGAACCCATCGTTCTACCATTCCTATACCGGCAAGGGAACTTGCTGTTCCAACAGGACAATGCACGTCCGCATGTATCCCGTGCCACCCAACGTGCTCTAGAAGGTGTAAGTCAACTACCCTGGCCAGCAAGATCTCCGGATCTGTCCCCCATTGAGCATGTTTGGGACTGGATGAAGCGTCGTCTCACGCGGTCTGCACGTCCAGCACGAACGCTGGTCCAACTGAGGCGCCAGGTGGTAATGGCATGGCAAGCCGTTCCACAGGACTACATCCAGCATCTCTACGATCGTCTCCATGGGAGAATAGCAGCCTGCATTGCTGCGAAAGGTGGATATACACTGTACTAGTGCCGACATCGTGCATGCTCTGTTGCCTGTGTCTATGTGCCTGTGGTTCTGTCAGTGTGATCATGTGATGTATCTGACCCCAGGAATGTGTCAATAAAGTTTCCCCTTCCTGGGACAATGAATTCACGGTGTTCTTATTTCAATTTCCAGGAGTGTAGTATTTGCTAAATCTATACTCACACACAAACTGCATCACAGACGACATACATTTTGTCACGTTTCTGCCGTGTTGTTCGGTACTTTCCATTTACAGTAACCACCAACCACCAACTCTGCGTCCACTTTGTATCCCCATATCGCCACGCCTTCTGACTACTAACTCATGATGAATACTAGTTCTACGATATCACCTGGGGAAAGCTACGAAAACATTCTTCAGACCATAACACTCCCTCCTCCGGCCTAGAACCTTCCGACAATTGTTACAGGGTGTTTCCTTTCAGACGTTTCACTTCCTACGCGCCAAATGCCATCCGTCCGATGTAGCATAAAATGAGAATCATTTGAGAAGGTCACCTGTCGTGGCACAGAGGACGTCCACTTTAGATACTGGCGTACAGATTCCAGTCTGCGTCGCCAAAGAGTCCATGAACCAGGCACCAGTTGCGGAGGCCCACACGCAGCAACGTTCGCCGATCGGTCGTTGAGGGGACACTGTTGGTAGCCTCGGTTCACCTGAACGGTCAGATGGCCAACAGTTACACGTCTATTCACTCTTACACATATCTGCCCTTCCATCTATGCCCTGTGGTGCACCACAGTTGCCTTGGTGCTGGTTTTAGGTAGCTGCATTTTGCCACGTTTGATATACAAAGGTGGCAAGCGAACAGTTTGTAAACCTAGCCGTTTCGGAAGTGCTTCCACCTTTGGCCCGAAGGTCAATGATCATGCGCTTTTGGGCGTCAGATAAAGGGCTCCATTTCCTCAGTACAACAACGACAGCACTGTTTTTCGAGTCCACCCGACACGCTATACAGTGTGTTACAGAAAGGTACGGACAAACTTTCAGGAAACATTCCTCACACACAAATAAAGAAAAGATGTTATGTGGACATGTGTCGAGAAACGCTTAATTTCCTTGTTAGAGCTCATTTTAGTTTCGTCAGTATGTACTTCCTCGATTCACCGCCAGTTGGCCCAATTGAAGGAAGGTAATGTTGACTTCGGTGCTTGTGTTGACATGCGACTCATTGCTCTACAGTACTAGCATCAAGCACATCAGTACGTACCATCTACAAGTTAGTGCTCATCACGAACGTGGTTTTGCAGTCAGTGCAATGTTTACAAGTGCGGAGTTGGCAGATGCCCATTTGACGTATGGATTGTCACGGGGCAATAGCCGTGGAGTGGTACGTTTGTATCGAGACAGATTTCCAGAACGAAGGTGTCCCGACATGAAGACGTTCGAACCAATTGATCGGCGTCTTAGGGAGCACGGAACATTCCAGCCTATGACTCGCGGCTGTGGAAGACCTAGAACGACGAGGACACCTGCAATGGACGAGGCAATTCTTCGTGCAGTTGACGATAACCCTAATGTCAGCGTCAGAGAAGTTGCTGCTGTACAAGGTGACGTTTACCACGTCACTGTATGGTGAGTGCTACGGGAGAACCAGTTGTTTCCGTACCATGTACAATTGTACAGCGTGTGCAGGCACTATCAGCAGCTGATTGGCCTCCACGGGTACACTTCTGCGAATGGTTCATCCAACAATGTATCAATCCTCATTTCAGTGCAAATGTTCTCCTTACGGAAGAGGCTTCATTCCAACGAGATGAAATTGTAAATTTTCACAATCAACGTGTGTGGGCTGACGAGAACCCGCACGCAGTTGTATAATCACGTCATCAACACAGATTTTCTGTGAACGTTTGCGAAGGCATTGTTGGTGATGTCTTGATTGGGCCCCATGTTCTTCCACCTACGCTCAATGGAGCACGTTATCATGATTTCATATGGGATACTCTACCTGTGCCGCTAGAATATGTGCCTTTACAAGTACGACACAACATGTGGTTCATGCACGATGGAGCTCCTGCACATTTCAGTCGAAGTGTTCGTACGCTTCTCAACAATAGATTCGGTGACCGAAGGATTGGTAGAGGCGGACCAATTCCATGGCCTCCACGCTCTCCTGACCTCAACCCTCTTGACTTTCATTTATGGGGGCATTTGAACGCTCATGTTTACGCAACCCCGGTACCAAATGTAGAGACTCATCGTGCTCGTATTGTGGACGGCTGTGATACAGTACGCCATTCTCCAGGGCTGCATCAGCGCATCAGGGATTCCATGCGACGGAAGGTGGATGTATGTATCTTTGCTAACGGAGGACATTCTGAACATTTCCTGTAACAAAGTGAAGTCACGCTGGTACGTTCTGTTGCTGTGTGTTCCCATTCCATTGGTTCAAATGGCTCTGAGCACTATGGGACTTAACATCTGTGGTCATCAGTCCCCTAGAACGTAGAACTACTTAAACCAAACTAACCTAAGGACATCACACACATCCATGCCCCAGGCAGGATTCGAACCTGCGACCGAGTGGTCGTGCGGTTCCAGACTGATGTTTCCATTCCATGATTAATGTGATTTGAAGAGAAGTAATAAAATGAGCTCTAACATGGAAAGTAAGCGTTTCCGGAGACATGTCCACATAACATATTTTCTTTCTTTGTGTGTGAGGAATGTTTCCTGAAAGTTTGTCCGTACCGTTTTGTAACACCCTGTATATACCCTCCACTGAAGTGCTTCCGCCTGCAGTATGTGAGTGTTTGTTGTCCATTGACTTTTAACGTAAGGATTGCATATATCTTTGTATCGGGAAGAATGTGTGTACTTTTCTTGCCCACAGTGGGCAGCTGGAAAACCGCGTCCCTAAACGAATCGGTCTTGCGCGCCGAGCCAGTCGTTTTCTGGAGGGAGTTGTGACACAACAGCCGGTGATGGGCTAAGCTTGCTAGACTGTCACATTACTCTCTACTTTGCGGAATGAGGAAGTTTCTCTTTGTGTTCTTTTGCTTTCAGTGATTTTTCTGGAGGACGGGCCTGGCTGTTAACTTGGTGAACCGCCTTGAGAAGAAAGGTATACTGAGTGGATTAAGTTTGGCACTCGACGTCGAAGGCTATGAACCCAGGATAATCACAGAGGAAACACGCTGTGCAGTGAACATTGATGAAACGCTCGAGATTATCCAGTGCTGAACAAATGCTGAACTGGGAGGTAAACATCAATGGAAATTCCTTAACAGTGGTTGGTAATACAAACTTGCAATAAATCAATGCATGTTATTGTTAGAATAATCTCGTGCCGAAACAGTTCAGGAACACCTTTCCTACTTCTAGCCTTATTTTAGCATTTTCTGCCACAAGGTCTCTTACTTAACCAGGGTTTTAATAGTAAAAATAGACAAAAGGGGCGATAAGTGATGCTATGCGTACTTGTAGCATACTGTAAAGCGTACACGCAAGTAAATATGTAACTTTCGCTATTTTTTGGTTCTAAGTTGGTGGTAAATAACGTCAAATAGACCTTATTGTGCCATAATGAGTATAACGCTGGGATACACTCTTTGTAAAGAGAAGCAATCCCAGGAAACTAGCAACTTCACTCTCCGGTAAACCATTTCCTGAAGTTAATCAGACCTAATTGGAAGAGCAAATACTGTTCACTTCTGTATGTGAACCAGGAAAACACGCAGAAAATCAGAGTCTACAAAAGTCCATACAATGTCCCCAACGAAACGTGTTGCTAATACTGATAACCCATCTTACGCAAATCCATGGGGAAGAAAGGGGGAAGCAACGCTTAATCTTCTGATAACACAACATGTTACAATTGCAACGTGGACTAGGAATATTATGTGTAGAATCGTACTGGAGCTCAGTGGATACAGTGACGTTTCAGTCTTCAGCGGTACCATAACAAATGTGAGAGTCTTGGGTATGATTATGACACAAACGTTTAGATGCGTTGTATGTGCAGATTAATGTTTTTGTTTGAACAAAACACAGCATCTGGTTTCTCTTCCTGTATTCCGGTCAGTAATCGATTTACTTGCGTTGTCTTTTACTTTTTTAAAGCTTTTTCCTTTTTCGTTATGTGAGATATACGCTGTTTTAGGCCAGAGGTGGCCAGTATTTCGGCTCGCAGTTTATGCCCGGGCCCAAGTGGCAAAGCACTCAACCTCGCCTTACATTAGCTCCACCGCCACGCCGCGTTGTCTGAGCGCGAGGGCAGGGGAGCAGGGGAAAACAGCAAACGCGCCGCAATTAGATGGCAGTACAGTCACACTGCATACAGTTTGGTTTTATATTTCACATTTCTCAACAACATACATCACTGACAAAATTAACCTTTCAGTATTAATGTATTAGTTTTGGTGTACTGGAGACATAATATAATTTCTATCTAATTTCTATTCAAGGCTGTCTGGAGCTGTGAAGCACCTTCATTGAATAGAAATAAGCAATCATCAGCTGCACAAATTTTTATTACATTAACTTCTTGACTAGTTTCGACAAATTAATTTGCCATCCTCAGAAGATTAATTAATCTTACATCAGGAAGCAATCGTCAAGCAAACTCTAGATGATACAGTCCTACAAAAATGGGTATAGAATAAGAATTTAGAGATTACCAGGATTTTATAACAATTAACAGCAGATTAATTACAATAAGTGTACAGTAATAAACAGGTTATAAATATACATTCGTTAAAAATTTTACATAGTATTTTGAAGCAGTTACAAAGTAAAGTAAAAATGCGAAGATATGCTGACCAAAACAATTTTGCTATGAACGCTGTTAAGTTAGATAGGCGTGAACAAGCCAAGATAGTGTGTAAATTTAATGATCTCGTCATTAAAGAGATAAACAGTAGCAACCAGGTTAAGAAGAATTCCCTTGCTACAGTTACGCTAATTAATAAAAAGCTTAGAGATGATAATGCACCTTGCTACGGTTGACGCGGCTCTTTCCATCGGAGCTTCGAGACCTCCCTCGGGCTTGGGTGTGTGTGTGTTGTCCTTAGCCTAAGTTAGTTTGAATTAGATTAAGTAGTGTGCAAGCGTAGGGACCGACGACTTGAGCAGTTTGGTCCCATAGGAACTTCCCACAAATTTCCAATTTACAAAATGCACTCATCATCAAGGTAGATAAACGGAAGTACTCAGTCATCTTGTATAGAAACTATCATGTTAACAAAAGCTTGCTTCCTTACCTGAGAATAATATTCAATTCATCAGCAGAAACCCAACGACTAATTTCCAGAAAGAACTCAAAGATGCGTTAGACACTTTTGATTCCCTCTTTTCTCCTAAGGACCGTACGAGATTGTTATGTGTGAACCTCAGGACTCCAACACTGCAATCACAAGTTAAGATACATAAAGAACTAAGGCTGATTAGTCCGACTGCCAATGGAATTGGAAGCCATGGCTACTTCCTATCTAAAAACTGTTACTTCTTCTTAAAAAACTTTACACATTAGAAACTTCGTTTTCAGCTAAAATTATGAATGAACTAATTAACGCATTAAAAGATATTAAGGTTCATTCTGGGCATTTGCTTGCATCACTTGACGTACATAATCTCTACACCAACATTCCAATAGAGGAGACAGTCACCTTTATCGGAAATAATCTCAGCAAATATGAGCAATTACAGACTATAGAAATTTAAGAAATGACCACACTTCTGAAAATTAATGGAGGCCTCGCTTTAGGGAACTGCCTAGCCGGGCTTTTTGATGATGTATCTGTCAAGCATTTCGAGATCAGATTATTTACTATTACCCCGTTACGGCTAGTTAAATTCTTTTCTATGGACGGTTCAAAGGTGATGTCAATGCGTTCGTATCTCTTACCGTCACACTAAAGCGCTTCCACCCGAAAATTAAATTCACGTACGAAATCGAGAACCTGTCTTATGAACTTAGGTTCCTTGACCTCAAATTGCGGCTGACAATTGGGAAAATTAACTCTGATAACAATAGAAAATCCACTAAGACTCATAATATCTTCTCTGCGTCTTCTTGCCATAGCCATACAGTTGCATTATTTTGTGCTACGATTGACCGGATATTTGAGGTTCCTGTAACACCGTCTGCTATTGTCACGCTACTTAATAGCCTCAAGTATATTGCTGTCAGTAAGGACTATTAAGCCAATCTCACACAAGAACTTTACATGGCAAGAACTAATAAGAACTGTAATATATATTTACTTAATAAACATGGCCCTACAGAAAAGGGAAACAGGCTATTTTGTGTGTGAAATCTTATGGGACTTAACTGCTAAGGTCATCAGTCCCTAAGCTTACACACTACTTAACCTAAATTATCCTAAGGACAAACACACACACACACATGCCCGAGGGAGGACTCGAACCTCCGCCGGGACCAGCCGCACAGTCCATGACTGCAGCGCCCTACACCGCTCGGCTAATGCCGCGTGGCCCCCAGACTATTGTTTAGAACAAACAGGAAGAGCATTTAAGACTCGGTTCCGTGAACATTTATTTAACAAATACGGCGAGAATGCTTATCGACGTCCACTGAACACCTTCAAGCATCAAAGCTGTTACACCCACCATTTTCGTCACTTAGTATGGAAATGTTGCACATAATGGATAAATGATGCAAAATGAATCTTTTTGAAGAGAGAGAAAATTATAAGCATTTTCGTTCGGACTCATGATAACTGCTGAATGATCAGTTCTCGCCTAGAAACAGGCAATTTTTTATTGTATTTCCTCTCTTTTCTCATGCTTTGTAACCAGTATATTTGCTAACCCAGTGGTATGTGTCATATAGTAAAACGGCAATTTGTCTCTCGATTCAATGTCCTATAACCACCCTATTTTCTTAATGCTTTTTACTGCATGTTTAGAACGATCATTTGCGTCTGTTGGTTACTCATTTTTCCTCAATTTTATTATCTAATTAAAATATTTTGGTGATTTTTAACTTAATTTATTTTTCTGTATATTTTTAAAATATGTTTTCACTCTAATGGCTAGTCAGAGCCTCGAGCCACCTATTTGTATACTGGTCAGCGTGACTATTACATAATGCTACGTTACTCCGTTATCTGGCTGAAGGCCGGCCGAAGTGGCCGTGCGGTTAAAGGCGCTGCAGTCTGGAACCGCAAGACCGCTACGGTCGCAGGTTCGAATCCTGCCTCGGGCATGGATGTTTGTGATGTCCTTAGGTTAGTTAGGTTTAAGTAGTGCTAAGTTCTAGGGGACTAATGACCTCAGCAGTTGAGTCCCATAGTGCTCAGAGCCATTTGAACCATTTTTTTATCTGGCTGAGGTATTAAGTTACGTATGTTATGCTGTGCTGTAGCTAGTGTTTATAAGGGCTTTATGCAGAAGTCCTAAACGGAAAGACAACTTTTAAATACGCACTGGGACCTCGCGCTTACCATCGAATCGGATGTCTCAGCCAGGGCATGGCCACTTACTTGAAACGCTGAAAAATTGTGTTCAGCGGCCAGCCTCTATGTCAAGCTACTGGGAAGTTCAATGTAGCGCCGCTACTCCAGCAGCCCACGGCGCCACCGTCAGCTGATTATGAAATAAACCTGGTCTTTGTACCCATTCTTTAGCGCTGTTTGTAAGTTATGTCATATTTGTGGACAAATATTTACGTTAGCACGTAACGTTAGGACTTAATCGTGTTCCATTTCTTTAAGACTGATGTTCAGTTTTGTTTGACTTACGCTATACACACTTTCGCCCTCATTGTGATTAGTCTCTGTTAGCTTTTAAACTAACAATCACTCGTTGCTTCTTATATACGTGAAATCTTTTATAGTCAGTCAACAGTCTGTCTGTGCTAATCATCATAGGTTTCTTTTTTTTTTAATTATTACTTTGATGTGGAATTTCTCATTCACCACATCTTTGGATTTTCTTACGTCACTTTTTAACTGCTTGACAGCAACATGTAAAAAATAACAGCATGTTTGTAGTCATGTTATTACTGTGCACTTATTCTTATTAATCTGCTGTTAATGCTGATCCAAGTCTGGTAATCACAAAATTCTTATTCTACAACCATTCTTTGTAGGACTCTAACGTCCACAGTTTGCTTGACGATTACTTTCCGATGTAAGCTTAATTGCGTGATCTTCTGAGGATGGCAAATTAATTTGCCGAAACTAGTAAATAAGTTAATGTAATAAAATTTTGTGCAGTTGACGACTGATTATTTCTATTCTTAAATTTTTTATCGGCGTAATGGACAGACGCAGACAATTACACAGCGTTTCACCCTCAAGTTGCCAAGTATTCATGACTTATGTAGCCTTATAATCGAAAAATCGTCTCTAACACAAACTTATCGATCGAAATATTGTAGCACTTTTGCAACCTGATTGTGGAGACCTGGAAAATCGACGTGAGTAAAGCAATGTAGACGTTCTGGACAGTCGTAACCAAAAATGATTTATAATTAAAACTTGAATTGCCTTGAAGGTCCATCAGTTACATCTGCGCTTGCACAGGGGCACTTTCAACTGAAACGGCAAACGGTATCGAAAACTGCTCGAAAGCAGATGTAGGACTGACAGTGTTTTCAAAATCTTTATAAGACTATCGTTGAAATTATTGCAAGGCCACAATGAAATGTTCAAACCTTGCGCTTTCCTTAAGCCAATGAACTTAGGGAGCAGGATTGTCTTTGTCAGATTTTCTTTTTACATGCATCTCCACCAAATCAGAAAGAAGTTGCCTAGCAGTGTCTCACTGCGGACAGTGTGCGGTCAAGTCCACCCCACGTTAAATGCAAAGTGTGCAATCCATTCCTAATGTTTCAATTTTATTTCCTGAATTCCTTTGTGCTTCATAAATTAAAGATAGCGAGATTTAAACCCGAAAAATTGTTTCAGGCATGCCCCTTGACTTAACAAGCGTACTGTGAACGAATACATGAAGTCTCCGTACTTTGCGTTCGTTTCCATTGATAAGTGTTGTAACTGAAAATGGAATAATGGTTGCGACTACAGAAATTTTACTACTTGTACTACCAATTTCTTCAGGTTCTCCACGGCTGCAAATTTAGCACAAAGTGCTTCTAGACGTACAGAAGAATGAATCCCATCTGTCAATCGCTGTAAATTTTTGCTCGTTTATTGTCATCTAAAATTTTAAAGTCGTTCTGCATGGTAGTATAATGTCTTTTGTCACATATAAACAGTACCTGTCACTTATGCAAACTGAGAGTACTCATCCATCTCTTCTGCCATTCCCATGCATTATACAGGATTGTGACGATATATCACTAGACTGCCTGTTCTCCTGCAAAAAGACACTGGAGCTCTGAACCTCCTTCATACCACGAACAAATAGCGAAGGGTAAACGGCGCTGACAACACGATTCTGCAGAACTCAGAGAGCTGTGCCGACCACAGATTGCCACAGAGCAGTGCCAAGTGTAATCTCGCGCTGTTGCGGGTACTTCCGAGAAGGACCGAGCAAAGCTGAATGACATTCCAGGCGTTAGCCCTTCCGCAGCCCGCGTGAAGTTCGGCACGCCGTCGGCGACCTGCTTTAGGCCAAGTAAGTTTATGTGGACCTTTCCGTTTAGGCCTTTTTCGTCACATTAATATGTTAGCATTATTATCACAATGTAGTGGATCACAATGTACATCCATCTCTGCATCCATGTTATTACGAAGCAATTCATAATAAAGTGCCCTGCAGAAAGATCATCGAGCACATTTTAAGCTTCTCCTCTACCATGCCATCTTCGAAAAGATCGCCGGAAGAACGAACACTTAAATCTTTCCGCGCACGCTTTCATTTCTCTTATTTCATTATAACGATCATTTCTCCCTATGTAAATGGGCGCCAAAAAATATTTTCGCGCTCTGAAGAGAAAGTTGGTTATTGAAATTTCATGAGAAGGTATTACCGCAGCTAAAAATGCCTTTGTTTTAATAAATGTCACCACAGTTCGTGTGTTATATCGGTTGCGCTCTCTCCCCTATTTCGCGTTAGTAATAAAGTAGCTAACCTTCCTTGAGCTTATTCGAAGTCTCCATCAATACTATCTGATGCGGATCTCACATCGCACAGCATTACCCCAGAAAAGGATGCACAAGGTTAATGTAAGCAGAATCTTTAGTAGACCTCTTATATTTCCTTAATTTCCTGCCAATAAATCCCACTCTTTAGAGTGCTAGAAACAAAACATTCTCAGTGTGATCGTCCTGTTTAAGTTATTCGTAATTATATTCTTTGAGTATTTAGTTGAGTTTATAGCCTTTAGATTTGTGAGATTTGTCGTGTAACTGAAATTTAGTGGATTCTTTTTAGTGCTCATGTAAATGACTCCACACTTTTCCTGATTTGGAATCCACAGCCACAATTCGCACCATACAGATAGGTTGACTAAATCATTTTGTAATTCTTTTTGATCATCTGATGACTTTACATTTCGATAAACGACAGCATCAATTTAAACTGTTATAGGATTGCTCACAATGTCACCTAAATGATTTATGTGGATCAGTAACAACACAGAGCCTATAAAACTTCCTAGGGGAACGTTAGATATTATTTCTGATTCACTCGATGATTTTGCGTCAGTTATTACTATCTGTTACCTTCCTCACAGGAAATCACGAATCTGGTCGCGCGGCTGAGGCGATATGCCGTAGGCACGCAAAAAATAATTAGAAGCTGCTTTTGAGGAACGGTGTCAACAGACTTAGGGAAATCTAATAATATGGTATCAGTAACAAGTGTGGTTTCGTGTGTCTTATGTTCTTGGCCTCACAGAATTGGGATACCATTCACTGAATTAGGATATCATTGTCACAGATTTAAGAATCTTGTCACACATTTTTAGCAATTGTCACAGCATTTGTTTCAACACTTTTTCGCTATATTAGTGAAATTTAAGAACAGCCACTGATATAAAGAAGATTCTAGTGCGTACAGTCCGTCTTCCAAAATAGTTATTGAATGAGATGTTTCATTTATCGTCGTTGCGCAACACTAGCTGAAAAGTGTCACGGAATAAGGCTATCTTACCCTACACAACACAGTGACCAGTGGTTCAAATGGCCGATAATGTGGCCTCCAGGCACTACATTTGTGACATGTTAAGATCTTTGGTTGTGTCTCGTCTTCGACGTCTCCGTGACGTAATTTTTTTTGCGAGCTAACGCAAGAGGGCTAGTTCTGTTCTGATATACTCCGGTACACAGTGTTGCTGATCTGTTTCTGGCTAACACGTTCTTCAGATTTCTTATGTACTGAAAGCATCTCGTCATGGATTGCCACCTCTCGATAAACAGTACGACTGATGAACTCTGGCTTTGACAGGGTGTAATGATGTACAGTCAACGAAACAATACTGTTCGCATGGAAAATGTCTAAGTTCCTTATGGGGCCTTCTCGGTGCGTAGAGCCAGTCACGAGTGTTGGCATCAATTTGGCCCCGTTAATGCCCGTTTTGGGTTATAACAGCAACGAACTATCGCACCAGCGTGACATACTATATACTACATTGGAAATTAATATGAATTAAAAATTATACACGGAAGTAAGGATGTCGACAGGGCGGCGCGGAGTGGCCGCGTGGTTTGAGGCGCAATATCGCTGATTGCGCGGCCCCTCCCGCCGGAGGTTCGAGTCCTCCCTCTGGCATGGGTGTGTGTGTTGTTATTAGCATAACGTATTTTTATTTATTCTTGGGTTTCTCCCGGCGTACTTGGTAATCAAAATATCCACGGATGTACTGCCGGTCTACCGACGTCATCTCAGACGCCGTCGCAATCTGTTACACCGCGCCACCGTGGCGCGGGGCTCGGACAGCGGAGGGAGCACGCCGCGGGCGGAGGGTATTTAAATCGGGCGCCGCCGTGATCGAACCCAGTTCCCTCTGCGCAGCCATAGCGTACGGATGTCCGTGCCGGCGCGTTCACAGGAGCTCAGTCCGTCAGTTCACATGATGATGGCGACATGTATGATCGCCGAAATATTGTGCCCGTTGGACACTGTAGACCGGCAGCAGACCCGTGGATATTTTGATTATCAAATACGCCGGGAGAAACTCAAGGATCACGTCACACAACTTTACGGGGAGGAGATGTACCGCAGCATGAAGAAATTTGAAAAGTTGTGCCACCGTAGATGTCACCTGCCTCGAGATGACTGGGTGTTTGTGTTGTCCTCATCATTTCATCATCATCCAGGAAAGTGGCGCAATTGGACTGAGCAAAGATTGGGTAATTGTACGGGCGCTGATAACCACGCTGTTGAGCGCCCCACAAACCAAACATCATCATCTCACCGTAGATGTCGTTTGCTAAGTACTCTTGCCTTTCAAAAGGGATGTCGTTCCGAGAATGTTGTTCCAAATTTTCCTAAGGTTATGCATCACAACGATTCTGCAGCAGCTAAGAGAATCAAGAAACGAGCCAACCTCGCATTGGTACGTGAGAGAGTGCCATTCACCCGCCGGAGCATTAAGTGTATCTCACAGGAATTACTCAAACTACATTTGCAACCGGCTAGTAATTTCACTTCTTTTTCCTGGGATTGGATTGATGGTGTCACCTGGGTTGCAGCTGATTCCGCCCATAAGAAGGCAACGGGACGTCAAACAGCTAAGTTCTCACGTCTCCTTGACAAACCATCTCTGCAGGTTCCGTGCAAGACTGTCATCAATTTGAGTGGCATGGTGTTGAGTGATGATGCGGTCTCGAATTTGCAGAAAGGTCTCAACTTCGCTCCCACCCCCAAGTTCACTCCGGTCGCAGAAATTGTTAGTGCTGTTGAACAGGCTGCAGCTCGACTTCCGCCTGAATCAGCTGAGGAAATACGTCGTCAAACTTGTCGTGCGTTGACGAAATCCAAGCCGATGAAGTCAAATATCACCAGTAAAGAGAGGGCGGCCATTCGTGATCTGAGGGAGCGCTCTGAAATTGTTGTCTTACCGGCCGACAAAGGCAATGCTACAGTTGTTGTCTCCCATAAAGACTACACTGATAGGATGCAGACCCTGCTAAATGACGATTCCTACCGGAAGATCAGCGTTGACCCTACAAAGAAGGTGGAGAACAAGACGAGGTCGCTTCTCAAGGTTGCAGATTTACCGGAGGGTAACGCTAAGAAATTGTTACCCTAAGGTCCGGTACCGCCTAGACTATATGGACTCCCGAAGGTTCATAAAGAGGGGGTACCATTACGCCCCATTGCCAGCAACATCAGGGCACCTACATATTTGTTGGCCAAATACCTAACGGGAATATTAAGTCCTTATGTGGGTAAATGCCCTCATCACATCCGTAATTCCGTGGATTTTGTTAAACGCCTTGATAGCTTCAGGTTGGATGAGTCAGATATCATGGTGAGTTTTGACGTCGTTTCCTTGTTTACGAGGGTACCCGTGCGAGAGTCACTAGAATTGATTATTCAGAAGTTCGACGAGAAGACCACTGAACTTTTTAGGCATGTCTTGACATCCACGTATTTTCTTCTTAATGGAGAATACTACGAACAAACTGAGGGAGTCGCCATGGGTAGCCCACTCTCACCGGCGGTAGCGAATTTGTACATGGAGAACTTCGAGAAGGAAGCTCTGTCGTCATCCGAATGGAATACTACTTGCTTTTTCCGTTACGTGGACGACACGTTCGTCATCTGGCCACATGGTATGGATAAACTCCTTGACTTCCTTATAGATCTAAACTCCATACACCCCAACATCAAATTCACTATGGAGGCTGAAACGGAGTTTGGTCTTGGTTAAGAGAGGGGCTGACGGCACCCTAGGTCATGGGGTGTATCGGAAGACAACGCACACTGATCTGTATTTGCACGCAGACAGCTGCCACCACCCTTCACAGAGGAATGGGGTACTTAAAACTCTAGTACATAGGGCGCGCACTATCTCTGACGCAGAGAGTCTACTCCAGGAATTGGAGCATCTGAGAACTGTTTTTCGAAAAATTGGGTACTCAGAGTGGCAGATTCAACGTGTTCTCCGCCCAACCACTACAGCACAACCTGTGGAGACGGATGAAATCACGAGGGAGGAGGCAGGCACTGCGTTCATATACAGGCGCACTCTCGGGGAAAATCGCCCGCTATTTGAAGAAACACCGGGTCGGAACTGTGTTTTGTCCTCCGAATAAAACTCGTGCACTGGTGGGGAGCGCCAAAGATGACCTCGGTTTGAGGAAGGCCGGCGTGTACCAGATTCCGTGTCAATGTGGCAAGTCGTATATTGGTCAGACGATGCGTACCGTCGAGGATCGATGACGTGAACACCAGAGGTACACTCGACTGATGTATCCGAGCAAGTCGGCGGTCGCTGAACATTGTTTGTCGGAAAATCACGCTATGGAGTATAAACGCACGAGGATTCTGGTACAAACGTCGAGATACTAGGACAGCGTTGTTAGAGGGGCCATCGAAATTCGCACTAATGACGACCTCATAAACCGTGACTGTGGCTATAATCTTAGCAAGGCTTGGGAACCAGCGATTGGGTTAATCAAGAGTAAATCGAGCAAACGTATAGTTGTGACGACCACGGCGGACAGAGCCATCACACCGACGTCATCTCAGACGCCGTCGGAATCTGTTACACCGCACCACCCTGGCGCGGGCGCGGACAGCGGAGGGAGCGCGCCGCAGGCGGAGGGTATTTAAATCGGTCGCGGCGCGACCTAACCCAGTTCCCTCTGAGCAGCCATTGCGTACGGATCTCCGTACCGGCACGTTCACAGGAGCTCAGTCCGTCAGTTCACCTGATGATGGCGACATGTATTATCGCCGAAATATTGTGCCCGTTGGACACTGTAGACCGGCAGTACACCCGTGGATATTTTGATTATTTTTTGTTAGTTTATGTTGTGTGTAAGTCTAGGGACCGACGACCTCAACAGTTTGGTCGCTTAGGAATTCACACATTTGTTGATGTCGAGAGCGATCGCTAGGTAGGTAGTAATTTGAATCGCTACACTGTATGCGGTCCAAAGACGTTGTTAGAATCACAGTGCTGCTCGCTCGCAAAGTGCCTGGTTGTGACTTATTGGGTCAGAGCTCGATTCAGCCATATGGCCTGTATTTTCTTTGTCTCCATCGTGGCTGGCGCCAAAGGCCTTTCTGTGGTCCCTTGTCTTGTCTTGATGAGTACGACGCTGTTAGATATAAGTTGTAGTTTTTTAGAGAATTATAAACTATATCACAAATCTCAGAAAATTTTCAACTATACTCATTCGAGTTATTTAAGGGCTTTCGTTTCATACGAGTGAGGGAATATTTTTATTTAGAGTAGGAAGTCATTTTAGGCCAGTCAAACTTATAGTAAAATTTTATGTTTTAAAAAGTTCGTATTTCAAATATAGGAGAGAGTAACTAACCGAATGACTATTCAGTTCTTTCACACGAATGAAACTGATAATGACATACGTTTTCTATTTTTCTTTTTTTTTCAAACTACGCCTAACTCAACAGAAACCCTTTAGCCCTTTTATTCGGGAACACTAAAACTCGCTATCACTATGAACCTGAAAACAAAGAAAGACTGCTCCAAATGAAGTTTCCGAAGGCAAAGTTTTGTCTGTATGCAAGGAACTATTCACAGAAATAGCAGACAGGACGGGAAATTAGATCCAACAGGAAAAATCATTAAGAAGAAGTCCGGAGAATAAATAGATACCGATGAGTTGATGAATTTTGATCTCGAACTTAAATTATATGTTTGCTTGTAAAAAAAAGTTCACATATTTCGTATAATGTAACTAAGTAAAACGTTTAAATTATGCCAGACAATATTTGTTAAAAGCGCTGTTGGAGGTGTATAACGATGTGAAGGAGATAACGAGGTACGAAGCAGCACGAATTTCCTATTGACAGAAGAAGTGTGAAATGTAGTTTTCCAACGGAAATTATGAATCGTATCTAGCTGATTTGTCAAGGCAGTCAGAATTTAGTTTCAGAAAACTATTTATGTTCTGATTTAACACTATTTTTAATTCACCCAAAAGATGGTGTCATAAATCTAATTGATTTTGAACATAGAAGAACTGTGCCTGTTATGGGAGAGTCCCCTAATGCGAAACAGCTATAATCTTACTAAAGCGTTCAGCTGGGATGTATCATAAATTAGCTCTCAAAGCGCCTGAGTCGTAGAGCATGACGATATATCATTATGGAGTTGTAAATTGTCTGAATCGTTTGTTCCAAAAGCGCTGAATTTCTTTTTTTGAATATAAGTGCTTGTATGGCTTTAGTATCTGAAGCTGAAAAACTGTTGCAACGATATTCATAAGACCATATTTTTCACAAACTACTGTTCCATTCATTGAAATGAATTCTTCTTCAAACTGAGCAGCGTAACTGTGAGGCTAAGTTTCCAACGGAAGAAGGCTGATTCCTAATATGCGAAACCATGGGTATTCCAGTACATGACAGTCTCGCACATAGAACACGGTATCTCATTTTAGGTTGTTTGTCTCCGTGCCTGCATGAAGGCCTGCCTTTCCTCGATTCAGACTCAGTTTCACTATTTTGCGAAATTTGTGAACTCATCTGGAGTTGATTCTCTTGTGTTAATACGTTATGGGCATCATATCACGTTGTTGTGAGACCAAGGAGAAAAACGTGACCACGTCATCTGTTTATTACCTCATTCCGTGCATAAAACGCAGCTTGTTGTGTGGAATTCATGTGACTGTTTAAACCGCAATGTCCCCAAGAAACAAAAACATGGTGCGCAGTAAATGATTGTCATATACCCGTCTGTGCTGCAGTACGTCATTATGCTCGGCATAACTCAGCTATAATCGTATTACGCTTCCAACATATCAACAACGGAATTCCATAACACTTTTCTTTCTCTTGGACGATGAAAGAAATTAACTGAAGTAACTATTTCGTTTGATGAGGCCACTTTTTATTTTATATTTCTTTAATTAAATTAAACGATAAAATAATGATTTCATTCCATGGAACTGAAAATAGACAATAAAATAATAAAACCCCTTCTGAATTTCTCTTTCTCCTGAAATCGTTTATTACTCTCTTTGTTTTAAAACAGAAACTTTTGCTTCTTTACAATGTATCGATGCTGACATTTTGACTAAATCCAATCACTTCGTCATCTACAGCTACTAGAAATCTTCTTTATCGTTAAGGAAAGTAAATTAATAAATTAAAATTGCTTTGCTCCATTGTAACACTTACCCTCTGTCGATTTCAGTAGCGTTTAAGAACCATTGCAAACAGTCAGTTTTAGCTTAGTTGAATTTCTATGGACACTTAAAGGAAAAATTTTATTATTTTTGTATGTAGTTAATATATTTTGCTGCTGTGAATTACTTGTTTTCTATTCCGGTTTTTATACTTGATATTCTTGGTTTTGTAATAGGTCTCGATGTTGTGTTAAGAATACGCTTCCTATCTCTTTCTCTATATTTCCTGTTGATTATACTTGACCCTACATTTCGCAGCTTCTGAACTTTCATTTCTCCCTTACAACTTATCGCAGACAATTGGTGTTTGAGGCGGGAGATTTATTGCGACTCAGGCACCGGCACATCATCTCTATTGCTTCCCCCGAGGTCACAATTGGAAGCTGTTGAGGGATCTTAGTTTACTCACGGATATTTTCCTCTTACACATTTGAGTCCAAACATGACGCTGATTCTTTTTTTATTTTTATTTATTTATTTATTTATTTATTTATTTATTTATTTATTTATTTGCACCAGAAGTCTCAGTTGCGTCGATGTGTGACTGTTCTATTGCTTCACATGGGGAAACCGTAGAATCCTCCACTTACTGATCGCGGTTCAAGTCTCCAGAGCACGTCAATCGCGTCACCCTAAACGATCTCCAATGCAGACATTTCTGATTTGTTTGTCGTAGGCTGTCTGATAACGAATGGAATTTTTCCTTAGCAGTCGAGTTGTTTAGCATTTGTTGCCTTAGCATTAATATTACCAGCAGTGCTATAATCTTCAACCGCACTACTAGACTGGGCTTGACTGTTAGGAAACAGATCAACATTTCCCGTTCCTACATCGATCTCGTATTTCCATGTGCGTTGACAGACATAAATGCACTATCTTTTAAGACATTTGCAAACATCAATACCATGTTCAGGACTATTGTTTACAGTCTCGGTTTTATTAACATCAACTGAATTACTTTCCGCTGACGTGGCATCATTTCCTATGGTTCTCAGATTTCTCCTTTGTAAGGCCAGAAAATAGCGGTTTCCGTTTAGTCAGCTTGAGTTCAAGGCGGGTATTTAGCCTGGAGCAGCCTTTTTATCGTGGTCTGCTTCATTACTGCTGTTAGTTGATCCCTGCGTGTAATGTATACTTGATAGCCCTCACTACACATTACGCACTGAATCAGTTTCTGAATGTCGATTTTGACAGATCTTCATCAATTTGGGATGGGGAATGAATGATATTACGTATCTATACCACCCCACGGGCAATGTAAAGTTGGCAATGCAACTGCATGTTTCCGTCAGATGCTGAAAGCGGTGGTGCGGGATCCGGCGATCACAGTGGAGCACACCCGCTGCGCCACGCCTCCAGCCACCAGTGGTATCATGAGCAGCCTCTGCAGCCGAAATACAGGATGGCCGGCGGCAGCGAGCCAACTAGCATCGCACTTTGAGCATTTTGACTCCGTGATGGTAGGCCGAGACAACCTAGTACGGCTGTGTTACCATCGATGCTGCTTTATCACAGAGAGCCTCACCATTTTCATATGTGGGCTCTATTTCTTGGTGAATTATTTGTAATGCCTCTTAGTTTGTACGAATGCATGGTTTCGCGGCGATATGAATTTATAAAATTTTCTCGGGCTTCCAGCCGCGTCAGGTGGTTAAAATCTCACGGGCTTTCGACCGAGCTTTCCTCAGTCATTGTCAATAATGACTGCTGTGTCGCCGTGGCCGCGTCGTTATATAGCCGCACTGCTGACTGTGACGTAACTAGTGCTCTCTTCATCGCTATATATGGTAATATTTTCATCCCGCGTCCGTCGCGTCCGTTTTAACCTCGCTATGGCCGGGTCCCAGGCTGTGCTGAGCTGCAAACCGCCGTCCTCGTTGGTGGGGTTTTCAGAGCTTTTTATTTCAATAGCTTCCTTTATGACGCTATCCCAAAATCCCTTCGTCCTCATAACGACAGATGTTTCGTCGAATATAATTCGGTGTCCATTTTCTAAGGCGCGTTCTGCCACGGCTGATTTTTCTGGATAGCATAGGCGTAAGCACCTCTTGTGTTCCGTCCGGCGTTGCTCCACAGTGCGTACCGTTTCGCCGACGCAGTAACAGCTACACTGACATGGTATCTTGTACACTTCAGGCATTCTAAGCCCTAGATCGTCAATCACAGGCCTCATGAGCTGTCTAATTTTTGCTCGGGTTCTGAACACCGAAGGAATAATATATCTCTTCTGGAGCCGACTAATTTTTCCCGACACTGTACCACAGAAAAACAAAAACACAAATTTCTTGCTTCCTTCTTCGGTGGTGTTCTCTTCTCTGTTGGTGTGTTTCTTGCGTGTCACACCTGATATGGCCTGTGACATCTGTCCGTGTCTGTACCCGTTTTGGGATAGCGTCATAAAAGAAGCTATTGAAATAAAAACCTCTGAAAACACCATCAACAAAGACGGCGGTTTGCAGGTCAACATAGCCTGGGACCAGGCCATCGCGAGGTTAAAACAGGCGCGACGGACGCGGGATGAAAACATTACCGTATATGGAGAGGAAAAGAGCACTAGTTACGTCACAGACAGCAGTGTGGCTATATAGCGACAGCAGTCATTCTTACCACTTGATAATGACTGAGGAGAGCTCGGTCGAAAGCTGCTGGGATTTTAACTACCTGACGCGGCTGGAAGCCCGAAAAAATTTTATTAGCGTCTTACAATGTTCGGAGAAATACAAATTAAGTAAATCTTCTCTTTACTGCGCTATCTTGTTGATTAATCATTTCCGCTTCCGTCCAGCTTTTCTTCAACGACAGTTTCACACCACTCTGTAGTCTACCTCTCCTAACTGTCTCTATCGTGCAGCGAGCGATCTATACGCCGAATGACACTGGAGACTGGAGAAGGCCCATCGAGTCAGATGGCTAATAGTAAGTTTGATATAGTCAATGAATTTGGTCGGGAATTAATCAAACACGCTACGGTCGCAGGTTCGAATCCTGCCTCGGGCATGGATGTGTGTTATGTCCTTAGGTTAGTTAGGTTTAAGTAGTTCTATGTTCTAAGGGACTGATGACCTCAGCAGTTAAGCCCCATAGTGCTCAGAGCCGTTTGAACCATTTGAACCAATTAACCAAACAACGACAAGACTTGAATAACTAAATCTTAATTGCTCGTCTGAGCAAGAATTGGATAGCAACTTGAATAAAACTGCACTACTCCTAATTGCAATATTCCATGGAGCGAGGTATTCGGCTAGGTATGAGCGCGAGCAGATTTAGAGCGAATTGTACAAGTCGAGGTCCTGGGACTGATCTACACAGACATCCCTCCTGGACCGCTGTCTGTACTGAACTCTCCTGCAGGATACGCAACCTCCGCTTTTATACTGTGTTGTACGCCACGCCGCCCCTTCCACATTGGTGCTTATGGTCTCCACCCTGCAGCGTCTGTTGTGACGGTATTTGGTAGTCGCCAACCCACTGTCACAGCTAGCACTTCTTCATCTGAGCTCACGTGATACCTCGTGAGTTTACACAACATTTCTGGCCAACGCTGAAACTAACGCCCTTCCTGTGTCGTTTCCTTAGTACTGTGAGTACGTTAGAGAAAACTTGTACATTCAGGCTGCTGTTCCGTTGCCTTCCAGGTGTTGCTTTATTTAATCATGCGACACGTTGTACGAAGTTGTACACAACGTAACCGATAAAAATTTGTCCAGACCTTATTCATGTTTGCATGAACATTTATATTATCTACACTTTTAGTTTTATTATTTTGCTATGAACTTCCCTTGGGGCGTTCAAGACACGCACATTTGTTACACTGCTGTGCAGCCCAACTGTACAGCGACCAGCACATTGCAGCAAAACGGTATCAAGAAAGCGTGACACGCTCGCCAATGAAATGAGCGGTCAGCGCTACACCACCTGGAGGACAGAGTTCAGCGCCCACTTTCAACGCTGGCTTAACCAGCCGACCATCGCTGGTCAGCTCAGGTCTGTCGCAGGCTTCGAAAGCATCAGTACTGAGAAACAGGAAGACAATACTTAGCTTGTATCCTGCGAGGAGCAATAGCGGATAAAAGTGGGTAAAGTAACTGCATGTAGGAGGCACAGGAAGCTACTCAAGCCATCCCTTCACAAGAAGTTAAATTTCCTTCCTTTTTAGATATAAATTCTATTACTTTTTAGGGTTTTGTACAGATGATTTTTGGTTCCAGTCAGCGGCCTTCGCAACTTCTCTCCTTCCTTGTTTGTGTTGGTGCTGACTTACACAGTAGCCGACACAAGTCTCCTTATAGACAGAGTCTACTGCTGATGTTAGCCAAAGGTATCGGTAAACTCACGGATTAATCCCTCGTACATTAGGTTAGAGCAATATTTGAAGTAGTAGCCGACTCGTCAACATTAAATTGCACACTGTCTGCTTGATAGCTTTTAGCTTCATTTAGGTAGTTACCCATTTCTGAATTTCGAGAGATATTGCTCGCTGATAGTCCGTGGCCAATTGCAGATTCAAAGCATTTATCCATATTATCTTACCACACTTAAGAAGGTGCACAGACAAAGACTTTTGGCATAATGAAGCAGTGTAATAGATGCTACATGAGTCAGCGCTAGTAGCACATAGCTAGTAAACACAGGCTACAGTGCGCTGTGTGACCGACCGCTGCGACCGCTGAAGAAGAACTGAGCTGCAAAGGCAGTCACGCAGCTGCGATGTGATGAAGAGATTTTTCATTTATTTGCTTACTCAAGGCTGAAGCATCTTGGCGTTTCTGATAAATAAAAGTAAGTCTTACAATCCATAATTATTATAAAAAGATATACATATATATGTACGAATGTATGTACACTCTATGATCAAAAGTATCCAGACACCTGGCTGAAAATGACTTACAAGTTCGTGGCGCCCTCCATCGGTAATGCTGGAATTCAGTATGGTGTTGGCCCAACCTGAGCCTTGATGTCAGCTTCCACTCTCGTACGCATACTGGAAGGTTTCTTGGGAATGGCAGCCCATTCTTCACGGAGTGCTGCACTGAGGAGAGGTATCGATGATCGTTGTTGAGGCCTGGTGCGAAGTCGGCGACCCAAAACATCCCAAAGGTGTTCTGTAGGATTCAGGTCAGGACTCTGTGCAGGCCAGTCCATTACAGTGGTGTTATTGCCGTGTAACCACTCCGCCACAGGCCATGCATTATGAACAGATGCTCGATCGTGTTGAAAGATGCAATAGCCATCCCCGAACTGCTCTTCAACAGTGGGAAGCAAGAAGTTGCTTAGAACATAAATGCAGGCCTGTGCTGTGATAGTGCAACGCAAAACAACAGCGGGTGCAAGCCCATCCATGGAAAACACGACCAAACCTTAACCCCGCGCCTCGAATTTTACTGTTGGCACTACACACGCTGGCGGCTGACGTTCACCGGGCATTCGCCATACCCAAACCCTGCCTTCGGATCACCTCATTGTGTACCGTGATTCGTCACTCCGCACTACGATTTCCCACTGTTCAATCGTCCAATGTTTGCGCTCCTTACACCAAGCGAGGCGCCTGGGGACTTACCGGCCTGATGTGTGGCTTATGAGCAGCTGCTCGACCATGAAGTTCGTTTTCTCACCTCCTGCCTAACAGTGCTAGTACTTGCATTGGATCCTGATGCAGTTTGGATTTCCTGTGTGATGGTCTGGATGGATGGCTGCCTATCACACATTACAACCCCCTTCAACTGTCGGCCGTCTCTGTCAGTCAACAGACGAGGTCGGTCTGTACGCTATTGTGCTGTAAGTGTCCCTTCACGTTTCCACTTCACCATCGCATCGGAAACAGTGTACCTAGGGATGTTTAGGAATGTGGAAATCTGGCGTACAGACGTATGACACAAGTGACGCCCCATCACCTGACCACTTTTAAAGTCCGTGAGTTCCCCGGAGCGCCCCATTCTGCTCTCTCATAATGTCTAATGGCTACTGAGGTCGCTGATATGGAGTATCTGGCAGCGGGTGGCACCAAAACATATGTTTTTGGGAGTGTCCGGATACTTTTGATCACACAGTGTACGTACAATGGGGAAAATTTCGTTGCACGCAATCCTTCCTTGTGTTGCATTTTTTTATGTATAGCAGTGTAGCGGACCACAAAAATCAATTATACACTCTACCAATTTTTAACCGAATATGGTGCATTGGTTTACTGTAGTCGTCTTCATAAAGATCTGTCGTCATTTACTCCTTTCCTGTACCTTGCATAGCGAGTGCTTTATGGCTCCACACACGTTGCGGGGTTCACAATCGCACCTGTCTGCCATTTGCGTTGAGTGGATGTCATACGCGGCCCTTGCCACGTGTTCCGAGACAGCTCTCACAGGGATGAGGCTAAAAGCATTAGCAGTTGTCGCATTCGCATTCGCGGAACCGAACCCGCGATTCGCAGAAATCCCACCGCTGTGGACGACTACTGTTGATTTAATGAACAGGACAATCTACTCAACCCTGCTCTCCAACTGCCCACTGTGGTTGCTGTGGGCGCTGACGGGACAGCGTGTAAAATGAATCATCTCATGAATACTGGACTGCTCCAAATGACTCTCCGGAAATGAATAGTCTTTCTCCTCTTGGCGTGACGGGCACGTGTCGATTTCTGTGGCGACGCTTCCAGCCGCCTCCTGCCCCGTCTTCGTGTTGTGCCCGTGTGGACAGTAGAGCTCTGTGTAGGCCAACACTCCGCGATTCATAGCTTCCGTGATTGGCTGGTTCCTGTTGAAACAATACTTTCAATTGTCTCTCATAAATGACTTGTCAGTTTTATTTTCAGCGTCCATTCTTTTCCTTCAGAGTTTCAACATCTCAACTGTATTATTTGCTGCCACGTACCGATATTACTTGAAGTTTTCTGCCTATCTTAAAGCAGAGGATAGAATTACAATCGAATTTTTTCGGAAATAGTAAAATATGTTTCTTGTTACATAATTTCTTTGCTGTATGAGTGCAGTAAGCATGTATTCAAATTTTATACCATTTTCAGCAATTCTGAAGAAGAGTCTTGAGAATGATAGAAGTACACAAAACACCACACCAAAAAACTTTCTCCCTGTTTACAATTCTACTAGAGATTGTAGCGTGTTCCACAGCAAGATGGCGAAAGAGCAGCTTGCTAATAATGCTTTGATTCTATTTATAATTTCCTTGTCCCTACCGCTGTTTCTTTCTTCCAAATTTATTAACTCACATGTAATCGACCTCAGGATACTTAATCCCATTCTCACCTGTAGCACCTACAGTGACACACTGCTCCGCACCATAATGCTACCATGCAAGGGTGACGGAACATAGCTAAAGTATAACTACAGATTATTACATCTTAAACATACAAAACAAAATTTTACGCTGACATTTTGTTTCATGTTGACCATTTAATGATGTACCGACGCTATAGATTTTTAAGTAGTAATGGTAGATCCGTTTTCTTGTACCATTTTCCGGTACTGACGCACAGCCTCATGAGCTCTTGGATTGGATTTAAGTGTCCTAAAATCATTGTGAGTTGACAAATATGCAATAAACACAGCTGAATGAGCAAGTCAAATAAAATAACGAAAGTCATATTACTATGTGAAATGATGTATCTAGACCAATGGCTACTAAAAAATTAGTACATACCTATAATGTGTGGTTAGTATCTGACACAGCCATATCATGCTAATACAGGAACAGAAAACACCTCCCCAAGAACACAAGGCACAGAATCCGATGTGAGGTAAATAGACCCCTTGGATTTCTGATTATGAAGCAATACTTGAAAGGAGAAAAGTGGATATGACAGGAAGATCAGTGAGCATCATAGCACAGCAGACAACTAGAAATAAGGTTTGAGGCAGGGACGAAGACATGAATTTAATTGTCATGCTGCCCAGTTGCAACTATATGAAGGATATGAGTAAAAGGCTAAAATAAAAATTTACCTCAGCCTTTTAGGCCCCATGCAATGCGAAACTTTGTGCTAACCTTTCTCACCTTGTAGAAGGCTTCTAGGAGCAACCAATTCTATTAGCCTGACCACGCATTTCCAGTGAGGGAGAAGCATAACGTCTGGCGAAGAGATGTACAGTCAGCAAAGCCCTTGGCAGATCTGCGAAGGCTGCCATCCCCCTCTCACCCCCCCCCCCCGCCCCCCCCCCGCCCCCCCACCCACCGCTTTAAAACTAGCTGAGATTTCGCATATATAAGTACGGGTAGTAAAACGAACCACTATCGGAGAATATTAATTACATTATTGATACTGATAAACAATGTCTCACATAAAAACCGAATGTTTCTTTGTAGTAAATGAACTATTTCAACTTGCATAAACTCAAAAAATTTGAAAATATTGAAAAATCTGTATCTTGTAGTTAGGTAAGCTACTCTACCTTGGCATTTAATTCAAAAATTTGTTTTTGTTTGCTGATTTTAAATAATTCATAGAGCATAAATTAAAAGTTACCGAAGAAAGGGCCTATAATGTAGAGTAGAGAAAATACCCCTTTCCATAAGTTGCACATTTATTAAATTTTACTTCGCATTTCTTTGTTTTGAGCAACGGAAACTCGTTGATTGAACCGCTGAAGCGACGTTTAACAAACAGCTAAATTCGAGAGTATGTTTCAATCATACCCACCGTAAGTGGTATTTTATTATATTTACTTTGTTGAAAACGTATTCATAGGCATTATCATCTTCAGAGAAGTTTAGATGTTTGGGTAGCCATCTCATAACCATACTTTGAGAATACCTTCAGAATATCCAGATGGGAAACCGTGGCAAAGCTCTTCATCAGTTCTTTCACCTGAAACTTGAAAGCAACTATTTCGTTCACTAGTTCCACTGTATTAATTTTTCCGCTGCATTTGGCATCAAAATCAGGTGAACACTTTTCAATTCGTTTACATCTATATCTACATCTACGTCATTACTCTGCTACTTATAATGAAGTGCCTGGCAGAAGGTTCAATGAACCACTTTCAATCTGTCTCTCTACCGTTCCACTCTCGAACGGCGCGCGGGAAAAACGAGCACATAATTTTTTTCTGTGCGAGCCTTGATTCCTCTCATTTTATCGTGGTGATCACTTCTCCATATGTACCTGGATGCCAACAGAATGTTTTCGCAATCGGAGGAGAAAAGTGGTAATTGAAATTTCATGAGAAGATCCCGTGGCTACAAAAATCACCTTTGTTTTAATGATTGCCACTCCAATTCACGTATCATGTGTAAGGCACTGTCTCCTCTATTTCCAGATAATACAAAATGAACTACCCTTCTTAGTACTTTTTAAATGTCATCCGTCAGTCCCACCTAATCCGCATCCCACGACGCACAGCAAAACTCCAGAATAGGGCGTACAAGCGTGGTGTAAGCAGTCCCTTTAGTAGACCTGTTGCACCTTCTAAGTGTTCTGGCAACGAATCGCAGTCTTCGGTTTGCTCTACCCTCAACATTATCTATGTGATCGTTCCAATTTAGGTTATTATTGCAAATAATGCCTAGGTATTTAGTTGAATTTACAGCCCTCAGATTTGTGTGGCTTGTCGCGTAATAGAAATTTAGCGGATTTCTTTTAGTACTCATGTGAATAACTTCACATTTTTCTTTATTCAGAGTGAATTGCCATTTTTCGCACCATACAGATATATTATCTAAATCATTTTGCAATTCTTTTCGTCATCTGATGATTTTACAAGACGGTAAATGACAGCATTATCTGCAACAATAGAAGACACAGAGCTTTAATTTAAGGTGTGATATATGTGAGGTTTCCCATTTCACACATTAGTCTGTCAAATACTTATAATCTAGCTCCATCAGTCTCGCTCAACTCCTCAGTCGGCAGAAATCGGCAAATATCGGAATCCTTCAGTCAAATACTGTGGTTGCTTCAGCTCACTTTGCCAGCCGTTAAAATTCCACAATGTCTCCACAAAGTAGCAGCAAGTGCACCATTGTAGAATATGAACGAGCAACATAGGCCGCAGCTGTATGAACAAAATGTTCTGGTGTAAGCAAAACCATCGGAACGAAGACGAAGAACAGAAAACCAGAGAAGGCGATGAGGAAATGTCAGCCAACAGCCCGATGACAAGGACCTAGCCGCGCTAGGAGCGCCCCCCTGCAAGAAGGGAATATAAGCGACGCTCCTGAAAGCCTCGGCCGCTCACGTCGCCTCAGTGTACTGACATTAGTGGAACGTATTTGCGGAGCGTGCTTCAAGGACCACTAGTTGTGATCCTTCTCAGTTACATGTCTGTAATTTGACTACAGCGAAGAATCTTACTGTTTGCATGTTTCTTGCGACAACGATGTAACTGCAAAGTTAAGTATTGTCAACTAGTTTATAGACATCATGGTTCAAATGGTTCACATGGCTCTGAGCACTATGGGACTTAACATCTGAGGTCATCAGTCCCCTAGAACTTAAAACTACTTAAACTAACCTAAGGACATCACACACATCCATGCCCGAGGCGGGATTCGAAACTGCAACCGTAGCGGTCTCGCAGTTCCAGACTGAAGCGCCTAGAACCGCTCGGCCACACCGGCCGGCGCACCCAAAATCTTCTTCTTCTTTACTCGATCGGCTTTTGAGCCCTCTGTGCGTCTGAGCTCTTGGTGGGAGCCTATTTCGCCACCCCTACTGTGTGGCGTTGAGAGCCAGATGTGTTGGACCACGATAAGTAGCGCAGTGGTTAGCTCACTGGACTCACATCGGTGTAACAGCGGTTTAAATGCCATTGCGACCTTTATGAGAACCTTTGTATTGCCAGAATTGATTACGGCAAGATCTGCGATGGTTTCGCTGGGAGAAAAAGGAAAGAAAGAAAGCGCAATTGACGATCTCGTCATAGATGGGAGAGTACACCCCAATTTTCTATCCTTACCTCCTTAACGTGACTTGTGTGCATTAACAGCGATTGCTCCCCGAAGTCTGTTGACATCTTGGATATTAGATAGTGCCATCAATTATTGTACGTTAATCAAATTGTGAAGTTAGCTCGAGACAGGGGGAGGTATTGGTGGCGTCCGATAGAGCCCATGTTATAAATGTTGATGCGATTACAGAATCAAGATAAACTTATCGTAGATTGGACAAGTCGATAACGGGGAGGATCGAAAAGTTGTAGTTGCAGAATAAACTGTGGTTACGATGCTGGACATTCTTTCTTTTAAACTTTTCGGACAGTGCAACTTGCAGGAACATCAGGATAACTGCGACTGCAAACACAGCAAGAAAGACAAATTACAGCGTTGAAGGGTCCCACACATTAGTGATCAACTTCATTGCGGTAAATCAGTGAAGTTCGTTTGTATTATTGAAAGAAAATTAAAGGAAGAGAGATCGGTTAGTTTAATCGCGCGCTTAGTTTAGATTCGCGTCCGCTTTCGTTTGTAACTGCACAATGTGTGTGAGATTTGCAGATCCTCTTTGAATCCCTCCGGCTGCTGGGATTTGAAAAACGACAGAGTGGGAGAAAATGCTTTCCCGTTACTCGGTAGCCGTCGCAGAGATACTTGCTCGTGGGGTCTGTAGTTTAGTGTTTGGACACTGTGAATTCAAATGTATCATGGTTTGTTGAGATCACGCCGATGCAACTTATTCCTTACAAAATGTTTAATGTTTAACTTCCTATCTTTTACAGTTAGGGATCTCCTACGATATAGTCTTTTAATTTATCTTGCAGCAGTACATGCTTGAATGAACTTGAAACGTGGTTTTCCCTCAGAGAACCATGTATCCGAGCGAATAATTACATTTGGAGCCTCCTCAAGTTTTGATTAAAGCGAAATGTGCTAAAATATGTCCACACTGCGGGAATTGAATGATGATGAAAATGTAACGCTTCTGACAAAATTTAACCTTGTAGCTGTGATAGTGAAAAAGATAACACATCTGACAATGTTTAATGGGGGATATCGCGTTACAAGATTCAAAAAATTCGACTTTTTGAAACTACGTAAGTCGTTAGCTTAACTATCCAAGAATACGCTATTAAAATTTCTAAGTGAAATTCGCATTCGTTTAGATTTTATAAGCATAGAATATTCTTCCAATATATGAAGATTTATCAAGTATTACTGGAGAGATGTTAACGTGGAATGGACACACAAAATGCGAATGGAAGTTTTAATTACACTATTTGGCGATTAGCTCATAAACACTTTAGCACTCCGGTATAAAAGTCGTTCAATTGGCGTCGTATTTAGCTGCCGGCTTATTCAGTGAATGAAATTCATCACTTCCGATGGTCATGAACGAGGCAGGAATTGTAGCAGGAACGCAAAGTTTCAGTTTTGCTGAACAAATGGATAACCAGCGCGTGAGCCGGCAGAATCGACATAGTTCATTGGAATCAAAGGAAGGTCGGAAAGCTAGGAAAGCACTGCTGCAAACGCAAAATGAAGCCTGCAAGGAAGAAGAAGGATTACTATATGGTGCTGGAATCACAGATTAGTCGGTAAGCATTTTACATTATTTACATTTCTAGTTTCCGAGAATTCCTTTTTAAGCGCGTTTGTCTCGAAATGACTGTTTTTACATTTGCGTGCAGTCTAATTCAAAAAGTAGAGAACCCATAGTTATGAAAATTGATAGTATGATTTTTTATAAAATTAGGAATTGTATTAACCAACGTGTGAGACGATAGCATGATTTTAAGAGTATTTTTCCTCGCATAATTAGAGAAAAAAATCCTGAAAATCGAAGTAAATTGTTCCAACCCCTGCAAAATTTTTAATTTTCATTATTTTCACCTGCATTAAGGTTCATATTCTTAGAAAACAAGTTATTAATGTAAAATCAAAAACTTTTTGATTTGACATGAAAATCGCAATGGCTACACAGCACGCAATTGGAGAGCTATAGTCACAACATTCAGTGGACATCACAGCGTCTCTTTGTTATTTTTCGCTGAAATTGTTCAAAAAAATTCACAGACAATCTTCCAAATATGAATGAAATGATATCAAAGTCTGATTAAGTTCTAATTAATTCGTCCCACCGCAAAAAATCAGTGTCAAACGGCCTCCTAATGTGGTTTAGTCCCTTAAACCCTGTAAAGAACAAGCTAGAAATCATTTGCTTATGATTATTAAACAAACTATTGAGTCCCAGAAAGGCTACACGCTCAATGAAATGGTGCATAGCGTATCTAATACCTATATTTCAGTTTCGAATTGTAAATATTATTGTGATAAAGCGTCCTCCTTTGGCAGTCGTTGTAAACATAGGTTCCTATTATGTGATCTGGAAACGCTCATTTAACTGGTCAAAACTAGTAATCGTAGTATCCTTCCTTCCGATCCTGGGAAATAAAAAGATGTCCTAAACAAGACTACAACACTATAATCCATGTGATGTTGATTGCAATTTCCGGCAGTCGTATCAAGCCAGTTAAAAAAGACAAGCATGTCAATATCGGCAAGCGTCTCCGTTCTCACCGAGTAACACAATTGTCACAACTACCTTAACTGAACTAAACTGAACTGGATAATCTTTATATTCTCTGATTATGACAAAAATACCTCAGCCTAATAGGAAAATGGATAGTCTGAAGTAACATGATGGTTTATTCACATATTAGACCCATTTTAGACCTATTTTATCATCAAATTAAGTATCTCTGAATTAACATGAGGATTTATTCATAATTAGACCCATTTTAGACCAATTTTAACAGAACATGAAGTATCTCGTATAGGTTGCATGCCAAATGCTACAATGAACTGTTGTTGAGAGTGGTCAATGAAGTCTTCTGTGTGATGTAGATTTATTAGATATAAATAGAGGGTACAGATGCCAATCAGTATAAGTCAGTCCAGAATGAAAGTGAAGATAATTAGATGTTTTCAGAATGTAACACAGAAAAATACAGGCGATTCATACAATGATAAGATTTTTTTATTGACACCTAATACAACAACTCATATATTAATCATCATGCGGTGTTGCAGTTCTTCTTGTTATGTCCACGCTTCCTACGAAAATAGGACGAAGAATTACCCCTTATGCAAGAAACCATTTTTCTGTTTTGTTTTACCCAGACAAGTTTCAGCACTTTTTGTGCTATCTTCAGTGGTTTTTATTTTATTTTCTACCTTACATGATGCTATTGGACATTTATTTTGGTAGCTACACAATCTGCTACTTCTCATGGTTTTGGTGTTGTGGTACTTTCTCATATGTTGTTGGTGAAATGAATAGGCTGATTTCGTGACCTGTGGTCGCTTGACGCTGCACTTTCTCCGATTTTTCAAAGCATAGGCAGAGTTTTCGCCGCCATTACGTGATGTTGTCAATTACTGGGAGGATACAGATGAACATATATAATTTACAACATAACCATCATTTAACATAAAACCTGTGACTTATGGTAACTGCCCACTGCACTTTTTGATGAATTTAATCTATATATTCATCATTATCGCTTCCATACTCTGCAAGAATCTTGATTTCTATTGTTTTTGAGGATGATGCACGTGTGCTATCGTTTATTGAAGGTAACCATCAATAAAATGAGTTGTAATTTGAAGGAATATATTGCAAAAGTTCCAACATGTGCTTTCTTCAGCTCTTTAACATGACGACGATCTGGATACTGGACATCTTGATCAATATTTATCAAATGAGGACGCATTCCTTTTGAATTTGATTAATGTTCATCTCATAAAATGCAATATCTTCCAGAAATTTTTCCCTCCAGAAACTATAATTTTTCTGGTCTTTGCAGTATCTTAGCTATTTCATTTTCAACCAGTTTACTTTACCCTTTTCAGTATTGGTTTTCCTATTGGAAATTGAGGCTTACAAGTTGTTGGTTGAAAGAAATTCTTCTCACTTCATTTCTGATACCAGAAATGGATTTTTGTCTTTGGCAGTTGTTACTAAATCAGTCCAGCCTCTTGGACAAAAAATAAATTCTTTCTTTTTTGCTTTGGATTCGATAACGCCAAAATATGCATCATTTGGTAGGTAACTGTGTCCCGATACTGTAAATTTGTGGTCAGTGTAGTCACTGATATACCTAAATCTTGCAAAACTTTTTTGCAATGGTAATCTTAGTTTGATATTCTTGTTTTGACCTGTGCAAGAATCTGAATACATGACAATATGGCGATGAGCTGAGGCAAGCTTTTTAAGGTGTTTAACAAGACATGCTCCAACTTACTGTGATCCTCAAGACCCTTCTGTCTCATCATACATGTACATGTAACCCTTAGGGTCATTGACACTGTGCATTCCTAGGTTATATACATACATGTTTAGTTTATAATAGGTAACAGATCTGGGAAGTTTTGGGAAAGGTAAAGCTTTTTCCAGATCAAGAGTAAAAACGTAAACATCTTCTCCTGCGAGCAACTTATCTGAATTCAAAGAATCTCTTGCTTGATGTGCTCACCGAAAATGAAGTTCTTTCGTAATCTTTGCATCATCATTCTCAATAGTAAGAATGTTCTGCAGGGAATTGCATAGCTGACATGTATCTTTGGACGGGGGGTTAAAATGTAAATCGAAATTAGTAGAAAACACGTGATAATACATCGTTTCTTTGACAAATTCGGTATCATCCTGTGCACATTTGTCCACGTAAAGGTTGTACATTTTTCTCATATTCTGATCTGACTGCAAATATCTCCGATTTGGCGCATCAGAGAGGGTATAATGACTTTTATCAGAGGGAACGATTTGATGTGTTATTTCACTTTTGTCACATCGATTTTATTTGTTTTCTTCCTATAGCCTCTTTTATCATATATGCAGATGGCTCTGTACTACCTGATATTTTATAAAGTCGAGCATCACTAACTTGAAATGTGTCCACATTAAAATGTTTTACACACACGAACTGAATTCGCTGTTGTTTTTGAATAATATGTCAGAGTTTTCGAGTTTGGTGCATTCGTTGAGTTTCTTGGACGACTTTGCTTCACCTTGGTGTTGTGAATCAGTCCACAAAGATAGAACTTCGGAATTTGTATTTTCGCCCAATTTATAAAAGGATTCGAACAATGATCGCCGTTCTGCAGCATTTATTAAATCAAAACACTTTTGTGAACATTTACAGTACACATTTTTAAAGGATGTTGGAGCCATATTTTTCCCACGTCTGTTCACATAATCTTTCGCAGAACATCTTTTGGCAGAACTGACTACCCTTTTACATGAATATTGCTTACTCGTCCCTTTTCTTCCTTACTGTATCATCATATGTTCGTTTCCATTGCTTTTATTATGTTCGTCTAACTAGTGATCATCTTCTTCAGCTGCATCTGCAAATAAATAAAATATTTGAGAAGTCATTCAATGGAACTAACCAAACAGTTCACTATTAAAAAAAATTCCAATACATGTGTTCAACAATGCTTGTAATGTAACGTTCCGGTTTGAATGTTACAATATCAATAACGACATAAAGAATACATTAGTTACCGGAAAGAAGCCTTTTCTGAGTGATCACGAGAAATTGCGACACATTTTAGAGGTTAGAATGTACACTCGACAGCACAAAAAGTGGGTCACGCCTGAATTCCAGCATGTCAGCTGCACCTCAATGTATGCAACCAACATAGCATATCTGTGTTGCACATAGTCGCAACCCTCCACAGTAAAGTCATTGTAAGAAATACAATGGGTACCGCTAGAGACTACTAGAAAACACCAGTCTTTATGACAGTCTGTCCAGATGTAAAGTAACACCACGACAGTACAGAAGAGATTAGACAGTCCTTAACATTTTTAAACTAAACTTCATTACACTAAGTGACATTTCAAACATTATGGGACAACCAATTTTGTCACATAAATCGTTCAGTAATCCTTAGGCACAATTAAATATTTGAGACAGTATATGGATTTATAAAATTTTATGGCAATTGGAAACAAGTTCTTTACTGTATAAAAGGTTTACCCAACATATGCTGAACGTCATTCAACGTTCAACGGGGAGTGGTTTCGCAACAAATTTATGTAACACTAAGCAGTTAAAAGAAAACGTGATTAACGGCGGCAAGCACTCTATGGAAATCCCAACATTAACAGCAAATCACAAGTAATATCACTGTTCACATTATTCATCAACAGTTACTTGAACACAAAGTTGTACTTTAAATGTCATGACCAACGTTTTCGTTCTGGATCTGGATGCAAACCCAGAACGTAAAGCCATTAATAACCAAGCAAAGCCTTGTGCCTCATCGAGACTCGATCACTAGGCAGAAAGAGACGTCAAATATCGACGTTTGCACCAGTATCAGTTATCAATTCTCAGCTTTAACGTAAATGACGATAATGTTTGTACGAAACCAGGAAACTAACATGACAATTATCTTCTTGACAATTAACCTCTAAAGACGTTGTATATTGTTACATTGTCAAGGAACAAAGGATGGGCATGTTTAAAATTGAAATGCCATCATGTAATGCTGGTAACAAGGATGCTAACCCAGCACCTAATGGGATTTTTGAGTAAGTACCTAAAATCAGAATGTAGATATCACAGTTTGTCATCAGCAGTGAGGTTGGAAACTTAAATGACCACTGAAGTTGTATTGCCTGACCGGGTTTTGAACCCGGCGCGTACCGCCGTCGTTCTCTAACTAGGAACAGACGAGAAATGTCCAATGTTGGTCCACCATTTGTGAGATGTGCGCACGTTTAACTAGAAATAAGGCGACGAAAACGTCTATGCCGACTGAGAGTCGAACGCCGGACACATAGTTACGAAGACACGTTAATAATCAAATTCTTACTGAGTAGTAGCTAGGAGTAGCATGTTTAGCTGCAAACCTTAAGGCCTTTCTCATCCGTAGTAACGTGTTGCCTAATATCTGCGATATCATGGTGCTAATTTACAAGTGGACTGACTGCCGTAAAGAGCAATGTTCTCTAGTAGTCGTGTATCATTGAGTTGTAACTGAAGTGCCACACAGAAAGTAATTTCCGTCGTGCAGCATGTATTGTTTCAGAGACACTGAGTACACGTTATAAGGGCACAAAACGTGTATTATATACTACGTATATACTATTATTTGGAGAAGCTGCCGCCAAACCTGTTTACTTTTACATTCCGCTTAGTTGTCGTGGTTGAATACACGTTTTCTTGAGGCTACATCTAATGCAGAGCGCTTACAAGAAAGAATAGTTTCCTGTGTCATGCTATTGCTAGCTAGGTGAAATATTTTGTGATAGCTATGTTTAAAATGAATGTATTTTTGAACGTATTGTTCGTCAAATACTTGATTTTATCGTCAACTGTAGGTGTGCCTGCACGTGTTATAGCATAATAGCTCTAGCTGCGCTAGTTTATACTACAGACTTGGGTAGGTTAGGTGTAACTTTTGAACCTTCAAGGGGTGATCGTGGCCTTGCGCCCGGGTCTGTACTAGCCGCGGCTCGTGAGCTACGGGCCAGCCAGGCTGGCCGAGGCGAGACGGAAGTGAGCGAGCTGGCGGTGGCGTTGGTGGGCCAACAGCCTGGGACGAGCCAGCACGGTTGCGCCGCATGCCTCTGCCTTTCCCGCTCCGTTTGACGTAAATATGTTTACCTCCTCTCCTGGCATCAATATAAGAGCGGTAAGCAGAAATACACATCAGGCTGTCTGCCGTAATGACTCACTGGGAGAGGTCTATTCGAGAGAGAGGCGTCGCTCTCATTGAAGAAGGAGGATGTTCCATCAGAGAAGCTGGCAGACGGTATGACGTACCACGTACCACTGCAATGAGATGATGGAGGATCTGCCTTGAAAGAGGCACCACCAACAGAGCTCCTGGCTCAGGCAGGAAGAGAGTGAGCTAACATCAGGAAGACAGGGACCTAGTGTCTAGGAGTAGAGAAAATCCCTTTCTGAACGCGAAGCAGTTGCGGCGGGAGACCAACTGCCCCGGCTCCAGTGACACGATTCGCCGAAGGCTGAGAGACGCTGTACTGCATGCACGACGATCCGTCGCGAAACAAGAGCTCAGCGAAGACAACGTTTTATACCGGCTAGCATTTGCGGAGTTTCATCTGAGGGCGTCGTGGGACAACGTCATTTTCACTGATGAGAAGGTGTTTTCCACTAGTAACGATGGTCCACGAATCGTTTACAGGCCGCAAGGGACTCGCCATCGACGCGAAAATGTAACCACGATCAGAAGAAGTGGCCGGCTATCTGTTACATGCTGGGGTAGGATTTGTGCGAGAGGGGCGGGAATTCTTCACAGGATACAGGGAACTCTGGACAGCGTGCAAAAGTGGCTCTGAGCACTATGAGACTTACCTTCTGATGTCATCAATCCCCTAGAACTTAGAACTACTTAAACCTAACTAACCTAAGGACATCACACACATCCATGCCCGAGGCAGGATTCGAACCTGCGACCGTAGTGGTCGCGCGGTTCCAGACTGTAGCGCCTAGAACCGCTCGGCCACCACGGCCGGCGACAGTACGCCCACATATAGGAAAATGTGATGCTTCCGTCAGTGCGAATGCTGTACGCAGAAGGGGACATCACATTGCAAGAGGACCATTCTCCCATTCACAAGTCTGCATATGTTCAGCGGCGGCTCTCCACGCTTGGCGTCAACGTCATGGACTGGCCGCCACAGGCGGCTGATATGAACCCCATGGAAAATATGTGGGCTGAGGTCGCCAGAACATTAACAGAGAACTGGCCACGAAACCATCCAACTACTGCGGAAGCTCTTTGGGACTACGTCCTGGAAGCCTGGAAGGAAGTTGCTTCTTCAGGCTGTTACGTCCGACGGTTTATACATTCTATGCCAAAACGCATAAAGAAGTACAAAATAATGAAGGATTCTGGATAAAATATCAGAGTACTTAAAATGTTTTGTTACGTCTTCTTTTTCGTCATTTTTCCTCATTGGGAGCTAGTGGAAGATCTCGTGGCAACAGAAAAGATACAATATAGGTTAGTTTTCCTTTCAGTTGCATTTTTAATTCAAGTGGGTTTCTTTTGAATATACAGTTTGTTAAACATTCTATTTTGATTTCATTTATACCCTGTCTAGATACTTACAAACTAATGAGCGTAGGTGGACACTGCCACAGTAGTTTTTGTTATTTCAAATACATCTCTCTCTTCCTCTCCATCCATGAATACACCCTCCTTCCTTCACACAATACGCAAACGATTTCATATTATGTTTACTCGTTGTTAATATCTCCTCTATTCTCCCTCACACACACTCTCTCTCTCTCTCTGACACTAACGCCGCAATTGCCCTTCCATTCCATTCCCCCAAAACTTTATAAACAATTCAAACGGTTTCCATTCACGTTCCTTTTTCTGTCTTAACTGCTGCTGTCTTTACTCTTTATCATTCCTCTCAACACCTATGAAACCGTATTCTTTGATCTCCCCTTCCCTATAACCCATTCTTCGTTCTGAAAACAGTCCTTCCTTAGCCCTCGGTCTTAAGATAAAACGAATGATTTGCAAGCATTTCACGCTTATATTTTGCACTTGTGCACTTCTATCCATTCCCAGATCCCGCCCTCCTTCCTGTTACCTATCCCTTGACATTTTCTTCTACATCTAAATGAATACTCTGCAGTTCATAATTATGTGCTTTGGAGGGGGTTCTGTGGTCTGGTGGGTTAATCTTGTATTGATGTGTACATCTCACGTCAGGCGTATATTTTTATTACACACAAGTAACTCTCCTTCACCCCTAGTAATGCCAAGCGCAGAACGCCAGTAAGTCCCGTAGTTCAATATCCGCAGTAAAGATAACATCCCTTCTCTGCCGACTGGGGCAGAGCGGCATTCGTTTGAGCTGCGACAGATAGAGAAACCCCGGAAGGCAGAGACTCTGTCACCAGCAAGCCGTCGTAAACTAGAAAACGTATTTCATTTAATGACCAATGACCATGTAAGTTCACAAGGCTCTTACTTTATTTGAAACTGAGACGTTGAATATTGTGGTGCTGGACTGGGATTCAAATTAGATTTCACTGTGTTCCCACAGATTGCAAACTCTTCTAGGCCTCCTCGAAAGGCACCTATCTGGTTTCGAATCCTGATCAGCACAAAATATTCATTATTTCATTTCAAGTCCTACCATGTGCACTCCGAACTACTAGTGAAAAATAGCTGCATTTTCAACGTCTCTTCGTTTGTTGTCAGCTGTTACTTGTACGTTTCAATTCACAGCCACATGATGAGCTTTATATCGCAACATTACAAGATCAAACGTTTCCTTACATCTTTTCAAGTTAAAACATTCCTCTCCATCCTACTGGCGAAAACGGATTTTGGTTTGACGTTGGGTTCGTTGTGATCACCAACGACGATATGTTATGGATTCAACTTCTAGCCAGCAGAATATTTTCCATCACATCACTGAAAGTATAAACATGCCACTCATAGCTATCATTAGAAAAGAATTTGATAGTTAAAGTGTCTTCATGACCACGTGTGATGGGTTTGAATTCCATTCAGCACAGAACTTTTCGTCGCCTGATGTCTAGCTAAACATGCGCACGTCCAGCTACTGGTGAACCAACAATAGCTGTTTATCATCTGTTCCTGGCTAGAAAACGACGGCCCTAGATATTGGATTCGAATCCGATTCAGGCAAAAACAATTCCATCGTCATTTAAGGTTCCAACATCTCGCTATTGGTGGAAACATTTGATACTTAACTTCTGATTTTACGTACTTCGTTAACAATATGATTAGGTGCTGGGTTCGCATCCCTGTCAGAAGCTTTACATGATGGCATTTCAATTTTAAACATGAGCATACCTTGTTTCTTGTAAATGACACCATATTAAACGTCGTTGGGGGTAGTTCCCAGGAAAGTAACTGTTATGACAGAATTCCCAGTTCAGTACAAACATTTTCGTCATTTATTTTCAGGATCTGAATTGATATCTGATACTGGTGCAAACGTCTATACTTATCGTCTCTTTATTCCTATTGAAAGGTCTCAATAAGGCACAAACAAAGCTTAGCTTAGTTAGCAATGGCTATAGGTGCTGGGTTTGAATAATGGTCTGAAACGACGACGTTGGTCATGTCATTTAAAGTTCAAACTTGTGTGCACGTAGCTGTTGATGTGTTACGAGGACAATGATATAACTGGTGATTCGCTGTTGATGTTGAGATTTCCGTAGAGTGCTTGTTGCCGTTAATCGCGTTGAGCGACGTTCAGCACGTGGATGGAAAACTTTTTTGAGAGCGAAACACTTTTTTCCAATTGCTGTACAGCTTTGTAACACCATATATTGTCTCAAGTATTTAATTTTGATTAAGGATTACTGCACGATATATGTAAAATAATCCGTTTTCTCAGAACTTTTGGTTCAAAATGGCTCTGAGCACTATGGGACTTAACTTCTGAGGTCATCAGACCCCTAGAACTTAGAACTAATTAAACCTAACTAACCTAAGGACATCACACACATCCATGCCCGAAGCAGGATTCCAACCTGCGACCGTAGCGATCGCGCAGTTCCAGACTATAGCGCCTAGAACCACTCGGCCATCTTGGCCGGCAGAACTTTTGGAACGTCATTTGTGGTAATTAAGGTTAGTTTATGAGTGTTATGGGGTGCCTCTCCGCTAAGAAGGTGTTTTCTAATATGTTTTGTGTGACGATATTAGTTGACGCTTAGACTGACTGCCGTAAAGACCTTTGGTCTCTAGTAGTCTCTTGTGATACCCATTCTGTGTAGTCAAACGACTGTACCCCACGGGGTTTTGGTGTTTAGAGGACCTGCAACACAGCTACGTTATGTTGGTTGTATTCGGCAGTGACCCACTTTTTTTGCTGTGAAGTGTACATACCTGACTCGGACGAATTGTTCTTATTCTCTGGTACATATTCAGAGCCGTATCTGAAATCGGCGTATTTTCAACGAGTGGGGAGGACATCCTGATCTAAAATTCACATATTGTGGAACAGCAGTAGATCACTATGTCTAACAGTATGCCAAGGCAAACAAACCGGTGTTGCAAACTGGCTTTCACTAAATGACGTCGCAACATTTCCCGTCATTTACTCCGTGGTCAGTACATGTGTTGCTATCTAGCGTAAGAAATGTCAAATTGTGACTTGCGTGCCTGGGCAACTGAAAGACTGAATACTCAGGAATCTGTTACGACATATAAGTCACTTGCAGACTCGCTTCCGAACCCTCCGTATAGATATGGGATATTGTTCTAGTAATTCTGCTGGCCTGGTGTCTATGTCCTCCCACTTAATGATACCTCAAGATCGTTCTGTATCAAAGCTACATGATACTCTTTGGTAGTTGGCGCTGTTGTGCTCAAACCTTGGTCCGAAAATCAGGAGAGTTGATGGTAAAGAAGAAATTGATGTCATCTCTGAATAAAACACTGATTCATTCATCTCTTCAGCTAACTTTACTGTTTCGTTGTTGGAGGCAGCCTGCAAAATGACGAACTGTAAGATTAGAGGTCAGCCCCGATCTTTGAAGCACACTATGTGGGAGCAAAATTAGTCTTGATGTGTGGTGTGGTCAGTGCAACGAGCAAGTGCTACTCGTCTGTTGCGGCGATTGAGGTATATCTGTAACAGGCAGCCATATGAACAATTATAATGACCATATGAGCCATCCTCCAATGGCCAGTATCGATACTAACTGATAGCAAATATCTCCCGTCGAATGTAATCGATAATACTAATAAAATACGCGTCGGGCTGCCAGAAAGATACTTTCTCACGCAACCAAAGGAGTAACTGTAATATTATCCTAAATTCAGAATAGCTCTATTTCAACGGTACTACACGCCAACTTTAAATACTCTTGTAAGTGTTGAGCTTTTGGACATCTTCAGTAGCAACCGAGGAAATATGTGCAAAGAATTACAGTAGAGACTGGTTTGCTGGTTTTAAGCGTTTCAGGAGGCATACAATACTGAGAAAGGTGTACAACTAATCACAGTTGATTTCTTACTAGTGATCATGATGTCATTATAGCAGCTAGGGCTACGAAACTTAATAGGTCGGCTAGGAGAGTGTTTCCGCTAGAAAGAGCAGATAAGCAATCGTTACTATCTCCCTTAGACATTGAATTGACTACATTTTGTTCCAGTAAGATTGACGAAGAGGAATTATGGGCAAATAAGCAGATTGTAAATCGTGGTCTGGAGAGTTACGTGCCTAGTTAGTGGGCTCAGGACGTAAAGGACCAACCATAGTTTAATAACGAGATCCGGAAAATGCTGAGGAAGCAGAGGATGTTACACTCTCGGTTCCAAGGAGAATACGTAGATGACGGCTTGCAAAGTTTAGTAGAAAGTCGTGCGTCTGTGAAAAGATCTATGCGTGAAGGATACAACTAGTGACACCGCCTTCCCCTGCAAGAACTCTGTGAGGGAATCCGAGATAATTCCGTTTCTTTGTAAAATCGCTAAGTGGGTCTAAGGCTTGCATTAAGTCACTTTTTTTTAATTTTAGGTTCAATAAATCGTTCATGCAGGGGAATCAAACATTCGTACCGTCGTTTGACCATCAAACGAACTCCCTTAGTAACAAGCAACCTTGGCGTGGAGAAACAGCTGAAAGTGACTTATTTGTTGTAATAAGTCACCAGTTTCGGACGTAATCCCAATTCAGTTTTTGGAAGAGAACGTCAGTGGGCCCTTACATAACTTTCATTTATCGCGAATCTCTTGCCCAGCGCAAAGTTCCAAGCTACTGGAAGAATTACGGAGCGATATCCCTAATATTGGTTTGCTGCAGAAATTTGAACATATTTTCAGTTCGAATATAATAAATTTTCTTGAGACTGAGAGGCTTATGTGCACATATCAGCATAGTTTTAGAAAAAATCGAACATGCGAATCTCAGCTTGCCGGTTTGTCACATGATATACTGCGAACTATAGATAAAAAGGAAAAAGGCAGATTCAATATTTTTAGATTTCCTGAAAGTGTTTGACACGATGATTCATTTCAGGCTATTAAAGAAGGTAGGAGCATATGGAATAGGTTCACAGTTATGTGAATGGCTCCAAGATTTCTGTGTTATAGAGCCCAGTGTGTTGTCCTCGACGGCGAGCGTATCAGAGACAAGGGTCTCGTCAGGAGTGCCCTGGGAAAGTGTGATAGGACATGTATTATTCTCTATACACATAAATGATTTGCGGTGAGAGTGGGCAGCAATCTGCGGTTGTTTGCTGATAAAACTGCAGTGTACGGCAAGGTGTCGAAGTGATCTGGGAGCATTCGAGATGACTTAGACAAAATTTCTCGTTTGTGAGATGAATGGCAGTTAGCTCTAAGTGTAGAAAAATGTAAGTTGATGTGGATGCTTAGGAGAAACAAACCCATGTTTCCCGGACGCAGCAACAGTAGCATCCTTCATGACATATAGACGTCTTTTAAATATCTGGACGTAGCGTTTCTCAGTGATATGGAATGGAACGACCGTAGGGAAGATTGTGGACGGAAAGGCAAATGGCCGTCTTCGGTTCATTGGGAGCATTCCAGGAAAGTTTGGTTCATCTATAAAGGAGACCGCGTGTAGGACGCTACTGCAATCTTCTCTTGAGTACTGCTCGAGTATTTGGGATCCGTAACAAGACAGATTAAAAGAGGACATCGAGGCAATTCAGAGGCGGGCTGCTAGATTTGTTACTGGTAGGATCTAACAATACACATGTGTTACGGAGATGTTTCATGAACGCAAATGGGAATCCCTGGAGGGAAGGAAACGTTCTTTTCGAGGAACACTGTTGAGGAAATTCAGAAAACCGGCATTTGGAGCTGGCTACAGAACGGGTCAGCTGCCTTCAACATTGAGAACCACGAGGTACGAGAAATTAGGGCTCTTACGGAGGCATGTAGACAGTCGGTTTTCCCTCGTTCTGTTTGTGAGTGGAACAGAGAATGGAATTAGTAGTATTGGTACAGGGTACCCTGCGACATTTGCCGTAAGATCAACTGCGGAGTGTCGCTATAGATGTAGATATTCATAGTTTATTCACCTTGGTCGCACAAAAATACACAACGGTTACTAGTGTCACTGAAGAAAGAAATGACTTTTTAATAGGCATTTATGGTTATAGCAACTTCAACTTAGCCATTGTGCTGAGTGCTATACAACACGGTATCGTGTAGCAAGACCCAGAGGTGATTTAAAGATTTCTGATCAGTAGTCTAGTCGCCCCCATAATGCGCTTTTCAGTCGTTTTACTTACTAAGTTATCCTTACTCAGCTGTATAATATTGAGAGGTGGTAATACAATACTGCAATATACAATGTAGTGACAATGCAATCAACAGCTCAGAAGTACTTTACTGACAGCACAAATGTTGTCTGCCACACATAAAGTTAATCTGTTATGGTATTTGTATTTATATTAAGGATTGTTACGTACAGCCATAGTAGGAGGCAGCGTCTTATTGTGTTATGTCAAACCTAGACTTCGAGCTATGCTGCATTCAATGGCCTCCTTTACTGTTACCACTCAATATGAGGTATATATAGTACACTTTATGAAATGGTAGCAACACGTATAACTTTTATTATTTGGCACATTCTATGAAATTAGTACTTTTATTGATGTTAATGATATAATATGATTTGTAATATTTTATACGTACTGCACTCATGATTCTGCTATAAAATTACACGTGCTGCAATGCATTCGGATAGAGCTGACCAGCAAGTTTGTAGATAATAACAACATACCACCTACAGTGTTCTTATGGTTCTCTCTTGCAGACCTTCTCCAGCTTTTTAATTTGAAGATGGAGTTTGGTCGGAAATTTCTGTGTAATGACTCAGTATGTAACTCTTATTGCAACCTAGACCATGACTCTGATAAAAGACTTAATAGATTCAACAATAACCCACACCTCGAGCATCGTAGCACACATCCACTGATCGTTGAAGATACATTATTATACGAGGCTCTACACATGCTTGTAGTGAAGTCACACAACAACGTTTTCATATTGTTTAATGTCTAGATACCAAGAACTTACTATTGGAACGTTACTAGTTTTTTACCTTATGCATGTGGTAAAGTGACCACAACACTAATATGAGATAGGGTAATGATATTTTGGTAATAATTTTTAGGTATATATTTGGAAGAAAAATCATCTAACTATTATGGATTTTTATACATACAAAAATAAAAAAAAATTCTTTGCATTGAATATCGAAGACATAATATTACGTTGTAAAAACTGTTCCCATCTGGTGGCGCACAAAGCACGATGCATTCCGTTGATTGCCTGATTACAGTTTCCTATCAGACGTCAACACGGGAACAAGAAAACATTTTATACATGTCTTCTTTATATTATTTCTAATTATCGTGCACTGTTCGTACAGATATTTTCTTACTGTATGTCGAGAAACGGTACTATGGAATGTCTTCTCTGTAAGATATGTTTATCTCGAATTATTTTGATTTTTGTGTTGGTTTCACGTTAGAATTTTCCATAATTGTACCTTTATGTACATTACAGCTGTGTTCATTAATGTGAACAGTCGACGAAATAGACTGATCCTGTAAAAATTTTTATCTATGCAAATGATCTGAGGACGGCGATTTGATTTCGCTATAACTAGTAATCATTGTGTATTTTTGTGCAGATTGGGAGAATAATCTTCTGTAATAAGAAGAATACTAGTGGTTAGATTCTGATACCGCTTCCAATACAGCTGACAATGTCAGGTAATCATCATAGTCTACACCTGTTTTGAATCAAAATACAGTCGTCAGTAATACCCGCACTCGCTATGCGACAGAGGGCAGAATTTGCGAACCAGTTTCTCACAAGGGATGTTAATGTATTTTATATTAGCTGAATCTTGTTAGCATAAGATGTGCATTTCCACCTAAGTGGACTAATGAATATTACGTTTTGAAGTTTTGGAACAACTTGCCGCCACACAGTAAGTGTGGAAGAATCGACCAGGCACCGAGTGGTTCATGCAAGATGGTTGGTGGTTCTGAGCACTATGGGACTCAACATCTGAGGTCATCAGTTACCTAGACTTAAACCTAAAGACATCACACACATCCATGCCCGAGGCAGGATTCGAACCTGCGACAGTAGCAGCAGCGCGGTTCGGAACTGGAGCGCCTAGAACCGACCGGGCAACAACATGCAAGATGGTACCAGACCACATCACGCCGAAGAGTTGTTTCGCTTTCTTGATGAATCCGTTGTTTCACGCATGAACAGAGAGACACAGAGAGACCTGGCAGTGGGCTCTCTGTACGGGTATCGAGTGCCGCTGGAGTCGAGGTGCGATTACGCAAGGTGCCGTCACGTATTGTCGTCAGCCGTGCACCATACCGTACCTTGAAATGGAAAGTCTTCTACTCGCAATGTTTGCAAATCAACTGATGTTCTGCAATGTCTTAAGAAATATTCCTCCTTCTAAAATAGAAATATGTTTCATTTTCCCACACTGTTTTTATCGAACTGTATTTAACTTGTAACTACACTACTGGTCATTAAAATTGCTACACCACGAAGATGACGTGCTACAGACGCGAAATGTAACCGACAGGAAGAAAATACTGTGACATGCAAATGATTAGCTTTTTAGAGCATTCACACAAGTTTGGCGCTGTGGCGACACCTACAACGTGCTGACATGAGGAAAGTTTCCAATCGATTTCTCATACACAAACAGCAGCTGACTGGCGTTGCCTGGTGAAACGTTGTTGTGATGCCTCGTGTAATGAGGAGAAATGCGTACCATCACGTTTCCGACTTTGATCAAGGTCGGATTGTAGCCTATCGCGATTGCGGTTTATCGTATCGCGACATTTCTGCTCGCGTTGGTCGAGATCAAATGACTGTTAGCAAAATATGGAATCGGGGGGTTCAGGATGGTAATACGGAGCGGCGCGCTGGATCCCGACGGCTTCGTATCACTGGCAGTCGAGATGACAGGCATCTTACCCGCATGGCTGTAATGGATCGTGCAGCTACGTCTCGATCCCTGAGTCAACTGGTGGGGACGTCTGCAAGACAACAACCATCTCCATGAACAGTTCGACGACGTTTGCAGCAGCATGGACTATCAGCTGGGAAACCGTGGCTGCGGTTACCCTTGACGCTGCATCACAGACAGGAGCCCCTGCGATGGTGTACTCGACGACGAACCTGGGTGCACAAATGGCAAAACGTCATTTTTTCGGATGAATCCAGGTTTTGTTTACAGCATCATAATGATCGCATCCGTGTTTGGCGACATCGAGGTGAATGCACATTGGAAGCGTGTATTCGTCATCGCCATACTGGCGTATCACCCGGCGTGATGCCATGGGGTGCCATTGGTTACAGGTCTCGGTCAGCTACTGTTCCATTTCATATGTGTTACGACTCGTGGCTCTACCCTACATTTCAGCAGGATAAAGCACGACCGCATGTTGCATGTCCTGTACTGGCCTTTATGGATACTGAAAATGATCGACTGCTGCCCTGGCCAGCACATTCTCCAGATCTCACACCAATTGAAAACGTCTGGTCAATTGTGGCCGAACAACTGGCTCGTCACAATACTGCAGTCACTACTCTTGATGAACTGTGGTATCGTGTTGAAGCTGCATGGCCAGCTGTACCTGTACACTGCATCCAAGCTCTGTTTGACTCAATGCCCAGGCGTATCAGGACCGTTATTACGGCGAGAGGTGGTTGTTGTGGGTACTGATTTCTCAGGATCTATGCACCCTAATAGCGCGAAAATGTAATCACATGTCAGTTCTAGTATAATATATTTGTCCAACGAATATCCTTTATCATCTGTATTTCGTCTTGGTGTAGCGATTTAAAGGGCCAGTAGTGTAGATTTAGATAATGCTCTCTAAGACAAAAGAGGGAACCACCACGAAGGAACTACCAGAACAGTACGGAAATCAGTAGACGTGATTTACATTGAGAAGCACCCACATGCCTTGCTCATACTGTGGCATCAAGCAGTCAGGCCTGCAAGATGAGTGGTCTGCCAAGCGAGTCGATTCATTCTTATTTATCGAGTAACATGAACTCTCGTACTCACAATTAAGTTACAAATTATCCTCCTGTATGAATAATACGCAACGGAAACGCACATCTGACTATCAGTGATTTACAGAACTCAGACTGTTCACTACGCACTGGCAATACCAAATTGTCTTTGTGTCCTTTATTTAACGGCTTTTATCAACACGTGGCCACCGCACTGAATATGAATGGCGCACACATTATAAATTCGGGACATCATGACAAAATACAATTCGAAGGAAAAGTACACCAATCTTTTTCTTTTCACTATCTTATTTATTCCGATAAATTCTATAACCTAAAGACACAAATTTTATAACCTACAACAATAACACATGAGAAATTCCGCCCAGTGGGCATGGCTTTACATTGGTGAATCTCTATATTATGGTCTTGTAATTATTTAACGCTACAGTTCACTTTCTGGATAGGATGGTGGATCTTTTATTATTTCTCACACTTCGACTCTCACAATCATCATCACGAAACTTTCCTCCAGACCGAGCGGTACAGAAGGAACAAGCATAACCCACTAATCTTTTGAAACTACCTCGCTACTCTCCCATGCAAACCACACATACCCAAATTACACTACAATATGAAATACTACACAGGTAATAGTCACAACATTATCACTTTCAGCTTTCCCACTTCAATTAATATTTATCCCAGTTTCACATGACACTGCCCCACTTCGTAATTCTACTTTCCTACTATGAACTCTGGAGATATATGCACGTCTTCCTGTGCAATGCAAGCCAAGTGGCGTTGCTGTATAGATGGCCGACTCACCTTGCTTCTCTCTCAGAGTTTGAATCTGGCGTCACACGGAATCATATCACGCAAAGTAATATTAAGAACGTATTCATCACACAAGCGAGTCCTCAACTGAAACCATGGAAGAGTACTTCTCTTTATCCTTTGTCTCATACACAGTTTGAGACTCACACAGTACTCACCACGTGGTAGTACTCGTCTCTAATTTCAAGTCAATTTCCTGGTCTTCCTTCGCCATTCGTATCAATCTCGATTGAGCATACACCGGCCTCTCTGTAACATACATCTAAGACATCTCCAAATTATTCAATTCTACTCACCTTTATTTACCACTGTTTCATCACGTCGAATCTCTCTTTATTAATCACACTGCTTCACGTCGCTTCTCTCCTTAAATATCACCTTTATCAACTACTATTTATCATGTCGCTTCTCTCACTATCTACCATCTTTATCCTCTCATTACTCATCACGTCGTTTCTGCTAGATCCTTATTCATATGACAAAAAAATACGTACATACACCAATCTGTCGACTCCTGTTCATGACTCATTCGACCAGTCTATTCCGTCATACTTCCTGACATCCCGCCTGAAAATTGTTATGTTCGATTTGACCATGCACAACGTTACACACCACAAATAAATACACTGACTATCTACCATAAATTGCCTACTTTAGATCTATCCTTAACTTTTCCATAATTTGATGTTAGAAATGTGATGAAGCCCTCAAGATTGTTTTCCCTTGATCGTCTCAATCAGTACAGCATTTTCATGGACAATCCGCCTCACTCTGAATGGTCCACTAGACACAGTAAATAATTTGCTAGTTAGGAATCTGTGCTTACATGAAAATTAAATGTGTGCAGAGAATATACAAGCTGGGAGAGATGGGACAGCCCAAGTGTTAGAAACTTTGGTGTTAGTGGCCTCTTTCACTAACACCAGATTCCGAACAGCCATACGCCGCACTTCATTATAACTGTCACCACGACTATGACATACTATAGATCGGATGGCATCTAATTTAAAAACTTCGATCACAATGTTGACTTTTTACATTACGTGTTAAGTACCTGCAATAGTCAAATCACACTAATTAAACTGGACTCATTGGCACTATTACATAACATTTTTTTAGCAACTGGTTTGTTTTGGGGAAACAGTCCTTTTACTTTAGTGTTCGAAATAAAAATTTGCAAATTTTGCTCTGAGAGACCAGCCGAACATGCCATTATGGTATTTGCATTCCTACATATCAGAAGAGTATGTCTGCTACATAGACAATTTTCAGTGCCAGCGGCATGTGTTTTAAGGCAAGATGCTAAGGGCTGATATGTTGGATTAGTTTCTCCTATCCTTCAATCCATTTTGGCAAGAATGAAATGCCAGGATTCCATGCTCTCCTGTCATTCTGATAGTTTCTTCCGTTCCTATCCTCGCCTCTGTCTGACCTATGAGTCGTGTCTCCGTTCACAAAGTTGCTCTCATTACCCAGTTCCTGTAACAAGTGCTGAAATGACGCAGAATCGTCTAAGCCTCTGCCTGCTATCGCTATATCTCTGCCCAATTTCACTGGCAACTTCGTTATACAGATCATAATGAACTCCCCAGGTTCGTATGGCACATCCAAATACCTATTTCGTCTCAGCATTTCCTGATAGCACGCCACTGGATCTCTTATACCACCTTCGTTACAATTTGGCATCATGAATATGCTTCGCGTAACCTGGTCCTGCTTACTTTTCGTCCAGAATTCATTTGAATAGCTACTACAGTCTTTAATAACTTCCTGCATTTTCGCTCTAGCCTCGTCCCTCAAATGGTTATACACAAACTTCATTTTGGGGAGCGGTCCCCACGATGAAGGTAATGAATCTTGAAATTGAGACAGCCTTGGACTATACCCAGTTGGGTTTGCCACCTGTTTTATCCGACACAACCGTTCTTCTAACTCTCTGAGTTCGTCTTCCTCTTTCTGCCTATTTTCGTTTTTTGAATTTATCTCACTCTCCCTCTGCAATCTACCTGGTGGTGTGTCACCTTCGCTACTGCATGCTAATTGCAACTGTGCTAGTTCTTCCCTATGTTTCCTACTTATTTCTAATTGCGGCTCTTTAAGCTTTAATAGTGATTGTATATCCCCCTGGTTGGCATAAACCTCTCGCTGAGTACTGTCAGAGCCTGTCTCGCCTCTTATACTGATCTTTCCTACATCTGCACTAATCGTATTCATTCTGACCATTACCTCTTTGATTCGCACATCTGCCAACACGTCCCTATGTTCTGTAATATCACTCTCTATTGGAATTATTCGTACCTCCAAATTATTGGCTTTTTCGTTCACGGCGTCACATACTTGCTTCAACGCACCCAGATTCTTCTCCCCCTCATCTAACCGATTATTAACTGCGGGCAGATGCTCATCGATAACTGTGTGTAGCTTCCTCATTGCCTCTTTATTTCCCTTATCCATTGCCTCCAGTCTTTCCTTATTTGCTTCCAATCTTTCCTTAGTTGCTTCATATCTTTCCTTATTCTCCCTATCTCTCTCCTTATTATCTCTATCCATCCTCTGTAAAAACTGCAGTAGCACATTGTCATTTGCTACTTTCGACGCGCTCACCTCGTTCACCTGAGAAACCGTAGCTACGCTAAGGGTAGCTGCACTTCCACTGCATACCTGACCTAGTCCCAGCTCGTTGGGAAAAGCCCCCGTTTGTGGACAAAGCCCGCAGCATAAAGGATCACCTAGCCGCGGTCCGCTGAACAATTCAGCCCCTTCCGAGTGTTTGTCGTTCTCGCTCATTAACACATGGTAAACAGCTACTTCCTGCTGCACTGCTACATTCACCCTAGAATCACTATTCTCCATGGTGACTACACTTTTCGACTGCGACCTGGTTACTACGGACATTACGCAAAAAAAAATCATACAACGATCTTCCAGCCTTGGTCGATATAGCAATTAATTACATAAAAAAATAAAAGATCCTCACCAATCCAGAAAGAAATTGCAGACAAAAAAATTTACTTGTTAGCGCTATCACAATACATTCCATAAAAAAAATCTTAACAGCAATATATCCTGGCAAAATAATCTGGCAAAATATCCTGGCAAAAAATATCCTGGCAAAATTATCCTGGCAAAAAATACATCCTGGCAGGTTCGAAATTATGAGAGGCACCCACATGCCTTGCTCATACTGTGGCATCAAGCAGTCAGGCCTGCAAGATGAGTGGTCTGCCAAGCGAGTCGATTCATTCTTATTTATCGAGTAACATGAACTCTCATACTCACAATTAAGTTACAAATTATCCTCCTGTATGATTAATACGCAACGGAAACGCACATCTGACTATCAGTGATTTACAGAACTCAGACTGTTCACTACGCACTGGCAATACCAAATTGTCTTTGTGTCTTTTATTTAACGGCTTTTATCAACACGTGGCCACCGCACTGAATATGAATGGCGCACACATTATAAATTCGGGACATCATGACAAAATACAATTCGAAGGAAAAGTACACCAATCTTTTTCTTTTCACTATCTTATTTATTCCGATAAATTCTATAACCTAAAGACACAAATTTTATAACCTACAACAATAACACATGAGAAATTCCGCCCAGTGGGCGTGGTTTTACATTGGTGAATCTCTATATTATGGTCTCGTAATTATTTAACGCTACAGTGCACTTTCTGGATAGGATGGTGGATCTTTTATTATTTCTCACACTTCGACTCTCACAATCATCATCACGAAACTTTCCTCCAGACCGAGCGGTACAGAAGGAACAAGCATAACCCACTAATCTTTTGAAACTACCTCGCTACTCTCCCATGCAAACCACACATACCCAAATTACATGACATACACCACACTACAATATGAAATACTACACAGGTAATAGTCACAACATTATCACTTTCAGCTTTCCCACTTCAATTAATATTTATCCCAGTTTCACACGACATTGCCCCACTTCGTAATTCTACTTTCCTACTATGAACTCTGGAAATATATGCACGTCTTCTTGTGCAATGCAAGCCAAGTGGCGTTGCTGGATAGACGGCCAACTCACATTGCTTCTCTCTCAGAGTTTCAATCTAGCGTCACACGGAATCATATCACGCAAAGTAATATTAAGAACATATTTATCACACACGCGAGTCCTTAACTGATACCATGGACGAGTATTTCTCTTTATCCTTTGTCTCATACACAGTGTAAGTAGGCTGTTTAGGTTCTCATATTGGTAACGCCGCCGCCACGTAGCGCTCTCTGTATGAAAATGACTGGCTGTGCTGTGTGCAGTCTGTGGCTAGCTTGCATTGTTGTCTGCCATTGTAGTGCTGGGCAGCTGGATGTGAACAGCGCGTAGCGTTGCGCAGTTGGAGGTGAGCCGCCAGCAGTGGTGGATGTGGGGAGAGAAATGGCGGAGACTTGAAATTTGTAAGACTGGATGGTATATATATTATGATTATTAAGGTAAATACATTGTTTGTTCTCTATTAAAATCTTTCATTTGCTAACTATGCCTATCAGTAGTTAGTGCCTTCAGTAGTTTGAACCTTCAGTTTAAGCACAGTCTTGTATAAATGTTCAAAAGGGGACGTTTCATATGGTGCTTAAACAGACACACAATATTTTTTTAGCGCAACGCAATCTGACTTTCAGAAATCCCTACAAAGGAATGGCCCTGACTAATATTAACCTGTACCTTTCACACATCACTTACCTCACAAAAATCTTCGTTGCTCAAGCTACTGCAATACAGCGAGCGCCACTACTGGCAGCTAAATAAAAGGTTCAAACTACTGAAGGCACTAACTACTGATAGGCATAGTTAGCAAATGAAAAATTTTAATAGAGAACAAACAATGTATTTACCTTAATAATCATAATATATATGCCATCCAGTCTTACAAATTTCAAGTCTCCGCCATTTCTCTCCCCACATCCACCACTGCTGGCGACTCACCTCCAACTGCGCAACGCTACGCGCTGTTCACATCCAGCTGCCCAACTCTACAATGGCAGACAACAATGCAAGCTAGCCACAGACTCCACACAGCACAGCCAGTCATTTTCATAAAGAGAGCGCTACGTGGCGGCGGCGTTACCAATATAAGAACCTAAACAGCCTACTTACATAGCCCCCGTCTTGTATAAATGTTCAAACGGGACGTTTCAACTGTTTGAGACTCACACAGTACTCACCATGTGGAAGTACTCGTCTCTAATTTCAAGTCCTGCACACGCCATTTCTTAAATATTTCAACTTATGGTACACACGCTATTTCTTAAATATTTCAACTTATTGTACACACACTAGTAATTCAGCTTAACTTAAGCACACGGAAGTATTTCAACTTATTGCTACACGTGGTTTCATTGTGACCGTTGGTCACTTCCGAAGGTTACTACGATCCCATTAATATTACCTGCCTGACATTTAATTCTCCCCACAAAAGTTCCTGAAATAGAGAAATTATTATTTCAAACTACTCTTAAATATTCCACATGCATATCATGTCTCCACTCTTTCCTCATTACGGAGCACAACTAAAACAGGTCATCACAGCACAAGATCCAGTGGCAGAGTGCTGAAACATGGCCATTCTCGAGGTCCTCTCGCACCTCTGCTGAAGTGGGGGAGCACCTTGCTACCATATTGGTCAGCCACATTTCAGGCGCTCAAAGCTCAGGTAAGTTTCATCTCTTTGGTCCCACCAAAGGTGGCCAAAGGATCGACTCAAAGATGATCATATATTCACATCCACTATCTGCGGTTAGCAGACGACCATACATTCATTCATTTCGAAAGATCTCACCAAACTGGATGTAGGGATTTATTTTGTGGGAGTGCACATGTGATCAATTAACTAAATAAATTGTCATTCTTTCCCACACTGGTATCAGGCTTCGCTGTATTAATTGAAATTGAGTTATTTTACAAAAAAATGTGTTGTTCTGACAAAAATAATGAAATCAGCATGGGTTTCGAAAAAGACGGTCATGTGAAACCCAGCTCGCGCTATTCGTCCACGAGACTCAGAGGGCCATAGACACGGGTTCACAGGTAGATGCCGTGTTTCTTGACTTCCGCAAGGCGTTCGATACAGTTCCCCACAGTCGTTTAATGAACAAAGTAAGAGCATATGGACTATCAGACCAATTGTGTGATTGGATTGAGGAGTTCCTAGATAACAGGACGCAGCATGTCATTCTCAATGGAGAGAACTCTTCCGAAGTAAGAGTGATTTCAGATGTGCCGCAGGGGAGTGTCATAGGAGCGTTGCTATTCACAATATACATAAATGGCCTTGTGGATGACATCGGAAGTTCACTGAGGCTTTTTGCAGATGATGCTGTGGTGTATCGAGAGGTTGTAACAATGGAAAATTGTACTGAAATGCAGGAGGATCTGCAGCGAATTGACGCATGGTGCAGGGAATGGCAATTGAATCTCAATGTAGACAAGTGTAATGTGCTGTGAATACACAGAAAGATAGATCCTATATCATTTAGCTACAAAATAGCAGGTCAGCAACTGGAAGCAGTTAATACCATAAATTATCTGGGAGTACGCATTAGGAGTGATTTAAAATGGAATGATCATATAATGTTGATCGTCGGTAAAGCAGATGCCAGACTTTTTTTGGTTTGTGGGGCGCTCAAACCAGATGCCAGACTGAGATTCATTGGAAGAATCCTAAGGAAATGCAATCCGAAAACAAAGGAAGTAGGTTACAGTACGCTTGTTCGCCCACTGCTTGAATACTGCTCAGCAGTGTGGGATCCGTACCAGATAGGGTTGATAGAAGATATAGAGAAGATCCAACGGAGAGCAGCGCGCTTCGTTACAGGATCATTTAGTAATCGCGAAAGCGTTACGGAGATGATAGATAAACTCCAGTGGAAGGCTCTGCAGGAGAGACGCTCAGTAGCTCGGTACGGGCTTTTGTCAAAGTTTCGAGAACATACCTTCACCGAAGAGTCAAGCAGTATATTGCTCCCTCCTACGTATATCTCGCGAAGAGACCATGAGGATTAAATCAGAGATATTAGAGCCCACACAGAGGCATACCACGAACAATACGAGACTGGAATAGAAGGGAGAACCGATAGAGGTACTCAAGGTACCCGCCGCCACACACCGTCAGGTGGCTTGCGGAGTATGGATGTAGATGTAGATGTAGATGTACTGTACCCTTTCAACATATACAGACAAACAAAGATCAGTTTCAGAAAAATTGAATGAGTAATTCAAGAGAAAGAGCTTCATCAGTTGAACAAGTCAATGACGCGTTGGTCCATCTATGACCCTTAAAGAAGCAGTTGTTCGTCTTGTCATTGCTCGACAGAGTTGTTGGATTTCCTCCTGGGAAATGTGGTACCAAATTACGTCCGAATGACGCGTTAGATCATCAAAATCTCGAGACTGTTGGAGTACTCTGCCTGTAATGCTCCAAACGTTCTCAATTTTGAAGATATCGGGTGACCTCGATGGCCAAGCTAGGCACGAAGCCAAACAGCAGAAAGTACGCATTGTGTGGGAAGGCTATAGTTTGCTTTAATGAAAGTCCAGGATGGCTTGCCATGAAGGGCAACAAAACGGGGCAGAACGGGGCATGGAATATCGTTGCCGTACTGCTGTATTGTAAGAGAGCCGCGGATAACAAACGAAGGGGTCCTGCTATGAAAATAAACGTCATCGCAGACTATCAGTCTTTGTCGGGCCATATGGCGGGCGACAGTCAACTGGTACCCCATTTCTGCTGGAGCTTCTCCAGACACGTCTTCACTGGTCATGAGGCCCCAATCCGAAGCGGTACTCATAAATGATGACAATTATACTGCAGAAAATGAGATTACACGGCGAAGACGTGTGTGTAGGCGTCCCAGACAGCAGTGCGATACCAATCTGACTGTCTCCTGCCACACGGCCCGACAGGTAGGAGCTGCGGTCTGAGGTGTCATTCCATTTCGTAGCAGGACCCTTTTCGAGTTCATGCCCGATATCCTCATAGCGCAAATGTACGTCGACGATATACAGGTATTACTCCATGTTTTGTTGCCCCTTACGGCAAGGCATCCTTGGCTTACATTTGAGAGAGATAATGCCCACACGTACAAGTTGAGAATTTCTACAGTTTGCCTTTGTGATTGCCAAACCCTACCGTAGCCAGCCAGGCCACCGGATCTCTCCCCAACTCAGAACTTTTGTAGCATTACGGGCAGGTTCTCCAACAATGTCGAGATTTTGACGATCGTAATGCGCCAATTGTACGTAAGCTGGCCATTTATCACTCAGGAGGACATCCAAAATCTCTATCAATCAACGCCAAACTGAATAACTGCTTGGGTGAGGGCGAGACGTAGACGAACGTGTTACTGAATACTTCTGTTTGTGAAAATCTTTCTCTGGAAGGATCCTGTTTTTCTGAAACTGTAATCATTTGTTTGTCTATACATGTGCATCACATCTACTTATGTCTTTACCATTCGTATGCTTCCTTCGTGGTTCGTCGCTTTCTTTTATTTTTGCCTCACAGTGTCCTTCTGATTAGGTTGATTTCATCTACTGTTTGTTGGTGGAAGGAGAGTTGTAATATAACACACTGACTGTGAAACAAAGTATGGACAAGATATTGTCGATTGAAAACCTTGTAAATTTTAATAAATTTTATGTTTCTAGGTGAGTGTCTATGTTTTACCTTGGAAGAAGTTTCCACATTTGGAGAAAGATTCATTTCTGGAATAATTTTTGTACCTTCAGAAAAGAACTGCAACGTGCAAAAAGCATGTGCTATAATTTCACAACGGAATAAGGATATCTATTTCTCGTTTATAACAGGGCTGGCTAGAGGCGAAAATCTAAAAAGGGTGCGGCGGCGCGGATCCTTCCGTCTCTTTACTACGTACCTGCACCTACCTGTGAACATTGTCTCAGCATATCATCAGTAGGGAAGCCGCGTGAAACCTACTTTATTTCGACGTGAACCAGGCTGCAATTAAACTCACTAATCTACGTTTCGGGAGAAAGTTTTCACACGAAATGAAAGGTTGGAAATTTTGTCCTCAATTAATATATTCTGAAAGTTAGGTGAACAAGTATCACTGCCAAGCCCGTGCTAGTTTTAACACAGTCACTCACAATCCCTTTCACTCACGTTAGAAAGTTTATGGTGTTGCATTTCCCGAAAACGTAATAGCTACAAAAATACTGATTGTTTTTGATTGATAATGCTCGCCAAATATTAAGTCTGTCGGTACCAAATGCAGTTACAGTTTTTAGCCACCGACCTGCTCAATACGCCACGCGGAATTTATGTCTGTTCTCGTCACAAAATTCACTCAAAAATTCCGAAATTTCTACAAGCCCATCGGAATAATTATGCCGTCACTTTACAACACTTTTGATGTATGAAACACTGCTAGATCGGGCAACTTATCGTTTCCATCGGAACTACTACTACACACGTTCGAACTGTTTCATGGCTAGGCCCCCACTCTTCTCTAGAATACTCTAAGTCTTCTCTACCAGCAGAGAGAGGCGCGCGAAGAATATTGCTTTACCATTGGTCAGTTTACGCAACAGCCAACAGCAAAACAACAACATTCTCCCGCGTCAATCCGCGCTTTTCATGAATAACCAATCGCTAAATAGTAAACCTAACGACTGCACATTTTACCGACGCAATTATCTAATATGCTGAAGTTTTGCTTGTGCATAAAGTTATTTACTATTGTTATTTATACCTGAATTAACTTTCCCTTTACCATAAACTTACCTTACAAATCTATTCTACAAAAATCCCCTTTGTCCATATCCATATTTCTTCGAAATGTTCGCACACTAAATCCTACTACATAACTCGTTGAACAATTATCTTCATATTAACATTAAACCACACTCACGCATCATTCGTACTGCTAAAACACATTTATAACATTTTACATACACATATAAACGTAATAACACTTTATGAAAATACTAGAACAGTTTATGAAAAACATTCTATTACTTTAGTGGGCTCTAGTGGGCACATTCGCAACTAAATCAGTTTCCTATCCAATATGGCCCTCTGTCGGCTGATACATAAAGTACGTGGATGTCCAATCTCGTGTCACCATCTGTCACTATCCAGCTCTGAGACACATCTCCCACTTAACCGCCTCCAAGGCAGGATCGGTACACAGCGCTACGCCTCAATGGTTCCAAGGTAGAACCGTTTCCCCTACCATTTGCTGCTTACTTCTATCGGTTTTGTTTTCATGTTATTCAACATCAAAAACAGAGGTTTTTTGTGTGCCCTGTACGTGTAAATTGTCTATTAAGTCATTATGGTGCTTCAAACAACAGGATACGTTTTGAGCAAGCCAAATGCAGCTGTTATGTGCTCAGGGTTACAACGTTGCTTGCCGGCCTCTAACCTTTCCGCAAATGACGCACCGTATTATCAGTGCCTCATTGAACTGTTTCCGTGGTGTGTCTCTGAAAGCAGTTTTGTAGTGGCGCAGCACTTTGTTTGATGTGCACAGCGTAAGATCTGGTAATGGCTGTTGTGCAACCGTAGATCCTCGTCGTGTGAAAGAGATGCTCGCCTGTAGTTGCTCTTTGGGCCTCGCATTCAGCTGAATTCGAGCAATAGAAACCGCGGCGGTGAGCCTATTCTGAGCGGTGGTGCTACGGCGGCTGGTGGGCCGCCGCTGCAGCCGCCGCTGGGGTTAGTTCTCATTAACAGTAATGAACCTGTTGCGTCATTAGGTGCGGCGGCAACGGCAGTGCCGGCATCAGCGGCGCAGGGGCGTCGGAGGCGGGCGGCGGCAAAGGGGGGCGGGGCGATACAGCGCCTGGCCGTGGCGCATCCCGGCTTCCGCGTGTCCCGGGGGAGTTGAGATGGGGCACGCAGAACCCGGCCGACGTGCACCGACGCGCTCCCTGCAACCGAGCTCCGACACTCGCTCACTCGCTGGCCGGTAGGACTCACGGAACCAGACGGCTCGTAGCTAGTCTCCTTGCTTAAGCCGTTGGCCACGGACCGTGCTGTCGAACGTTAACGTTGAGCTGAACGCTCAGGAACGATGCGACTTGTGCATTCGGTACGTGGGCCCCAACGCGGTACACGCGATCACAACGCACTCCAGCGGCAGTTGAGGGATGTTTCTAGTTCGTAAATCCCACTGTTTACTCAAAGGGCGCGCGTAAAATTCCCACGTTAGCTCTATTAAAACGCACATTTCCTTCATCGTCCACGAAAAGGAAAGTACCAAGTCCAATCAATAAGGACATAGGCTCATAAAGGTTCCGTTACAAACAGTGCGGTACAAATTTGGAATACTTCTCCGCATAAGGTAAACATTATTTCATCATTTCCACATTTCAAGTCTTATTTGATCACTGTTCCTACCCAGTAGCAGAATCTTTGCAACATGTGATTTACGAAGCGTAAAAGAAAAGGGAGCAAAGTATCTTAATACAAGTAGCGCAAGTTGTCCTGTAATTAAGCCAATCGAACAAAGTCACCTCTCAAAAAAGGTGAGCTTATATTTACATAACATCAAATATTATAGTATATACTTATATCAAACTAATAATAAAGTATCAGAACCCAATAGAAAGGCGAATGTTGGGAAACAAAATTTGGAAGTTTTGCGACGCGAACCAACGCCCCAACAAAAACTCATTACAGGACAGAGACGCTACTCTTTACGCTTTTTTTTTATCTCATTTCGATCGTTTTCCTTTGTTGTATCTGCTCGGGACGGACGTCGGAAGACACCCGTTTAAGTTCGTTGTTGATCCATTAACTCAGTTTTTTTATTACAGAGGCAGCTAACCCTCTGGCCGAACACGCTGAGCTATCGTGCCGGCTGCTAAATCAACAACACGCTCTCTGTACTTAATTGTATTATCTTACACGTTGCTAAAAACGTTAATGGCAGCTAATTACGTTAATAATTGAAATTTAATTATAACAAATTATACCAAGAACAATGCGTTTTGGGTGGATCTTCACTGTGTCGTTGCCTTAAAATAGCCTACTCTCATAATACGGTAGTTACAATAATTCTTTGGCTTCGAATATGATGTTTCTCATTATATTACTGGAACGAATCACACAACCAACAACGGGTTTTCCAGTGATTCTGAATTTGCTGGTGCTCAGAAACGGCATATATACATATAGGCTTGAAATGAATATCAATAGCCGGCCGGAGTGGCCGTGCGGTTCTAGGCGCTACAGTCTGGAGCCGAGCGACCGCTACGGTCGCAGGTTTGAATCCAGCCTCGGGTGTGTGATGTCCTTAGGTTAGAAGGTTTAATTAGTTCTAAGTTCTAGGCTACTGATGATCTCAGAAGTTAAGTCACGTAGTGCTCAGAGCCATTTCAGCCATTTTTTTGAATATCAATATGCTTCCTCACAACTCTGTACTGAAGGGAGACGGCGTGTGTGTGACGTAGATGGAGTTGTTCCATCTGATTGGTCAACGCTCAGACGAACACTCACAATATCTGACATGCCAGATATTGTTCTGCACGTTCGGAAAGACCCCCGAACGTGCTATTCCACGCAATGGCGTCAGAAACTCGGCACACTCAACGCTCAACGTTCGGATCCACGGTCCGTGTGCATACGGCTTTACATTCATCTCTGCAGCTAAAGCCATCGGCACACGGGACGAGGCCACTAACGTTGACGTGCGCGCAAACGGGACATCCAACTTCACGAGCCGCGCGGGATTAGCCGAGCGGTCGAGGGCGCTGCAGTCATGGACTGTGTGGCTGGTCCCGGCGGAGGTTCGAGTCCTCCCTCGGGCATGGGTGTGTGTGTTTGTCCTTAGGATAATTTAGGTTAAGTAGTGTGTAAGCTTAGGGACTGATGACCTTAGCAATTAAGTCCCATAAGATTTCACACACATTTGAACATTTTTCCAACTTCACGATACAAGAACGACGTCAGCACAAGGGATTAGCTGGTTAACTTGATTTTTCGCTGTCAGCGCTCTCCAGCTGCAGTTTTCGGCTTTATCTGGTTCGCAAACAATACAGTTTAATCAAGAAAATAACCGTGTAGAATTCCTACGTTATCTCCACTAAAACGCGCATTTTCTCTCTTGACTATATCTAGTCATATTGTTCTGTCTGCGGTATACTCGTACGTATATAAAAACTTCAGTATCCGGGAACATGTAATAAGATGTAAATGAGACCTCTCATTTACGGACAGCTAAATCAGCTTAGAAAAGTTCACCAAATACAGGGTGGGTTAGGAGGAAAGGTACATGTTTTGAGGGGTGATAGTATTAGTGATGGTGAACAAAAAACTTCATTCGGACGTATGCCCTGTTCCGAATTGTTTCCGAGATTTAATATCACTTTTTTACGTTTTTCTTCAATAACTCGAAAACCGCACCCTCTAGGGAAAACGTGTCGCAGTACAAAATTAAACTATATTAAATTTCCTACAAAAATGGTTATATTCATTTTTTCTGGAACTAATGGTTTATGCAAAGACAGCGCGAGAATGATGAAAAACTCGCTCGACGCGCATGCGATGTAGCTTACGTAGTTTTCGTAGCAAGTTGAGACGAAGAGTTTCATACGCGACGATTGTGGTCTATCACGTCGGGAAGCTACCTCAAACTAGCCTACAAAAACTATGTAAGCTACAGTTAATCAAGAAAAACGTACAAAGTGATATTAAATGTGTTCTATCTTGGAAACTGTTCTGAATAGGGCATACGTCCATATGTAGTTTCTTTTTTTAGAATCATTAATAATATCACCCTTCAAAGTATGTACCTTTCTTCCTGACTCATCCTGTATAACAAACTCACTCCTGGCATAGAGTGTACTAATACACTGAAGCGCCAAAAAAACTGGTATACGCACGCCTATTCAAATACAAAGATATGTGCCGAGTGGGATTAGCCGAGCGGTCTTGGGCGCTGCAGTCATGGACTGTGCAGCTGATCCCGGCGGAGGTTCGAGTCCTCCCTCGGGCATGGGTGTGTCTGTTTGTCCTTAGGATAATTTAGGTTAAGTAGTGTGTAAGCTTATGGACTGATGATCTTAGCAGTTAAGTCCCATAAGATTTCACACACATTTTACAAGGATATGTAAACAGTCTGAATACAGTGCAGCGGTCGGCAAGGCCTTCGTAAGATAACAAGTGTCTGGCGCAGTTGTTCGGCCGGTTACTTCTGTTACAACAGCAGGTTACCAAGACTTAAGAGATGAAGTTCGGTTTTTCCCGTACGACCATTTCACTAGTGTACCGAAACCATTAGGATTCCGGTAAATGTCAAATCTCCGACATTGCTGTGATCGGAAAAATATCCTGCAAGAACGTCATCAACGAAGACTGAAGAGAATAGTTCAGCGTCACAGATTTGCAGTCCTTCTGCAACTAGAATCTTAATAATTTTACCATTTTATAACAAATCACCATTCCGAGGTATCCAATTTTATCCTATCAATCAGATTCTATTCTGAATTATAGTAGTTGTTGTATGTTTGTTAACATGAATTGGTAAACGACCAGTTGACGAACCTTATAACAAGACAAATCTTAACAACTATCTACTTTACATACTTCTTAATTAATGCCCATCTTGCAAATGCCTTTACATTTCAATGCTCGACCATCAACAGGTGTCAGCGTGCGAGCAACTCAACGAAACGTCACCGATATGGGCTTCCGGTGCCGGAGGCCCACTCGTGTACCCTTGATGACAGCATGACACAAAGCTGTACACCTCGCCTGGGCCCGTCAACACAGACATTTGACTGTTGATGACCGGAAACATGTTGCCTGGTCGGATGACTCTTGTGTCAAATTGTATCGAGCGAATGGACGTGAAGGCTATGGAGACAACCTCATGAATCTATGAACCGTGCATGTCAGCAGTGGACTGTTGAAGCTTGTGGAAGCTGTGCAATGGTGTGGGGCGTGTGCCGTAGGGGTTATATGGGACCCCTGATACGTCTAGATACGACTCTGACAAGGTGACACGTACGTAGGCATCCTGTCCGATCACCTGCATCCATTCATGTCCACTGTGCATCCCGACGGACGTGGGAAATTCCAACAGGACAATGCGAAACCCCACACGTCCATAATTGCTACAGAGTGTCTCCAAGAACACTCTTCTGAGTTTAAACATTCCACTGGCCTCCTACCTTCCCACACATGAAAATTATTGAGCCTATCTGGGATGCCATGCAACGTGTTATTCAGAAAAGATCTTCCCCCCTCGTACTCTTACGAATTTATCGACAGCCATGCAGGATTCATGGTGTCAATTCCCTCCAGCACTACTTGAGACATTAGTCGAGTCCATGCCACGTCGTTTTGTGGCACGTTTGCGTGCTTTCGTTAGCCCTATACCATATTAGGTAGGTGTACCTCTTTTTTTGGCTCTTCAGTGTATATGGTCGTAAATACGCAATGATATTGCGCAGGTGTAGCAGTTTCTTTGACTTTTCAGTGTACTTATACCATCAAATATTAAAGAAACTGTTTCTATTAATTTCATGGAAAACGCGAAGGTGATATACGAGTAGGTTATATACAGCAGAACGCGAACCCTCTACCGACGAGCTTTTGGTTTCATAATGTGGCGCCTCAACCTGTCACGCTACGTTGCCCCTCTGCTATTTTATTTTGCAGGTGTGCTAAAGGCTCTAATCGCTGAAATGTTACTAATCGATATTTAACTATAACAAATTCTAGATAGAACAAGTTTTCGTGAATTTTCAGTGCGTCATTGCCTTAAGGCGACTTGCTCTTATACAAGGGAGTTACAGCGCGAAAATAACTAAACAGAAAAATTCTTTAAACACCAATATAGCGTTTCGCGTCATTTTATTACAACGAATCGTATCAATAACAAATCGTTCTAGTGACTTTCAGTACGCTGGCGTTTAGAAACGGCATGTATGCTTAGATACATTGGAATCGCATTCGGGAGGGCGATGGTTCAAACCCGCTTCTGCCCACCTCATTTACGTTTTCGGTCATTTCCATATATCACTCCTGGCAAATTCTGGTAGGGATTTTTTGAAAGTGCATGATCCATTTCCTTCTCCATCCTTCAACAATCTGAGCTCGTGCTCCTTTACTGACCTCGATGACAGCGGAAAGTAAAACGCAAATGCGCCCTCCTTCCTTCCTTCAGGAACAGCGTACACTGTTGGCCATAAAATCTGCTACTTCATGAGGGTGACTTCCATCAATAGACAGTTAGCGTGATTTGAAATTCAGATGGCAATCATCCCATCACAACCATATAACGTAGGAAGGAGTAACTGTACCTCACTGTGATTCTTGAAATTTTCCTGGTGTAAAGAGTACATCATGAAGTTTTAGCACTGCAGCTGGATAACGTCGACTTCTTACCACGATATTTCGGCTACTAACGATTTAGCTATAATAAGGTGAGTGTTTTACTCTGGAGGTTACTAGTTTCTTCCTCTATTTTAATTTTATTACCCTGCCCCATATAGGCAGGGGAGGGCTGGCAGTGGCACACTCCACTGCTCTTCAGCCAAAGGTCTTTACAAAAAAAAAATACAGAAAGGCAAACTCATCCATAATATGGGGATACAGGTCGGGCACACAATTAAAACCACATCACTTGATTACACTGTATAATGGCACTGAACACAGCACTAACTCAACACACTTGATAATGAATAAAAGCCTGGGAGGATATGCTGGAGGGGGTGGGAGGGGGGGCGTGGATGGGACAAGGGAGAAGGGAAAAGTAGGCGAGAAGGAAGGGAGGGAAAGGGGAATGAGGTGGGGGGGGGCACACCAAAGGAGGGTTGGGGAGGGAAGGGATGGGAGAGGAAAAGCGCCGAGGAGGGTTTCAGGTACTCAGGGGAAGGAGGGAAATCCGCTCCAGGAGAAGGAGGGAAGAGGAAAAGGGGGCCCTGTGGAGGGGTGGGGAACCAAGCCAAGTTACAGTTTATAGGAAGGGTAGATATTATGGCCAAGTTACAGTTTATAGGAAGGGTAGATATCATGGCCAAGCTAAACAACTGGGAGGAGGAGGTGCTGGAAACTGCCCTGACGAAGGAGATGGAGGATGTGGGGTTGGAGAGAGGGAGGGAGGTTCAGCAATGGGTTGGGGTGGAAAGGAAGGAGGAAACCAGGGGATGGTAGGGGTAAAGCCTGAAGACAGTGTAAGGGATGCAGAGATGTTCGAGGAAAAGGAGGAGATGGGGGAAGGGTATGAGGCCATACAGGAGTCATGTGAGGGAAGGAAGGTGGGCACGGAAGGCAAGGCAGAGCACATGGCTTTCTGGGATGTGGAGGGACTTATGGGGATGGGGTAGAGATCCAGGCAATGCTGACATAACAGAGGATAGGGCGGACGCCGGTAGGCATCCCAGTTGGTAGTCATGGACTACCTTGGGAGGGAGTGCAGGGTGGGGAGCCAGAGGTGGGTGGTGAGCAGACATTATGGTGAGAAGGATAGGGAGGTGGTTGCTACCAGGAGGATCAAGGATGTCGATGGTGATACATAGAAGGAGGTTGTCAGAGGACAACATTGGGAATGGTGTCACTTTTGGTACAGGTGTGCTGGAGAAGAGGAACAAGATCACCTTGGATTATGAGGAGGAACTGATGTCACCGCCGAAAGGTGGCAGGGGAGAAGCTGTGGATGTTGATGTTGGCAGCACTTACATAGGTGGAGAAGGTGCGGTCAATATGGGAGATGAAGTAGGAGCAGTAGAGCAGACATAGATGGTGGCGCAGGTGATGGTGATGGAGGGGAAGAAGACACAGAAAAAGTGTTGGGTGGGGTCATTGAGGGAGGGTTGTGGCCAGACAGGAATGTGCTTAAGGTGGCCAATGGTGACACCACCCTGCCCTTATGGATAAGGAGCATCAGTTTGGTGGAGGATGTAGAGAAAGGTGCAGACAGGATGCAGGAGATGGAGAAAGATTCGTTCAGGAGGAAGGTGTCGACCCAGAGGTAGGAGAGGTTGTCCATGATTGGTGCAGAAGGAGCAAGTGTTCTGGAAGAGGATGTGACACTCATGCCATGCCACGACAGGAAGAGAGGAGGTTCAAGAGAGGGGAGGGAATAAGCTTGAACTAGGGTGTCGAGGTGTGTGAAGGTGGAGTGGGCTTGGTTGTGGGAGTAAGTGGCGAAGGTGTTGAGGTGAAAGATGGAGTAGATGGCAAGGGGGGTCTGTTGGAGCGTTTGGAGGCGTTGTGAGCTGTGCTGGCCCTAGCTTATGCGTTGGTTTAAACCTTGACTGTTACTCTGTGTTTGGTTTCCCAAAGTTATTGCAGTTATTTCATGGTTATTCCCCTTTATAAGTGTGGCAGCAGCAATGTGTATAGATATTCACACGTTGTACTATCTTTTAGTCTGGTGCTGATAATTTCCTGCTAGCCCATGTGCAGCAGTCGATCGTTTGGTGTGGATCAACAAGGAAATCTTAATGTGGTGTAGTGGGCTGGGGCTGCTGGTGGTCTCTAGACAGAGTCGGAGTGTGTGGGAGTTGTTCCAATTGCTATGAGGTTCGTGGCTTACCGACCCAGGACACCAAAGTTGAGTAGTGATTTAATTACCGAAGCCAGTCTGTTCACATTGTGCCATTTGTTATCATGGTTGGCTGTTGGGGCTATACCCATGACCAACAACGAGCGTTCGAGTTGGCGAAAGTTTGGCCACTATCCAGTGGAGTTTAACTGTAATTTGGTTATTTGGAGTCCAAGTGCACCAGCGGAATTTTCTCCCTTATGGACATTAGCATTCTTGTTACCTGCTCTGGCTTCTGACGTAAATTCAGGCAGAGTCCTTTCCTCATGATGTTGTTGCTGTAAAACACGAGTGTGTAGTTTTGACTGCTTATGCATACTTGGTTGTGCACGGTTACGCTTTTACGTTTTGGCTTTGAAGTTCCTTGTATAATTGTTAGGTGAAAGGCAAGTCGTCTTGTCGATGGGTCCATTGACTGTCTCTTAGTTGGGTTGCTGGGGTGTCGGATATAGTTGGGCCGACTACCTATCTCCCCTAAGCAAACATTAATATTTCAAGTGCAGACTGACTCCAAGAAACTTCTGAACGCCACTGGCTGTACTGCCTTTTCTTATTGGTGTTTGATTCTGTATTTTAATGGCTCATAAACGATGGTTTGAATTTGTATGCTTTTTGTAGGGTTTTAAATAATGGGCCTTCAGCCATTTTAAAATTGAAAGTTCCTTATTTGACTAGTCTTGCATTGTTTGGGTCTTCAGTCTCATTTAAAATATTTTGGGACAAAGCTTTGGGCCTTCTGCCTTTCGAAAATTCATGGTAGTTGTGTTTATTAATCACAGGCTTTCAACTGTTTCAAAATTAATATTCCTTACTTTTAAATTATAGATTGTTTTGGCCTTCAGCCTCAAAAATAAAAAGATATTTAAGGATAAAGCCTTGGGCTTTCTGCCTTGTAAAAATTTATTGTAGTTGTGTTTTCAATCATGGATTTCAGCCATTTTAAAACTAAAATTCCTTATTGTTAATTCGTAGGTTGCTTGGGCCTTCGCCTCCTTTTTAAAAATTATTTAAGGATAGAGCTTTGGGCTTTCTGCCTTTGAAAATTTATTGTTACTGTGTTTTTAGATCGTGGCCCTTCAGTCGTTTCAAAATTAAAATTGCTTACTTGTCAAGTCTTAGATTGTCGGGGCCTTGAGCCTCATTTGAAATATTATTTAAGGAAAAACCTTGCGCTTTCTGCCTATTGAAAATTTATTGTAGTTGTTTTCTTAAATCATGGCCCTTCACCTGTTTTAAAAATTAAAGAGGTTGTGGCCTAAAGCCATAAGATTGTGTGACATATTCAGTAGGTAGGTAAGGTCGGAAATATGCGCTGTAATGTTTGGGCAACTAAATGAAGTTTTATGTTTCTAGTGTAGCTGATAGTCGCAAATTTTTGGCCCCTTTCCACAATTCCAACTACCTATCCTGTCCTGCAGATTTAACCAGCTGTTTGACGTTGGAAATCATAAATGGTTTGGAGTACTATGGTGGGGAAACAAATGATGTCTTCAGCTGTGGGGGTAGACAGAGCGAATTGTTGGGGTAGGTAAGGGGATTGATGGGACAGACAGGGACAGTGACATCGGAGGTGGCTGGAGGGGTTTTAACTTTACACTTGTGGGAGTAGGTGGAATGAGTCCATTACAGGTGTTACAGGAAGGAGGAGTGGCGAGATTGGAGAAGTGTTTGAGAAAATGGGAGGCCTTGCCATGGGGATAGATGGGTGGGGGTTAGCAATTGGGGGTGATCATTATACATGAGACAGCACTGGCAGCGGTAGGATTGTGGAGGGGATTTGGAGGATTCAGTAGGGTGGCAGCAGTGGAAAATCAGGGCACCCTGGATGAGGAGGTGGTTCATGGAGGGGCGGACTCTGAAAAGACCTGCATGAGGTAGGTGGGACCAGAGGCATTGTGGATATGGTGGGCAGAGCAGATTTCCAGGCTGAGCTTGGTGATCATGGCAGTGTAGGTTGGGGAGCGACATGGCGGCTGGAGCTGATGAGGAGAGGAAGAGGAGAGGAAGGATGTGAGGGATGTGTGGTGGCCAAACAAGATGTGAGGGAGTTCACAGAGGAGGTCCACATGAAAGGAGGGGGAGGGGAACTATATGAAGACTGAGTCCCTGTGGGAAATCAGTTGGGAGCACTGGGGAGAAACTTTCGTATCTCCATTCCGATGGTACTGGCATCAAGGAACTTGGGGTCTGGGGTTCACAGGACAAAGGTATGGAGGGTGGGGGCTAGGGTATGGGTGTCAGGAGGAGGGTTGGTGTCCATGGAGACATTGTGTGAGAGGGAGGAGGTGGTGACTTTTTGTGGGAAGTGGCATGAGCGGAGTAGGCAATGATGCACATCTGGAGTTTTTTGGAGGATGTAGGCTAGGAGGCGGGGAGGGGAACAGGGAGGAGAGGGAGGTGGCAGGTGACAGATCCTGTAGGAGCGGTGGAGGTACTGGGAGATGTGGCAAGTTCAGTGACGGTGATTGTGGCACGGTGTGATGTGATGCCGGGAGGGGACGCACGTGATGAAGTGATGGGGGGGGGGGCGGTGAGAGAAGGGAAGCCAACCATCTGAGCGGTGGCAGCAGAGGCAGCAGCAGAGGTGTAAGTGAATGCGGGGGCAGCTGAACTCTTACGGGTGTGGACGCTAGGGAAACAGTATAGATTTGAAAGTAAACAGCAGGGGAGGAGATGGGGGAGTGGATGAGTGGGGGGATGGGGAGGCGAGGTATACACGGGGTAGGCCAAGTACGGCACTTCAGGTAGTGGAAGGAAGGGGGGGTGGGAGGTATAGATGACAGAGGAGGCTCATGACGGACGGACGGCGACGGACGGATGGACGGGCGGACGGCGACGATGGACGGCGGCGGACGACAGCAGACGGGCGGAAGCCGACGGATGGACAGCAAGTGGCGGCGACGGCGGCGGCGGCGGCGAGCTCCAGACGAGCTAACAGACAGGCAGGCAGGCAGGCAGGCTAACGGACGGACGGACGACAACAGCGGCAGGCGGCGGCGAGCACCGGGCGGCGGCAGTCGACCGACGGCGGAGGGTGGCGAGCACCGGGCGGCGGCGATGGCGGACGGACAACAGTGGCCGGCAGGCAGGCAGGCAGAAAGCAGCCAGACGAAAGGGCAGCAACAGCAAGAGACCCTTCTAAACCGTAGACTGCACCCTGAGGAAAGCCCAGACAGTGTAACCTGTCGACTTCCAACCCTCGAGGGAGATTACTAGTCCACATAGCTATCATTACACCAAAAACTGGCGGGAAGACGACGCGTAAAAGCAGCCGCTACGTGGGCGATCTTCGTCGAGTTACGCGTCCTCATCGAATATTGCCCCATCTATGGCGTGCAAACGCATGCGCAGTGTGAGACCACGCTGTCGGACAACGAAATCACGGAGTTAAAATTCAGATGTTAAAATTAATAAAATTACATTTCGCTAGACGTGCCACTGGTTGTACAATTTATTTCTGAAGAAATTAAAGAAATCAGCGGGTTTCCCGAGTTATTCAATTGAAAACTGCCATCAAGGTTAATAAGATCTTGCGCTAAGGATCTCGTCGAGTTCAAGTTTTCTGTGGTAGAGTATTCCATGGACTGTCCAGTGAGGATACAATGCTCGGATATGGTTTACTTACTGGGCTGAAAGTCGGTTTACTGGGCTGCGAAAGGAAAGAGTGACGATCATTTTCAACGCATATTTCACGCTCCGTGTACATTCTCTGACCAAAGTAGGCTTTGTCACATAGCTAAGTTATTCTGTAGATTCCAACCGTCCGCTATCCCAGGTATTCCTTTGCCGAACAGAGAAAAACACAAGTCTTTTCATGTAGGTGGAAGACTACTTTGACGTGAATTTTTCTTAAGATCCTGCTTAATTTCTAACAAATATTGCCGATGTTCTTGTGGATGGTCACGTTTTTCCTTTCTTAAATCTCTGCTGACCTAATGTGAAGAACTTCCAGTGTCTTTGAACACTGATACCTTTCCTCTATCATTCACCTCTTTTCCGTTGTATTTTGTTGAAGCCCTGGCACAAATTTAATTCTTACGTTGTTGTGACATCCATTACCTTAAGAGCCTTGTACATTATTCTGCAATTCCCTTCATGTAATGCTAGATTTTGTCGTCCTATGCTGTACTCGGATTCACAATGTTGAATAGGGCCAAAAACTTTTGTGTGTAGTACAATAGGTATATGTAACGGAAATTGTAAATTTCAACTTATTATCATAGAGCGTTTCTGAAGAAGAGAAATTTGTTAACATAGAGAATAGATTTAAGTGTCAGGAAGTCGTTTCTGAAAGTATTTGTATAGAGTGTAGCCATGTTTGGAAGTGAAACATGGACGATAAATAGTTCGGACAAGAAGAGAAGAGAAGCTATCGAAATGTCGTGCCACAGAAGACTGCTGAAGATTAAATGGGTAAATCACATAACTAATGAGGAGATATTGAATAGGATTGGGGAGAAGAGGAGTTTGTGGCACAAGTTGACTAGAAGAAGGGATCGGTTGGTAGGACATGTTCTGAGGCATCAAGAGATAACCAATTTAGTATTGGAGGGCAGCGTGGAGGGTAAAAATCGCAGAGAGAGACCAAGAGATGACTACAAAAAGCAGATTCAAAAGGATGTAGGTTGCAGTAGGTACTGGGAGATGAAGAAGCTTGCACAGGATAGAGCAGCATGGACAGCTGCATCAAACCAGTCTCGCGACTGAAGACAACAACAACAACAACAACACCATAGAGCATAACCAATATATAGTTTACAAAGATGTTCGTGTGAAAGAACGCTAACAGACAGCTAACGCTGAGGCAGAGTACGTGTAACAAAGAGCTTGAGTTAGGTCTCGCGGAAGTATGCTGTTGTTGGAAATGGAAATAAGCGTTTGGCACCATTGGCCGGGAGGTCCCTTGCGGGGCAGGTCCGGCCGCCTTCATACCGGTCTTATTACGTTCGACGCCACATTGGGCGACATGCACGCCGGATGGGGATGAAATGATGATGAAGACAGCACTACACCCTATCCCTGAGTGGAGGAAATCCCCGACCCAGCCGGGAATGCAACCCGAGTCCGTAGGACGGCAAACATTATGAATTTTTCATGAAGAGTCTTTCTACCTTTCTACATCAATCTGCAATAAGGTACTCATTATTGATGTATTTATGGGCTTTTGTTCTAGAAAGAATTTGAATGAGACGAGATTTTTATGTAACCTCATATTTTGTATAGTATATTTGGAAAGATCATTTGATTTCGTAAATATAATTTGTAGGATCTGGCTTAAGAATTGCAACTCAGCTTCACAATATAGTAAGACTTTTCAGGTATACATTACAGTCCTTAGGTTAGTTAGGTTTAAGTAGTTCTAAGTTCTAGGGGACTGATGACCTCAGAAGTTAAGTCCCATTGTGCTCAGAGCCATTTGAACCATTTATTAACTGGCTTTAAGGAGTTTGATGGAGTATATATGTGAAGTAACTGATAATTCTCTGCTTAAGGTTTCTATAAACTCCTGGCACATTAAGTTTTTTATAACTGTGGTGTGTGTTTTGTAAGACCTTCGGAACACACACCATCAGATTATTTGACTTGTCGCTCTAACGAAGTAGGCGAGTGTCTCATGGTCTTATCGTGGCGTGTCTATCTTCTGCCGTTAGGTCAGATGATAGAAATGCCACTTGCACTCTTAGAGTAGCAGATTGACGGTGACCATCTTTAACAGAACTTGATTAATTTTCACACACATTTATTAAAATAATAACAAGCATGAAAATAACTGAACTGGTTTCTGGATGCTATTTACAATTGACAATCTGAAGTTCCTTTGGTCTTGGTACGTTAATCTTATTCTCACATATCTCTGATACTTGACAAAGTGTGTATTCATTTATCTTCATAGCTATTTACAGGAATATGGCAATCTTATTAGGTGCAGACTGAAACTTGACTATAGACTGGTACAGACAAATGCACACTAATGCAGACTGGTACAGACTGGCGCAGACTGACTAATCGGAGGTTCTTTTTTTTTTTTTTTTCTTTATTGAATTTCAATTCCCCCCGAAGGGGGCGGGCTGGCAGCAGCTTAGCATGCCGCTCTTCAGCCTACAGACTGTGTGTGAGAAAGATAAAGAGAATAAATAATAAAAAACAGGCGATAAAATCGGAGACTTAAAGAGTAACATGGCGTAAAGAAATCGTGGAACTTAAAACAAAGAACAGAGGGATGATGATGGTAATAAAATACATACGAAGCAGACAGGGAAAACAATAGACAGACAATTAAAAAACACGGCGACAGTCTGGATTCTGTTCGCAAAAGACATAAAATTCACACCTAGTGACAGCATGGTTTCTGTTCGCAACACGAGAAAGACAAACAACACTGAATAGTCACTGGAACACTGCACTAAAAAGTTGGCAAATGTGACGTACCACAGTCGAGAGCAGGTGGGGGGAAACTGGACAGAAGATGGGAAAACAAAAAAGATGGGAAAGAAGAATAAAAGCGAAGGGGGGAACTGGGAAAGGAGCTGATGGAGGATGAGGACCCAGAAGAGGGGTGGGGGGCAGACACGACAGGGAGTGGGGTAGGCAGAGGATCTAATCGGAGGTCTGTACACTCGTTATAATACCTCGCGCGTTCAGGTATCACTGCGCGAGTGTGATCCTCGAGGAGAAAAGGTTCTACGTTAGCGGCAATCTTATTGGCTGCGTTACATATTAATACGCCGATCGGCGGAAGCAGAATTTGGTCCGTCTCTAAGTCAGCGCCCTCTCGTAGTGCGAGACAGACGAGCGCTGCGCCTGTGCTGTTGTGCTTAGCGGGGCGCGCTCTATTGAGAAAGTTGTGTACGCGCTGACTTCGCGGAACTATGTACACAACAATAACTTTCTCTTAAGGGACTGTTTATTTGAGTACTGAATAAGTTGGGTTCTAACTGAGTTTGCAAAGCTTTATCTAGTGGCTCGTCCACAATTTGTAATTGTCAAATTCCTTAAAAGGCCAACCATGATTCCACCTCGCTTTCTCTTTTATGGTATCTAATATATGGTGGGTAAGTGTGGTACGAGAAGGGATCCAGTTGGTGGCAGAGACAGAAGAGGGTGGGGGTGGGGGAGGGGTGGTTGCTTTTCAGTTCTCTCATATGGTTGGTAGTCGTTGCTTAGTATGTTGTAAAATTGTCATTATTGTGTTTTTAGACTTGTCTTCCTGTTTCAGAACGTTACGAAACATCAGTCGCCGAGCTTGCCCCGGCATAACTTATTTACGGAAAGAGCAGTTGATGTATGAACTACGTGTGCGCGATCTGCCCGTAGACGGAAATGTGTCTATTTTGGTGGCCAGGGTTCGTGCAGCGGTTGACACTCCCATTGCCCTACCGACAGACATCGTAATCGAGGTAGGCGACTTGTTGTCGAATATCGAAAAAGCTGAATTTCTGGCGTCTACTCAGCCGACGCATAAACAAATTGGTCGCGTGCAGGCGCATTTAGCCCATTACTGTAATTGTTTGTCGGGTATCGATTCAATCCATCTTAATAATGCAGTGGGTGCTCTCCGTCATAAGTGTCTTGGTGTTGCCGGAGGTTTGCAGTCACGCGCCGTTTCGCTTGCTTTAAGCGAGGGAGATTTAAGTACTAATTCTGAGCCTGAAAATATAAGGTCACACTCGTTAAGTGTAACGAATAATATTTGAATCTATTTTCCAAGTTACTTAATGCAATTATGAATGTCTTGAAAGATATATCTGGCTTGTATATCGAAAATTTGAACCAGGTTCAATCCTTCCTGTGGTTGTTAGTCCGTCTCGAGATTCACGCTGATGCGTTGCATGTTCCACAGTCTGCCGTATCAGCATTGTTATATCCGATGGCTAAGGGTGTGCTTAGTAGCATGATAGCCGAGGAATTGGAAGAGCAGCGGACGTAGTTAGCTCAACTCCGTCAGCGTATTATTAATAGAAGACTCTCGGCGCGCATGCGCATCGAATTAGAGCGGGAGTGTTCTTGGAAGGTCTAAGCGTGCAACTAAACCTTAGCGCAGTATTTTGAGAGGGTTCTCATGGCCGTAGTGGCTTTTGATATGCGTGTGTCCGACCTTGATTGCATCGAACATATGTTGGAAGGCATGCGGGGTACAGGATCGAGCCAGGTTGTACCTTTACAGCGCCCTTACTGTATGGAACAGTTTCAACATTTGGTTGATTCTGTTCGCGTTATTCCTTGGGCGGATGAACAGCGTTCCGCCGCACGAGGGAGAGTAATATCTGAGGCAACAACGTGTAGTAACTCTATTAATACCAGTTATAATTCAGTAGTTTGGCGTTGCTACCGTTGCCACGCGGTTGATCATTTAGTACGGGATTGCCCTCGTTGAAATAGCTGGCACTAGAGGATGGGAAGAGGGGGTGAGTTAACTAACTGGCCAGTGAACTGTAAAGCCATTCAGGCGACATATGTTCCGGTGCTCCCTTTTGTCTGTGCCAAGGTAGGACAGGAACCAGTGTGTGCATTGTTGGATTCGGGTAGTTCCGTATCCTTAGTCGATTATGACTGGTACATAGAATACAGACATTCGTGCAGGTTTTCGTCCCCACAGTCTCCGGCTCAGACATGGCCATGGCCGAGAGTTACCTCTAGTAAGGGGGGGGGGGGGTGGTTGCACGTCGATAAATTCTCATGGCCTCAAAGATTTTTCCATAGCTAAGAAACTGAGGATCCCTTTGTTGCTCTTTTGTGATTTCATCCAGCATGCCGGGTTTCTTATTCGATTATGCCAGGAGTGTCTTTTATTTTGAGCTTTCGCCTCACCACTCTCTCTCTTTGTGTTTGTGCCAGCGGTCTTTTGGAGGGAATGTTAGCTATGTATGCAATGTGCAGGTTGATAAGGGTTGTCTTACGGCACATCAAGTGCAGGCTCTCAACCAGGTCTTGGAGCGCTATCCTGAGGTCTTACTGGATTAGTTGGGAGAGACAGAGATTCTTAAGTATGACATCCAATTAACTGAAAGTGTGCCTGTCCGTCAGGCCCCTTACAGGCTGTCTCCACCGAAGATGAAGATTTTGAGAGAAAAAATCGGTAACATGCTACAGGAGGGGATGATTAGACCATCAATTAGACCATCAACTTCGCCCTATGCTTCGCCTGCATTTCTAGTGCCCAAAGACCGGGGTAGCGATTTTCGTATGGTAGTGGATTACCGAAGGCTTAACAAAAAGGTGGTGTTGGAGTCAGTTCCATTGCCCGATTTGCACAATTGCTTTACCTGGTTTGCAGGTGCTAATGTGTTCACCATCTTAGATCTCAATCAGGCATATTACCAGATCCCCCTTGCCGAGTCATCCAAGCCTATGAGAGCGTTTTGCAAAGAGTGAAATTTATTTGAGTACAACCGGGTGCCTTTTGGGGTGGCCACTGGTGCGGTTGTGTTGTCCCGTTTGTTAGGTGTGGTTTAGGTGACTTGAAGTTCGTCTGTGTCTACAATTATTTAGATGACGTAGTTGTCTACAGTCGTACCTTTGAGGAACACCTTGTTCATTTGGAGCAGGTTTCCTAAGGTTGCATTGGCTGGCTTAACCGTCAAACCATCTAAGATCACCTTGTGTAAGCAACAAATTCTTAGGCCATTTGGTATCTGCAAAAGGCGTAAGCATCGACCAGGATAGAACTAAGGCCTTACGGGATTTTCCCCTTCTCCAGTATAAGAAAGATGTCGCTCCCTTGATTGGCATGTCGAATTCCTTCCGTAAATTCATTTCCAGTTTCACCCACCTTGCAGCACCTCTTAATGATCTTCGGAAGAAGAATAGCGATTTCGTATGGGGAGAAAATCAGCAGCGAGCCTTCGCACAGATTAAGACTGCAATCACTAATTCCCCGTTGTTAGCTGTGCCGGGGTTTAATAGTGCGTTTGTGGTACAGACCGACGCTTGTCATACCGGAGCGGCAGTTTTACTTCAAGAACATGAAAGGGAGAGGCGACCTCTAGCTTATGTCTCACGGCAACTGATTTCTCCTGAATTCAACTATTATGTATATAAATTAGAGGCACTGGCAGTTGTTTTTGCCTTGGAAAAGTTTTGTTTCTATTGGAGCATAAAGAATTTGTATTCGAGACGGACAACCAAGCGTTAAGTTGGGTCTTGGCTAGGCTGAGGAAGTCTGGCCGAATAGCAAGTAGGGCAGCCGGTATATCTGCCTTTCGTTTTCAAGTCAGACATATTAAAGGCTCGGATAACGCAATTTCTGATGCTCTGAGTCGTATGTTTGCACCCCACTCCCAGGAAGGTCAGTAGCAAGGCGAACAGGACATTATTGTTGGGGCTTAAGGGGAAGCAGGCGCAGGACCCGTGTTGTGGTCCGATTCGAGAAAGGGTCATGGCTGGTGTTTCGGTGCCGGGTTTGCCTCCAACAAGGGGTTCAAAATGGCTCTGAGCACTATGAGACTCAACATCTTAGGTCATAAGTCCCCTAGAACTTAGAACTACTTAAACTTAACTAACCCAAGGACGTCACACACACCCATGCCCGAGGCAGTATTCGAACCTGCGACCGTAGCAGTCCCGCGGTTCCGGACTGCAGCGCCAGAACCGCTAGACCACCGCGGCCGGCCCAACAAGGGGTATTGTGTAAGCAGGGTAGTGGCGATAAGCAATGGAGGGTGTGTTTGCTAATTGAGTTAGTACCGATAGTCTTCTGGTATTCTCACGATTCTGTTCTTGGCGGCTATTTGAGCCTGTATAAAACCTTGGCCAGGATACGTGAACATTTTGTGAGGCCCTCTCTTTATCGCGACATTAGACGACTGGTTCGGCGGTGTGATATCTGCAGAAGGGCGGACCCTGATTCTCGGGTCGCTCGTCAGCTTCTACACTCGACGAGTGTGCAGTATCCCCTCGATAAAGTTTCATCGACTATATTGGACTGTTGCTCCGCACAAAGAAAGGGAACCGTTTCATCTTGGTTGTGGTGGATACTTTCTCACAGTTTGCATAGCTGCTTCCTACTCGAGGGGAGGGGGGGGGGGGTCACTGCGGAAATCACCGCCCAGCAATTGTCGAAGGTCATACCCTGGTTCGGACTGCCGAAATCATCGGTAAGCGACAATGCACCCGCCTTTCTATCCCGTGTTTTTCAGGCCTTCTGTTTCAATCAGGGTACGACACATATTACCGCCACGTCTTTTTATCCTAATGCGTATTTGCCAAAAGAGTTAATCAAAATTGAAAACAGCCCTAACCATCTACCATGCCCGGTAGATGGGATATCACCTTCATCTGGCTCAATCGGGCGGGGTACTCTCGCTTAGGAGGGCGAGGTTGAGCCGTGACGAGTTGGCGCCAGTGTTATTTTGTTGATATATCTTTGAGATCGATTATGGTTGAGCTAAGCTATCTTTGCTTTCCGCGTGTCTGATCTTCCGGGTTGACGGGAGAAGGGATTGGGTTGTTAGCCTTCGACGGGTAACACTCAACATCTCGTGACTTCGCAGGGAGACGAATTTCAACGGCTGCCGAACGAGCGTGATCAACGTTATATGTTGTGGTGTGAAATTCGTCGGGCGTTTTGGCGACATGGGCAGCTTGGAGTTACAAATTCTGTGACTTTGCTAGGAATAAAACTTGAAGTGAAGCGTTGAAGCTGTGGAACCCACTCCTTCGTATTGTGTACGTGATATGAAGTAAGTGGTGGTAACTGTATTTTGTTGACCGACGCACTCAGAGGCATTCAAATTTTACTATTATGGAGAGACGATCATAGTCAAATTTTAAGATGGAGTGGAAGAGTTCAGTTGGCCTAGTTAAATGGTGGCCGTTATTTGAAACTTTTCTCAGAATTTTTACTAGTTCTCTGTGTTTATCGTAATTAAATGATTTTTTATTGGCGTTTTCAAAGCTTGCAATCTATTAATACAGTTGTCCATGTGTAAAATACTTAACCCTCTCTGGGCGCCCTCGACAAATTTGTAACGCTTAAAATATATTGCTGTATCTGCTCAGCGCGAAGCTTTTTCTCGCAGGTGACGAGTGTAGCAGATTCGTAGCGCTTCAGACTACAAGCATTGGAAGTAGCGCTACGCTCAGGAAATTTTTTCAACTACGTCAACAGTTTCATCTTAGGAGTTGAATGTAGCATGGTCGTGTGCATTTCAGCTGTCTATATTTATTACAATAGTTGTTGAAAAGCGTTAAGTTATCAACTATATGTAAATATTGTGTGATAGACATTACTTTGAGGTATATCTGGATAAAAACAATTACCATAACAATTACTGCCAGAATCTGAGTGCTAATGTTTTAAAAATTACAAATTTTGAAACTCAGGAACTTGCACGGAAACTGTTGTTCTTTCTAGAAAATGACTCCTACCGCATTTTATGGGAAGAAGCAGAGTGTTGTGGCGCGTGTAGCTGGTGGAGAGAGTGAGGACAGTTTCCTGAGTGCCTCCTGTAGCGATAATGACGAGGATTATGTGCCAACAAGTAGGGAATCTGTGTCCAGCAGTTCTGAAAATGGTATGGTCTTTGCTTTTATGACTTGGTTGCACTGTTGCAACATGTACAGCTTTAGGACACTAAACTTTGTATTATATTTGTAACTTACAGCCATCAGTGATGAGGATGATACCAATGGTCCTGACACAGACAACATTTCGGGTCCTTCGTCATCATGTGCATCCAGTAAGCGAAGACCACTTTGGAGAAACATTAGCAAAGGCAATAGTGCTCGTGACATACCAGCGTGGCTAGGCTCCATCCCTGAATCTACTGCAATCAAGAAACCAATGGATTATTTCAAACACTTGTTGAGAAAGTCATGGGTGGAGTAAACTTTGAAAAGACCCACTATATGCAGTTCAGAACTTCCATGAGATTTCCTTCTGGTGTGTGTATAAAATATGATGACATGGAAATAGGAGAAGTTGAGAGTGTAAAATTCTTGGGATTACAACCTGATAATAAATTCAGTTGGGAGCAAGATACAAACGAACTGCTATAGCGCCTAAACAAGTCTGTGTTTGCAATGCGAATGATGTCAGACATAGGAGATATAAATATAAAAAACTGGCATATTTTGCTTATTTTCACTCCATAATGTCATATGGTATCATATTTTGGGGTAACTCCACAGACAGAGAAACAATTTTTAGAGTACAGAAGCGTATAATAAGAGTAATGAGTAGAACATCATGTAGAAACCTATTCAAAGAATTTGGCATATTAATCACAGCTTCTCAGTATATATTCCTTTAATGAAGTGTGTTGTAAATAATACATCTCTTTTTCCAACTAGCTGCTTAGTACACAGTATCAACACTAGGAATAAGAACAATTTACATAAAGATTTAAAATCACTTTCTCTTGCCCAGAAAGGAGTCCAGTATCCAGCAATGCATATTTTCAACAGGTTACCAGCAACCGTAAGAGTTTAGTTTTAGACAAGGCACAATTTAAACAAAATTTAAAAGAATTTTTGGTGGTCACAGAATATGTCAGTTGCCTATAATTTGTTGTCCAATGAATTAAGGACTTTCCGCTGTAAGTGTAATTAGCTTTCTTAATATCAGAACCCTTAAGAAACCAAAACTGTGACTTTGACAGTATGTTATTTTCACTAAGGTGTTTAAGTAGACGCTTGAACACAACCTTTTCAAAGATTTTTGAAAAAGCTGGCAAAAGTGAAATCGGTCGGCAATTTGACGGCATTTCTTGGTGCCCTTTCTTTTGGAGAGGTATAATATCAGCATATTTAAGCCAGTCCGGAAATGTTCCTGTGACGAGTGATTGATTACACAAATGGGAGAAAATAAAACGAGAGGTATTAGTGCCAGGTAACGTTAAGTTTGTAATTGACCTTTTAGCAAGTACTTCTGCAACGGATAGAAATAGTTAGTTTAAAAGGGTATTTTAGTGAAGAATGTTAAGTGTGGCCGTCTTAATGGAATAACTGGTTTTAAAGAGTTTGATGGAGTAGCTATGTGAAGTAATTGATAACTGCTTTGCTTAAGGTTTCTATAAATGCCTGGCACGTTAGGTTTTTCATAACTTTCTCTTACGGGGCTGTTTATTTGATTAGTAATTTCGTTGGGTTCTAACTGTATTTGCAAAGCTTTATCTAGTGGCTCGTTCGCAATTTGTAATTGTCAAATTCCTTTAAAGGCGTAATGTCAATAAAATATCTTAATTTTTGATTACCAACCATGATTCCATCCTGCTTCCTCTTTTGTGGTATCTAAGATATGGTGCGTAAGTGTGATACGAAAAATGATCCACGTACCATAGATCTCATTGTACTTAGACGTCTGATTTGTCATTATAACGCACCGTTTGGGTTTAATGCTATTGCTTTCTCGTTAGTAGACACTGTTTCAACCAGGGTCAGGTAAATATACAGATGCCCGCCCTGTTGGCCGTGCTGTGTCACGCACGGCGGATTTGTGTCGAGGTCCGGTGAATCGGCCAGTCTGTGGATGGTGTTTAGGCGGTTTTCCATCTGCCTCTGCGAATGTGGCTGGTTCCCATTATTCCGCCTCAGTTACACTATGTCGGCGATTGCTGCGCAAACAAGTTCTCCACGTACGCGTACACCACCATTCCTCTGCCACGCAAACATAGGGGTTACACTCGTCCGGTGTGAGATGTTCCCTGGGGGGTTCACCGGGGGGCCGAACCGCACAATAACCCTGGGTTCGGTGTGGGCCGGTGGAGGGGTGAAGTGGACAGCGGTAGTCGTCTTAGGGTTGTGTACCACTGCGGCTGCGTTGGGGACGGAGCCCCTCCGTCGTTTATAGGCCACAGGTTAACATACAATACAGTTAACATACAAATATAAAGATACACGTAATCAGATAGGGAGTTAGAACACCACTTTATATAACAGTTCTTTGTTAGACATAAATATCACGCCCTACTTTGACCGATGACCGTCGCAGTTTGGTCCCTTTAACCCCCTCCTTCCCCTTCACGCCCTACTTTAGACATAAACGTTACAGTAGAAGTGTGTTGATTCGCCATGACCAAAGGCCTCTTATGTTAAACGGACTTGCTGTTGATTGTCGCCAAATGTTATATTCAGTTCGGCCTGCAATTTGTCCCAATTATGGATCTTCTCTTCATTGTCCTCGAACTATTTCTCGGTTGTGTCGCCCAAGCAAAAGTAAACATTTTCCGAAAGCATCACGTCATTTCTCCGGATGTATTTGGTGACTCGAGCCCTGACTAGCCGCTCTGGAAAACAGTGGTGGACATCTTATGGGTATCTGACTTCCTGTAGGTTTGGAAACCTTCTCGATCCTGAACGTGCGGATTCTACAGACGTGTACTGTTTGTATATCTGTCACAGTCCGTGTGTGCAACTGCTTTTATGTTGCCTAATAGGACCCGTGATTATGTAGATATCTTGTAGTACCCAGCACCTCCACGAAACAATAAGACGTTGAAACGACAATCAAGTCCAAATCCGAAAACAGGACCGTTGTTCGGTTACAATCCTTACCACTAGAAGCACAGCTACTACTAACACAAACTTGGCAGCCACAACAGAACTGACCTTCAGAATGGAGACTGCAGCTATATATACAAACATCAAAGTTCGAGAATGCCGTTATTTATACAAAAATAGAATACTCCGGAATTTTTAAAAATTACCTATTTAAGAAGTTTCAAGATCCTTCCAGAAATTATTAACACTAGTTAACGAATAATTGCTGGTGATGGCTGGGTCTCAACTAGCGACTCGCAGCATGTTAGGCAGTGACCATAAGCACTACAGACTATCCCATGCAGCACAGCGGCAATATTACACAAAGCGCAACAAAAGAAAAGCTTTTTAAATTCAGTTCCAATATTCAAAAGTTCATATAAATAAATCATAAAAATAACACAACACTGAAAGCAAATCTAATTAGTAAAAATAGGTAATAATTTTCGATCTGATCTACAGGGTGTTACACAGTTACTTCTAGATGTTGTAGGGGGGACTTACTAGGTAAAGTTTTACATAGCAGGGTATGTCTGGAAACGTCATCCAACGACGTCATAGAGCGTCGAAGTTACAGGCGCCGGCGCCTATAAATGTGTGTGTGAGCAGGGTGATCCCGTGATGATGTTGCAAACTTTCTAGGATGGTCGAGAAGAATGAATATATTAATCTGAGGTAAGGGACCTTGCATTGGAAATGAACGAGGCCAAAGTTACAAGCGAAAACCATTCAGACACCTCTGACAATGGAGTACATATACCAGTCTGTTGTTGCTAAGATTGTAGGGCATGCAACTTCCAGAAAAAAATGTCTAGTAAACATGGGCTCTAAAATGCATACCTTAAGACCTACGAGAAATAGTTCAATAGAGGAGATGTGTTCCGCAGTATCGAAGATGAGCAAATTTTCATAGCTCCTCAGGTATGCATTTTAGAGACTGTGTTTACTTGACAGTTTTTCTTGTTTTGATATATACTATGGTCAGTACTACCACCCCTGACAGTAGCCTACCGTACAGTCTTAGCAACAACAATACCAGTACGTGTATTCCACTGCCAGAGGTATCACAACGGTTTTCGCTTATTATTTTCTACTCGTTCATTTCCGGTAGGGACTACCTTGTTTCTCTTCCATCGTCCTAGAAAGTCTGCAACAACATCAAGGAATCGCCCTGTATAAACATTTATTTACAGGTGTCGGCGCCTGTAACGTTGAGACACTGCAGCGTCTTGTTAAAGAGGGTGGAAATGAGGACAGAGGTTCAGCGCACGGGGAACGGCCCATAAGTCCGAAGAATCAGCACTGATCAACGGGGTGACGATGAAGACGGAAATGGAAACCACTACTTTAGATATATAATGTGTATCCAAATGGACACATGGCCTGTGATTGGAAAAGTGTAATGATGGTCTCTCCATTGGCAACAAATTCTGAAATAGTCCCCACCTCCCGCCGGAGGTTAGAGTTCTACCTCCGGCATGGGCGTATGTGTTGTACTTAGTGTAATGTAGTTTAAGTTCTATTAAATATTGTGTAAGCCTAGGGGCCGACGACCTGAGCAGATTGGTTCCATAGGAACTTACCAATAAATTCCAAAGAGGGAGGCGACCATGAGAATAAGACTGAATGACGAACAAATAATAACACTCTACGAGGCGGGGCGTGGAATGTCAGAAGCTTGGCCTTGGCAGCGAAGCTAGAAAATATGAAAAGGGAAGTGCCTAGTCAGTCTAGATATAGTGGGGGTCAGTGAACTGAAATGCAAAGCAGACAAGGATTTCAGGTCGGATGAGAATATAGCAATATCAGTAGGAGTGAAAATGGTATAACGGAATTATTATTAGTTATGGATGGAAAGTTATGGAATAGAGTACGTTACTATGAATAATTCAGTGTCAGGATTGTTCTCATCAGACTCGACAAAAAACAAACACCGACAGTGATAATTCACATATACATGCCAACGATGCAAGCTGAAGATGAAGACATAGAGCAAATTTATGAGGATATTGCATGTAAAGGGAGATGAAGGTCTAATACACATTGTGTACTGGAACTCGGTTGTAGGGGAGGGCGTAGAAGAAAGGGTGACGGGAAAATACGAGGTGGTACTAGGAAGGAGAGAGGAGAACGATTACTTCTGTAACAAAATTTCACCTCTACTCTGTTCAACAATCACAAGTGGATGAGGTACACTTGCAAAAAGCCGGAAGATACGGTGAGATTTCAGTTTGACTATATCATGTTAAGGCAGAGATTTCGAAATCGGGTACAGGATTTTAAGGGATATCCAGGAGCAGATATAGACTCAGATCACCATATAATAGTGATGAAGAAAGGCTGTAGTTTAAGAGATTAGTCAGGAAGAACCAGTAGGCAAAGAAGTATGATACTGAAGTACCAAGCAATGAAGAGATACGCTTGAACTTCTCTAAGGCTATAGATACTGAATAAGGAATGGCTCATTAGGCAGTACTGTTGAGTAGAATTGGACATCTCTAGAAAGCGTAATCACAGAAGTTAGAAAGAAAAACATAGGTACAAAAAAGGTAACTGCGAAGGATCAACGGGTAACAGAAAAAATACTTCAGTTGATCTGTGAAATACGGATGTACAAAAATATTCAGGAAAATTCAATAACACAGAAATATAGGTCGCTGGGGAGTGAAGTAAACAGGAAGTGCAGTGAAGACAAGACGAAGTGGCCGCATGAAAAATGTGAAGAAATCGAAAAAGATATTATTGTCGGAGGGACTGACTCAGAACGTAAGAAAATCAAAACAACCTTCAGTGAAATTAGGAGCACGGGTGGTAACATTAAGAGTGCAACGGGAGTTACGCTGATCAGTGCAGAGGAGAATAGGTGGAAAGAGGACACTTATGTTCGCAATGAGGGGAGAGACTTGTCAAATGTTATAGAAGAAGAAAGAGAAGTCGATTTAGGAGAAGTAGGGGATCCAGTATTAGAATCAGAGTTTAAGAGACCTTTGGAGGACATAAGATCAAATAAGGGGTAGATAACATTCCAGCTGAATTCCTAAAATCATTGGGGAGAAGTGGCAATAAAACGATTGTTCACGTTGGTATGTACAATGTATAAGTCTGGTGATATATAATCTCACTTTCACAGAAATATCATCCACAATTCCGAAGACTGCAATAGCTGACAGGTGCCAGAATTATCGCACAATGAGCTTCACAGATCATGCATACAAGTTACAGACTAAAATGATATACAGAAGAATGGAAAAGTAAATTGAGGATGTGTTATATGAAGATCAGTTTGGCCTTAGGAAAGGTAAAGGCGCCAGAGAGGCAGTTCTGACGTTTCGGTTGACTATGGAAGCAAGGTTAAAGTTAAATGAAGACACGTTCATATCATTTGTCTATAAGGAAGGAACGCACGACAATATAAAATGATACAAGACGTTCGAAACTCTGAGGAGAATAGGGATAAGCTATAGGGAGAGACGTGTAATATACAAGAGATAAGAAGGGAGAATATGAGCGGAACACCAAGAAAGAAGTGCTGGCATTCAAAAGGGTGGTAAGACGGGGATTAGGTTTTCGCTCTTACTGTTCAATTTATACACCGAAGACGCAATGATGGATATGGAAGAAAAATTCGGGAGTGAATTTAATATTCAAGTGAAAGAATGGCAATGAAATGATTCGCTTATGACATTGCTATCCTGAGTTAAAGTGATGAAGGAATACATGATCAGCTAAGTGAAAGAAAAAAACAGTCTTACGAGCTCAGAAAATGGATTGAGAGTAAATCGAAGAAAGACGAAAGTAATGACAAGTTGCAAAAATGAGAACAGAGATAAACTTAACATCAGGATGGTCACGAAATAGACGAAGTTAAGGAATTCTGCTACCAAGGCAGCAAAATAACTAATGAAGGACGGAGCAAAGAGGACACCAAAAGCAGGCTAGGACTGTCCAAATGTGTATTCCTCCTCGCGGATATGAATCTACAAGTATCAGACATATGCCTTAATTTGAGTAAGAAATTTCTGAGACTGTACGTTTAGAGGACAGCATGGTATGGTTGTGAAAGATTGACTGCCAAAAACCCAGATTAAAAGAGAATCAAGGAATTTGATATGTGAGGCTGCAGACGAATGTTGCAGGTTAGGAGGTTCTGACGGTGAGAAGGTTCAGGATGACAAGACATCTGTTAAGACATTAGGGAATGGCTCCATGGTACTAGAGGAAACTGTAGAGGGCAAAACTGTAGAGGAAGACAGAGGCGGAATACGTCCAGCAAATAAATGGGGACGTAGTTTCCAAGTGCAGTTCTGAGATGAAAATGTTGGCACAGGAGAGATATTCGTTGCGGGTCGCATCAAACCAATCAGGCTACTTATGCCCTCTCCCTCCAGAAAAAAAGGGCCGTTGGACGCTTGGACTATGTAGCACTTGAAAAAAGCCCCCTGTACAATCTCTAGAAGTGTTTAACACGAACTGTGAAACAACCTGTATGTTAACGACATAGGATATAATCTCTGATAGAATCACACTGAAATTCCGGCCCTTTAATAGTAACTACGATATAACATCTCTAGATCAGCCTGAAAAAACGTTGGGTTTGTGGTAATATAAGACAATAGTCAACACTGCACCAACCACCAACATACGCGACGGTGGTTAATAGACTCAGGCACAGTTAGTGTCGGCGAAGGTCTGAATCAAGAAGTGATAGACCACCTCTCCGTGAACATAACGGAATCGCTAGTGACCTCGAAGCCCTGATGTTCAAGGACTTGCGAATCACAATTGAGTGTAGTTGTGGTAAATTTAAAAATGTATCATGGAACGGTTTTCAGTATCTTGCACGACATGTTGAACACACGGAGGCGTCGCCACCCGCTGCGTTCTGCGACTGCTCTCGTCCACTCAAAATGCGCGTCTAACCCAATGGAACAAAGAACGAAGATGAAATCGATGCATTCTACGAGGCCGAAAATTACCAAGACCCAAACTGTATGACGCAAGATAATGCTGATTGTGTATTTGAGACCACCTTGGTGTGCCACTAACAGCTTATGCTCATTTGTGCCAAACTGTCAATGGAGGGTACAACTAAATTTCCAGAAAAGGTTACAGTTGGGCATCAGGACGAAGTGCCGTCAGGAGCTACGCATAGGGGTGTTTCCGCTCCACAAAAGAATCCTGTCTTACACGGACACAGACAAACAAAGTGGCCTATCAAATTTTACCTCTCTCCCCCATTAAATCTACAGATATGGCACCCAGTGACTTATTTCTCTTTCTTTGGACGAAGAAACTTTAGTGTGAAAGGCATTTCCAGATGACGACGAGTTGTTTAGCGAGATGGAAGGTTTCCTGAGTGGTCAAAATACAGCCCTCTACTTTGGTATCACATATCGATACCATCCCGTGATCGTCGTTATGTTGGTTCTGGACTGCAAGTTTCAGTTCGGCACCGGTAACGGTGGTGTGGAGTCGGACAGACCCAATTTTAGACAGAGCAAGGTGGCGCAGTGGTTAGCGCACTGGACTCGTATTCGGGAGGATGACGGTGCAATCCCGATTCCGGCCATCCTAATTTAGGTTTCCTGTGATTTCCCTAAGCCGCTTCAGGCAAATGCCGGGATGGTTCCTTTGAAAGGGCATGGCCGATTTCCTTCCCCGTCCTTGCCTAATCCGATGAGACCCCGCTGTTTGGTCTCTTCCCCCAAACAACACAACCCACCTCAAATTTTGGGCAGCTGTGTGCCTTGAGCGCCCTCTGCCGGCGCATTATAGCATGGCCGGTAGCAGCGCCCCCCCCCCCTTCCTCCCTCACACACACATCCGCTCTCGGAGCCACATCGCTGCGTGAAGCTTCGCACACGCTGCCGAGTTGCGACTCTGTCACCGTCGCTGTTGGTGTTGTAATAGGTGGACCCTACTTCTTGCTGTCTTATTTATATTGAGCCTTCTTTTGTTCAGAGGAATATATGTTAAGTAAATAATGTTTGTCGTGTTAAGTTGTTAACGAATCATTTCTGCTCCTATCCAGTTTTCCTTCGACGACAGTAGCCCACTTCTCATTAACGTTGTGTACGAAGTCGTGTACAACATGTACTACTCTAACTCTTGCAGCCTCAGTAAAAATGTGTCTCACTGTGGTTTCAGCACGTAGAGAAAGGCTAACACCATTAAGTTTCATGGTCACCTCTTTGTTTTTTCGACGTGCTAACTGAAGCTTTATAACTACATCCATGCTCGTTTGTGAAAGTCAATGTTGTGATTAAATACTACATACTGTATATTTTTCTCTTTTAAATTCAATACGCTCGTTTCTCTGCTCTTGGCACCGTCTGACTCTTGGACTCCACAGAACTGTTTTCCTCTGCCTCTGGGTAATATACAGACTGGTAATAACTGTCAGTTAAACTTGTACTTTGCAATTTCACGTTTAAAAGACATCATATCTTCCTACTTAACATCTATATCTTCTCTAGAACGAGGAATGTAGCTGCCCGTTCCATTTGATCGTTGACATAGAGCTATTCTGAATGTAGGATAATATTACAGTTATTGCTTTGGTTGAGTAAGAATCTTTCTGCTTATTTTAAACAATTAATTGCTTTCAGTTTTAATGTCGCTATTTATTATTAAAAGGAAATTATTTTTCTATTATCGCGTCATGCATTTTAACAGTATGCTCAGCCCCTCGCTAGAAACTGAAACTACAGCGGGATTCACTCGTTAAACTTAATGAATAAAAAATTGTCAGCGGTTACGTTCAATGTATTTCCATTGGCGTAGGTCGAATTTTTTGCACAGCTTTTGTTTAACTTCGAACATATACTTTGTTCCGACGGATGTTTATGAAAACTTAAACGAGGCAACAGGGCGTTGTTTGTACATGAATAATGAATCTCCTAATTTCACGGTATGATATTATTATTTTATTATTTCATTTATGTATTCAGAAAATAGTCGTTGTGTTGGACCTGCATAGCACATTATTGATATACTCGCTACACGGAAGATGTTCGAATACTGTGGAGTTCACAAACATATATACCTGTGTCTTATCGTAGATACGTTACTAATTAACCATACGCATCTATCCAAAAGTGAATTTTAACACTTGTTGTCATCGAGATATTAAGGAAAGACTACAAAGCGGGAGAAGCGGAGTGCCTAGACAGTTGAAGTTCTGTTTAAGAAATTGAGGTTTTGCTGTGGAGAGATAGGTTCGCTGCACCATATTTGATCCTGGGATTATATATTTTGAGGAAATTAGGAAGTGGTGGCTTCGTCTCACCCATATACACCCGACCATTCGCGACCTTCCATTCAAAACTAGGTTTACGATGAACCCAAACTCACCTTTTGGGTACCGTAACTGAAATGCAACCGAGTTGTACCAAGAACTGTCATTATAACCGAACACGTGCAACATTGGGTAGCTACGAAATTGTACACGGACAAATTTTATGCGGAGGAGTGACTTCGTAAAGTACTTTGATGTAGTTATTTGAGTTAATGCGTTCAGGATCAAGATAATCACCACCCGCATAAAATTCTTTTTGGACGAGGTTGAGTATAACGTCCATTACTTTTACTTTCACAATCTGGGACGCAGATTATCTTTTACTGTCAGCGATTACCATCTTCTAATCTGGCCCAGAATATCTCTTATTTTGATGAAAGAATAGTGACATTGTCAAAAAATGCACACACAATAAACTTAGAAACGTCACACATATATATATATGCGACGATTATGAGTTGATTTTGTGCGTATTTTTTGACGAAGCCGCTAAGGCTGCATTATATTAGGACATGTCATGAAGATGGTCATCGCTGACAGAAAACGATAGTGGAGCGCATGCGTGCACACACACACGCACACACTCACATTCAGTAAGGCTCGCACACTGACATACGCATACACTCACACACACCCAGTCTCAAACACATCAACCATTTTAACTAGTGAATGTGTGTGAAATACTTCACATACGGATCATTCCACATAGGGAAATCATCATCATCATCATTTTGTATAGTTATGGATTAGGTTCAAGGAACGTGTTCCGATTTCACCTTCTTAAGATGTAGATTTCTTCCGTGACTTTAAATATTTTGAATTTATTTATACTATTTTGGCTTCTCAACCTATCTTCTTATTCACGATTTTTAACCGATCTGAGGAATTCCGTTTCTGACATCACTATTCTTCCTTGTTTTCTATACAAGCCTCAAGTCCATAGAGAAGCACTGGAAAAGCTAGTGTTTTACTGAATTTCAGTTGCGTTTGTTTAGTTGGATGTTAGTTTAATATTACTTTTATTGTTGTAGTCGACCTGAAATTTTTCTGATTTGTTGTTTATATCTTTATAATGATGGAAAGAAATTCCAAAGCCTAAGTAGTTAACATGCATGAGTACTCGATTATTTTGTTTTCTGTAGCTATTTTTGACCGCACAAGCCGCCTTCCTTGGAAAGGCACAATATTTTTCTTATCTACAGATATTTTAAAACTACCATTTTGATCAATGTAGATTAATTTAAAAATATTTCTTCGTAATTCTTCTTCTGAGGTGATTATTATAGACTTCCCGTCAGCGTAAGTTAAAGTTTTTTTTTACAAGAAGTTTTTATTTAGTTTTAGTCGTTCGTTGTTCTTTGTTACCACATTCCACTTTTAATCACGTCACTTATATATAAATTGAATATAACTGGGGAAAGACTGAATTCTTGTGTACCTCCTTGATTAACTATAATGCCATTCCTAAATTTTTGTTCCCTGTTTGTATTACAAATTTTGTTTGACTGTATAAGTTTTATATCGTCTGTATCAAATGTCGTGGAACTTCTGTTTTCTTGTAATACTGACTAGAGTTTTGTAAGTGTTTAATCTGTCAACGTCTTGATATAGTGGATAAAAGATTTATATGCCTCACTATTAAATTACATTCTTTTACTTATCAATAACTTCAAAGTTAATGTTTTATCCACATTCATTTGTCAAAAAGTAAATTCACTTTGATCTTCGGTTAAAAGAGTTTTGGCTCATTGTCTTAGTTTTAGAGTTAAAGTTTTTGTATGTATTTCATGTCCAGCAGTTAAATCACTTATTCCCCTATAATTATTACAGTGTTTTCGATCTCCTTCCTTAAAAATTGGTGCACAACAATCGTTGACCGAGTTTCTGGTATTCTCGCTTTGTCTCAGCATTAATTTTGGAAATGTAAAAGTTTTATTTTAAGAAGAATACTGCGCCATTTTAATAACTCGCTGTTAACACCTTCACCAGCTACTTTCTATTATTTAATTGTTTTTAAAAATTCTTCTAAAAGCTTCATACATTTCTCTTTCTTCTATTAAGATTAGTTCATATAACAATTTTCTGTAATGTTCTTCCCAATGTTTATCGCTGATTGTGTTAATGTCTGTGATGTGCGTGTACGACATCGTTGGTGCTCAGTTATTGATGATCTCTGCCACATTGCTGGGAAACAGAAGGACACCAGCCCATAAGAGGGAGTATGAGCACTGGCGAGTGATAATGTAGTTGCGTGCGTATGCTAGCACGAGTGAAGTAACCTGCAGTCATCAGTGTGAAGCGTTGGAGGTCCGGCTTCACTTAGGATGTGTTAGCGCTACAATGAGCCTAATAGAAATGGAAAGCAGAGGCGTAGCCTATGGGATGTTATTGGCGGCATCATCCTGGTTGGAGTTAGAAGAAACGAGCACTAATTTCCTATATTTTGGATTTCCGAGTGAGACTTCTTCTGTAACGGGCAGTAATTTTGTTCTTAGCTGACGTGTGACCCACTGCATGCTGAGTCCTTTCGGGTCTAGCTGATATTTGTGGTCGTTCATGCTGTATTTCGTTTGGAGCGAGGGCACTCTTTTGTATTTTCCACTAGCCTGTGTTTAGCAGATTTTCTGGACGCGTATTCGCAGTTTGTGGCAAACGTGATTTGCAATTTCTGTTTTCATTCATACTGTCCTCAATACAGGGTAGCGTGGCTTGGTTAAATGTGCACGTATGCGCACACTTACTGTTAAAAATATTTTATAAGATACCTGCCTGGCATGTTGCCTATTCAGTGCTTGCCAGGTTTCTTTCCTTTACTGGTGTTTGATGTTTTAGTAGAACAGTGTTTAATTCTGCTTACATGTTTGTGTTATTGGGCAGTTTATCTTTTACATAATACCTTGTTTATTCAATTCAAGAGCGAACCGACAAAGGGGTCACACTGCAGGCCCTATGATTTCATTGGCTTAGTGGCTTTCATCAGATCACTTTGGGTACCACAAATTCTTCGTACATCAATGGAAAAGCTATATATAATTGTAAGACAGCTGACTAGCTGAATCTAGAAAATCCGCATTACTTGTTATTTGCTGCTTGGCCAAGTGATTTGTTTGTTTGCCGTTTCTGCCCGCTCGGCTTAGCTAAGTCCTTCTATGCCTTTTATCAAATACTGTCGTGGTTCGCTTGGCTTTAACCCTCTGAGAATAAGTGTTCGCCTTACTTTGACGTTCTATGTTTCAGTTGTATGTGGTACTGGCCAGGGGACCTTTATATTAACATTTGATTTCCTTACCATTTACGATGAAGGTCTCACGAACTTCACGTCTTGTACCTGGTGTTTTGATTCGCCATCGCACCGTAAATCTTCCTGTGTTTATAACCGTAAAACCTGGCAGCCTGCAGAGGCATGTTGGGATATAAGCTTAAGGTCCCGTAAATAACTACTGATGGGCATCTCGTACTCTCAATCAAATTTCATGTTAATCCTAAACCACGTTCACCAACTGTGGCCTATAACTTGTTTGCATACCCACCGGCTGTTGGTTCTGTTATCTTATATTTGTCGTAACCATCATCAAAGTTTTTGAGTAGTGAAATGTTGTTGACTTGAAGTTGGTCAGTGTTGTCGTAAGCTGCTCTTTAGGGTCGAGGCATCTGGTTCCTTAATGCCATTTGCTTCTAAAGTTTGATTACTTTAAATGGTGACAGTGTGGTAGGCATTTATCATTGGAACTTAATCCGTTCGTACAGTTTCTTTGTTATTTGTTTGATCAATTGAAGTTATTGACATGTAATTGTCTGTTAGCTGGCAACACCACATGGCAAATAATAATTCTTGCGGCAACTGCTCAGTACTTTAAATTATTTTTATGAGTAAAGGCTTTACTGTTTTTTATTTGTCACCTTGCGTCTATAAATTTTAAGGATTTAATTTACTGATGTGCTGAGTCTTGTGTTAAGTTGCCCTAGTTACAAGTTATCGGTGCTGCCAATGTTAAATTGTGTACTTCACTAATTGCAAAGCGTTCAGCTGCTTTTTCATAATAAATTACTGTTTTAGAATATATTGATTTGTTAACTAGCACCTCACCATTCCTCAGCTAGATCTCTAACACCTCTAAGTTTAATGTATCTTTTTCCTGTGTACATTAATGTTTGACTGATTTATAGGCAGTTCCTTGTTGGCCATGAATGTAGTTCTCTAGCTTACTTATATCTTTGTCGCAATTAGGTCTGTGTGATCTTTTTTACATTCTCTTTTAGCAACTGCTCTTTTTCGATTGTGTTCTGGTCTTAATTCTGGCGTTTTTATGTAGAAATTTTAGATACGCTTGTTTTTAGACTCTTCTTGCATTTTACAATTCTTTGTTTCAATTCTTAATCCCTCATTGTTACATATTTTAAATCGTGTTCCCAGTTCTTCAGAAGCTGCCTTCTAAGTAGTATTTCTTCTTTTCCCCCATTCTTCATTAATGCTCTCAGCTATGGAATTTCGGTTGTACGTTCATTCAATTTTCGGCATTAGAGTTATATACATTTATCTACTAATAAGTGCACTGTGAATCTTGTTTCTTTATTTCTGTAAGCGTTATTACCCCTTACTCATCTCCTTAACATGCAACTTTTGGAAATTACTAAATAATGGTCGGAGTGGACGTCGCAGCATCGATAGACCTCATACAGATAACCAGTGATAATGCTTTCTTGCTAACAACTGTGTCACCAGTTAATAACATCTGATATCAAGCTGACCATGTATACTTGTGAATATCCTTTTTTATAAATGTGTTAATAATTGTCAGGTAATTAACATTTGCAAATTGTCGTGATTCTTGCCCATTTTTGAAAAAAAAGAATAATTTACTCTTGGAAGTCGAATACATTACTTACAGGCTGGGTTCCTACTCTTGCGCTAAATCTCCAATGAGAACAAAGATAAAAATGAATGTTATACTATAAATCACGTACTTTTGTTGCATTATTTAGTTTTAGCTGAAATGGCCCCTCAGTCAGGTCAAGTTGCTTAAAATATGAATGGAATGGGAATGTGACTGAGCAAAACATCAGTCACTCTTTTGTAATGTCGCTTGAGAGCAATGTAATGGTGCAGAATTGATGTTAGGCAGTCGTGCGAACTTCCATTGCCAACGTAAGTGATGTCAGGGACGAGATGTGATGTGCCAATCGGTTGTATGAAATCAGAACGTTGAGATGGGTGGATGTGGAGATGTGTCAGTACGGCAGAAAGGAGTTATCATTTTCGGATGCACAATGGACCCCACTGTGGATGACACCAGCCAAGTATTTAGTGTACATTATCGAATGCGTCCATAACGTATGGTGTATCATTCAAGATTATCTAATATGTTGTGACCGATAGCGAACAGTGGGGTGCTACTCAATGTTAACGAAAATCAGTTTCGGACCCGACAGGAAATGTTGCTGTCTGTGGATACAGATCTACCGACGGGACAGGAGGAAGATAAAGTGTGACCTCATACCGCAACGCAGATGTACAGTCTTAGACATAAGAACTGACAGCCGGCCGGCCGCCACCGAGACAAAGTTCGAGTCGTTCACTTAAGGTGGCCAATAAAATTGACCGCCCCTGACAGCTCTAAGTCCGGCCATCTGCACAATCTGGCAACACTGTAAGATACGGAAGTGTTAGCAGGAAGTGTTATCTAGTTCTGAGGTGTTCTCATAGTATGTGAGCCCGCGGTCTGGTGGTAATCGTCTTGCGTTCTAAGCTTATTGTCGTCTGCTCGCGTCCGACTGATTTTTTTTACCACATTTCGGTCTAACGTTATGAGTGTGATTAAACATCGAAGATAATTCGCTTAACATTCTACCCACCAGCCATAACAAGTATTCCAGAAACAACTCCGCAAGACAGCTCGTGGCTGCGTCACGATAATAACAGCTTACGCTCGAGCGTTTCCTCGCGCTGCAGCGGCTACCGGCCACCGGCCAGACGCCACCCGCCGCCTGAAATCCGGCGCCACCCATGTGAACGCGGCGTCACGCTGTCAGTGTATGTATCAACTGTCATTTTCGAATTAGAAGTTCTAGTTATCATCTTGAAGTAAAGCATTGGATTTTGCGTACTTGAAAATCATGAACTACAGTTAAGCATTGCAAAATTGAGTCGCAAGTGGAAAAAGGTGTAACATCTGCAACACAACGTTTACTTTTGGTATAACAGAGGGGTGAATGCAGAGGAGGCAGCTAGAAAGATTTGAACTGTTCGTGGAGCGAGTGCTTTTGGGTAAAATACGCCAGAAAAAGATATTCTTGTTTCAACAACAATCGTTCTGGCATGAATGACTTTCCACATTAAAGACGTTTCGACTACTGATATATGTGATAGATTACCATTTTACCATCATGCGACATTTACATTCAACAGGCAAACTTCAGAAGTCTGGTGTAGGACTACTGCATGCTCTAATTCGAAACAACTAAAATCAACGGAGTGACTATTATTGAACGTCATCAGGTCGCTCATTGAGCATTCCTGTGCAGTACTGCTACTGGTGATGTGTTATGATGCCTTTATCGTTAACGTCCTAAGAAGAAATGATAGACTGAGCTCCACCAAAAGACGTAAACTCGAGCAAAGAGTAGCGTGAACATAATATTTTACATCTGATAGCTTCAAAAGTGTGTTTTGGGCTACGAATTTTTCCCCAAGGGGTGTGTGAAACACAGCTGGAATGTGTTGCCAACAACTGAGATGCCTTTCGGTCGCAGTGTAAGAAAATAGAGCAACAAAACTATGTCACCTGTGCTACTGCATGATAACGTACTCTGTTGATTTGAGAAACAAAACTATCCAGGAGATTGATAGGAAAGTCATTTCTCTGGCACTTGTATTGATAGGGGAGTCCTCTCTCAAGCACTTGTCCCTCGCGCACTTCATCGATGAACAGTAAAGGCAATTCATTTCTAGACGAAAATACTCTTAAAACTACTCTGGTTTAATGACATCGTTAGAACCAGTAGGTTTCTACGGGCGTAGAATTTGTAAACAACTTTAGCATTGTCAGATTGTTTTAGATATCGTGAAAGAAAATTCTGCTGCTGATTAATTTCTCTTCGATGATTACTGTTGCGTTTAGTAAACTAATGGAAAATGCAATTAAAATATTAACTGTACTAATACAAATTAAATTCAGCTTACTACAGAAACATCACGACGGCAGTCTATCTTAATAAAGCACTAAGCTCAAAAATGGTTCAAATGGCTCTGAGGACTATGGGACTTAACTTCTGAGGTCATCAGTCCCCTAGAACGTAGAACTAGTTAAACCTAACTAAACTAAGTAGCTCCACACACAGCCATTCCCGAGGCAGGATTCGAACCTGCGACCGTAGTGGTCGCGCGGTTCCAGACTGTAGCGATCCATTAAGTGTCTGTAAGACGATTTAACCTATTTTAACACGAACTAGTAGGATATTACCGACTTATGACTTCGATATAATTTGTGTTTACTTCACTTCCTGTTTCATCCGCAAGTATTAAGAAAATGTGGCAATTCATAGATAAAATTATGTATTCACAACAACAAAAAATATGTCGGCAGAAAAGAAAAGTGGCATTACGAAATTTTCAGTACCTTAAGGTTTTCGTTCTGACACTAAGGGTTACTGAAAGTAGCGAGGCGAATTCTGCTCGAGCGTTGTCTTACGATTCCCTTATTGAGTTTGTATCTGCCTGCTTGTAGCTCTGCTGCAAAAGAATTAAAAATCTGGCTTTCAGCGAGTCTCGAAAGGCGAACGTAAGCAGCTTGCACCTGGTAGCCAAGCATGTTACCTGAGAAATGGCATTTTCCTAAAGTGGGAAGACATTCTTTTGTGGTTGAATTGTTGGAAAATGTCAGTCAGACGTGTGCCGTTGTTCTATGCGTTTCGGTGTGTTGAATTTGTACCAAAGATTTTTCTACAGGGTTTTTCTGTCCCAAATAGAGAGTTGAAGTCTCCCATTAGTATTTTCACGTCATCTTGGTGAATTTTGCTCATAATATTTTCGAGTGTGTTCCAGAATTTTCCTACATTTTCGGTGTTTTTCTTATTTTCCATGTTGGTAGGGCCATGTGCATTGATGAGTGTATATTTTTTTACTGGGGCTCTGACGGAGCATAGTCATAAGTCGATTGTTGATGGGTGTGATTTCTTTGATAGATCTGTGTTCGAGAAATGCCACGCCAAAGATTGGTACGCCTTTCGCTACCTTTTGTTGTATTTTGCTGTTGAAGATGCAATGGTTTTCGTAATGCAAGGTTTCATTGTTAGTTAGTCGTGGTTCTTGAAGGACAAGGATAAGAATTTTTTGTCAGTCGATTTATTGTGTGAGATTATTTAGTTTTCGTGCTTGGATCAATGTATCCATGTTTAGTTTTCAAATGCATCTTTTCTGCTTGTAGGGAAGTTTACCAGAGTTCTTCGATATTCGCTGCCGTGCTAACCTGGACTCCCCAAAATACGAAAATCCAGCTACCGCCTATCGACAGCCGGGCTGTGTACCACCTGGGGTAAAGTTGACTTAGCTTGCACAGTTCATGTTTGCTTGTGTTTCATTGGTTTGGCTTGGGTGATACCAAGACCGGACAGGACTAGAAGGTAAGCCTTAGTGTCAGAGCGAAAACCTTACGGTACTGCCAATTTCATAATGCCACTTTTCTTTTCTGCCGACATAATTTTTGTTGTTGTTGTGAATACATAATTTTATCTATGAATAGCCACATTTTTATAATACTTGCGAATGATACAGAAAGTGAAGTAAATACAAATTATTTCGAAGTCAAAAGTCGGAAATATCCTACTAGTTCGTGTTAAAATAGGTTAAATCGTCTTACAGACACTTAATGGATCGCTACAGTCTGGAACCGCGCGACCACTACGGTCGCAGGTTCGAATCCTGCCACTGGCATGGATGTGTGGCTGTGAGCACTATGTGACTTAACATCTATGGTCATCAGTCCCCTATAACTTAGAACTACTTAAACCTAACTAACCTAAGGACATCACACAACACCCAGCCATCACGAGGCAGAGAAAATCCCTGACCCCGCCGGGAATCGAACCCGGGAACCCGGGCGTGGGAAGCCAGATCGCTACCGCACATGGATGTGTGTGGAGCTCCTTAGTTTAGTTAGGTTAATCTATTTCTAAGTTCTAGGGGACTGATGACCTCAGAAGTCAAGTCCCATAGTGCTCAGAGCCATTTGAACCATTTTTGAGCTTAGTGCTTTATTAAGATAGACTGCCGTCGTGATGTTTCTGCAGTAAGCTGAATTTAATTTGTATTAGTACGGTGAATATTTTAATAGCATTTTCCATTAGTTTACTAAACGCAACAGTAATCTTCAGAGAGAAATTTATCAGCAGCAGAATTTTCTTTCACGATATCTAAAACAATCTGACAATGCTAAAGTTGTTCACAAATTCTACACCCGTAGAAACCTACTGGTTCTAACGTTGTCATTAAACCAGAGTAGTTTTAAGAGTATTTTCGTCTAGAAATGAATTTCCTTTACTGTTCATCGATCAAGTGCGGGAAAAGTATCAATACAAGTGCCTGAGAAACGACTATCCTATCAATCACCTGGATAGTTTTGTTTCTCAAATCAACAGAATACGTTATGATGCAGTAGCACAGGTGCTCGATTTTCTTACACTGCGACCAAAAGGCGTCTCAGTTGTTGGCAAGACATTCCAGCTGTGTTTCACACACCCCTTGGAGCAGAATTCGTAGCCCAAAACACACTTTTGGAGCTATCAGATGTAAAATATTATGTTCACACTACTCTTTGGTCGAGGTTACGTTTTTTTCGTCGAGCTCAGTCTATCATTTCTTCTTAGGAAGTTAACGATAAAGGCATCATAACACATCACCAGTAACAGTACTGCATAGGAATGCTCAATGAGCGACCTGATGACGATCGATAATAGTCACTCCGTTGATTTTAGTTGTTTCGAATTAGAGCATGCAGTACTCCTACAGAAGACTTCTGAACTTTGCCTGTTGAATGTAAATGTCGCATGATGGTAAAATGGTAATCTATCACATATATCAGTAGTCGAGACATCCTTAATGTGGAAAATCATTCATGCCAGAACGATTGTTGTTGAAACAAGAATATCTTTTTCTGGCGTATTTAACCCAAAAGCACTCGCTCCACACACAGTTCAAATCTTTCTAGCTGCCTCTTCTGCATTCACCCCTCTGTTATACCAAAAGTAAACGTTGTGTTGCAGATGTTACACCTTTTTCCACTTGCGACTCAATTTTACAATGCTAAACTGTAGTTCATGATTTTCAAGTACGCAAAATCCAGTGCTTTACTTCAAGATGATAACTAGAACTTCTAATTCGAAAATGACAGTTGATACATATACTGACAGCGTGACGCCGCGTTCACGTGGGTGGCGCCGGATTTCAGGCGGCGGGTGGCGTCTGGCCGGTGGCCGGTAGCCGCTGCAGCGCGAGGAAACGCTCGAGCGTAAGCTGTTATGATCGTGACGGAGCTGACCTGCGGAATTGTTTCTGGAATACTTGTTATGGCTGGTGGGTAGAATGGTAAGCGAATTATCTACGATGTTTAATCAGACTCATGACGTTAGACCGAAATGTGGTAAAAAAAAAAAAATTCAGTCGGACGCCAACAGGCGATTATAAGCTCAGAACGCAAGACGATTACCACCAGACCACGGCTCACAAAATCCGAGAACACCTCAGAAGTAGATAACACTTCCTCCTGACACTTGCGCATCTTACAGTGTTGCCAGATCGTGCAGATGGCCGGACTTATAGTTGTCAGGGGCGGTCAGTTTTTTTGCCCTCCTTAAGTGAACGACTCGGACTTAGTCTCGGTGGCGGCCTGCCGGCGGTCAGTTTTTACGTCTAAGACTGTACGTAATTAGGGGAATTTTTGCACCAAAGAAAGTGCCAGGCTTCTAGATGCCATCGGCTTACTTAAGAATAGACACCTTTGCGAAGGGTCTGGCAGACAATGAGGAATATGTAGATAATTCGTTCAGCTTTGCAGGCATTGAGTTAGAGAGTATGCACAAAAACGTGAAGAATGCCCACGTGGAGATTAGTGAATCTCCAGGCTTGCTGCAGCCGTTTTGGACTGTCCTAAAAGCGATCAACGTCCCAATGACTCATGGGACCCTGTAGGCATAGAGACGGAGCGTAGACACAAAAGAGCCAAAAATTCGCACAGGGGGGCAGGCGAAACTACGGAACTGCGTAAGAAGAACAAGCCTGCTTAAAAAAAAAAAAAAAAAAGATGGACAATAAGATTGTCGCTTTCAAATCACGAACGCCAGCAGATTACGCACAAACTTTAGAACGTCCAAGCCTCACGCAGAGACAACCGTTATAAAGAGGTGTTGTGTAGTGCTTTCACAGCCACTAAGGAATGCGGGAAAACGTCATAAATCTGTTTGATTTATGTGATCAACGCTGGGAACAGTGTCGAAGTGAACACGTGTGAAAAACACCAGTTTCCGAGTCATACACCAGTTCGAACAAGTTAGAAAACAATCAACTTGCTCTGGGAGGCGTGGTTACGAAATGGCGGTCAGTCATTGGGTGGCGTATCAGATTTAGTCCGCCGACGATAACCCAGAAGGTGGACAAATTCAATGAGTAAACGCTAAGGAGAGCAATAGGAATTGAAGGGGAGTTGGTGAGACAATGCTGAAGTAAGAGGACATAGATGGTCAGCCATCCGTTGCCTACTTAGTCTGCTGACTAATTCTGATCCTTACTCACTTCCGAATATTCATCGTCGCTTTGTGATTTATTCTGTTCCTCTTCCATGTTAAATGGACAAATGCTGACGGTCCAGTGCTTGGGAATGAAACAATCAGCTGAGGATTATTAAGTTCCTTGCTTGACTTTCGTCTCCCGGCACAGTGATAACGCTTTGGCTATGCTACACACGGCGAGCAGTCAACGTGGAGACCGTTCCAAGGCGTCACCGCAAAGCCGTGGAAAACTTATGGCAGCTGCCGCGTAGCTGCGGAGCGACGCGCCGTACTGACCCAGCGTCTGCCACCGCCCTCACCTCACGGAAAATGACTGCAAAGAATTGTGAGATAATCCACTGCCCGCTCGTCCCCTTTAATAACTGCGTCACGTCAAAGCCCTGCCAATTTGGCCCTAGGATTTGTAATTTGTCCAAAAAGTACTGTCATAAAAGGTTTCAGGTTCCAGTCCTTCGATCAATCTGTTCCATTCGCGAATCATTCACTTCATCTCACAACCACTTGTTGTTTATTTCACTCTACTTCATTGTTGACTCACAGAGTGGGCCGATCTCATTAGTAAATTGCATGTTATGTAATGCCAGTGATGAGGGTTTTATAAGTTCACTAAAGCAAATAATCTACATTTTGACGCGGCTAGTCCACAAAAGGCCATTGTTCAAAAAGAGTCCTGATTTCTGCACTTTTCAAATGTGTGCTGCACAGATGATTAAATGACGCGTTTTCGTTTACTGTGTTTGGTGGGTATTGTTCTGGATGGAGGTTGTCTGGAAATTTTTAGGGTTATTTTTCGTAGCACGTCTTGTCCTCTCTCATTCAGTTTGCCATGACCCTGAGCCAGAATTTTTTTTCGAAATCCTCTGCGACAAAATGATGCTCTCCCACCTACATTTTTATGATGAGTATGCCGTGAAAATTCTCATCTTCTAACAAGCCAACAGCTGTGGTCGCGGTGCTACATGCACACATTCTGTGTAGATGAACACTCAAGCACCTAAACTGCCCCGCATAGTCACCCGACCTTAATCTCGCACAAACTGTGAGGAACTTTTTCGAACAGTGGCTAAAATTCTAAAGTTTACTTTCTCGCAATTTGGTTGCTTTATACACATTTGTTCTTCAGTGCATGGCTTCAGCGGGATGTTGCATAACTAAAGAAATTTGTGGACTCCCTTCTCCACCGAATTGTCCATATCAGGGCCAGATATGGTGCTTACTTTTGGAGTCGGTTGATCGCAATCACATATGGTAAACTAGCCAATCAGCAGCACAAGAAAATCGAAAGGAATATTTCTGCCGGGTCATCAGTAAAATGAGGAGTACACGTCCAAAATGGTGCAAATGGTTCTGAGCACTATGGGACTTAACATCTATGGTCATCAGTCCCCTAGAACTTAAAACTACTTAAACCTAACTAACCTAAGGACATCACACAACACCCAGTCATCACGAGGCAGAGAAAATCCCTGACCCCGCCGGGAATCGAGCCCGGGAACCCGGGCGCGGGAAGCAAGAACGAGTACTACACTATCGAGTTGTCTGTCTCTGAGGCGTATGTTTGTGGCGAATCAGAGAGTATCGTGGGTACTAAAATATCCGTTGCAGAGAATGGACGATAAAAGCACTTAGTCAACTCCCTGACAGATTTTCTGTTGAGGGGAGTATACGGCGGTAGATGCGGCGATCTTCGGCGATGGTTGAAAAGCCACTGTGGTCTATGGTAAGGGTGGTGGTGTAGAGAGGTACGAGTCACTGTTGGGCATACCGACTGTTGGTTTCTCACCACCAACGTGTACCTACTGTGAAAGGAATAACGTCGCAGGCACGATTGTTAGCAATTTTTACTTTCGTTTCTTGTAGGAATATGCCTGATGGGCGCCACAGAGGTTATACACAGTGGTGAGCAAAACTTAAGAACGAAAGTAACTTCTCCCCTGATGTGTCATTGTCAAGTTACGCAGTTCGGCGACATTGGACCATACATACAGTGGCAAGAACTGCTTTAATGTGGTAACTGAAGGAAAATAAAATTTCGTATTTGTGGGGATCCACAGCCCCAGATGTTTTATAAACGTACATATGGTCCGTAGTAAGCTGTAATGTGATTTTAATTTAACCGGACGATTAGCTAATTTCAACTACTTGTCATTGTCAAGCACCTGTGTAACCAGTATGGAGAAGCACTAAATTGTCCACATACATCGACATGTGTAAACAATACTTTGCGCACTTCACGTTAAGATAAAACATTAGTCAATGCAGTATACGCTGTGCAACATGCTAGCCTAAAGGTTGATAACGCGGTGTTGTGGTAAGGCTTCAGTTCCTCCACCAGCGTGGCTGACTACTGCTGGATAGTCACTGGTGAAAGTGGACGTGGTGCAATAGGTTTCCTGAACCCATTAGATTTAAGTCGGGCGAACGAGCAGGCCAATCCATTCGAAATTCCTCCCACTTCAAGAGGTCGTCCACGTAGGTGATTCGATACAGTCGCTCACTGTCAACCATAAAATGACGTCACCCCTGAAAAGAGGGAAGGAGTATAGTATCACAATAACATTGACAGATGAGTGTACAGTGTTCAAAGATTTGCAGGTGATACACATAGGGTGGGTCCATGCAACCTTATGCCTTCCCACACCATAAGACTTGGACCAGAAAAACGATTATGTTCGACAGTGTGCCTGCGTGTATTACACTTGCCTATGAAGATACTTCCGGAGGCACTACACAGACTGAATCTGCTCTCATCCAAGAAGAGTAAGCGACCCCACTTCTTGTTGGTCCAGTCTCTAGGCTCTTGGCACTATCGCAAACCAGTGTACTTCTTACCACTAAAATTAGAGCAGCATGAAGACATCCTTTACATTCGTTATTTTGGCATTAAGTGTTCTAAACTCTTTGATATGAAAAAAAGCTTTTCAGTGCAACTCCATGGCGTCTAATTTTGGTAGGCACTGCAATTGAATATAAATGTTTGTCAGACGATCGTTTTATGTTGAGACTGGTTTCTTGTTGCGCGATGTTGTTACTCGTAATTTTATAGATTGTGTGAATATCATGCGAATGTGGAACCGAAGGGCTCAATAGAGCCGATTAAACAGACCTGTCAGGTCTTCCTCATGTCTTTCGTTTTTCTAAATTGTTCATTGGCTTTTGCAATTTCTAAACGTTGACGAATATAATTAACCTCTCAGAAGATGTATGTCACTATATCTTTTAGGTTGCATGTTAGGTAAACGATAATCTAGATCCCCCTTCTGACTGCTTTCCTAGTCAAATTAACGTGAAAATCCATTCTGACAACAGACGAAAAAGTGGTATATTAGTAAAAGCAACACGTGAAGATGCTGGCGTGTGTCACGCTACATACGCTTTGATGGAGATATCCACCTGCTGAGACCAAAAGTCGACTATGATTGATTTGGCACCAGTAATTTCATCTTGAGCCTCAGCAGAGCTGAAACAGTAGCAGTCACCCTATTACACAGTCCCTTGTAATACAACTTAGATAGATAATCTGGTACTTCTTTCAACAGGTCAGATCTCACTGATATAAAAGTTCTTCGTTCACATTACTTAGTGATTGGATGCCCGTGGACAAGAGACAGTTTACGTAATGTGTACAGCAAACCTCCGCATTGCAAGGCAGCTTTAAAAGACCGATAGGGGATCGTCACGGTTGTTATCGGTGGTGCATAATGGAGGTGATACTCCACTAATTGATGGTAGAGGAGTGCCTCTTGCAGCCACAGCAGTTCTAGTAGGATAGAGGAAGCTCAAAAATTGACGATCTTTCACGCACTCTAGCGATATGCCGTTGGCAGCTGAGAGTTGACAGTCCACTGATTAAGTGGAAAGACTTAAGACACTTTCAAAAAAGGTCGGAATGGTAGGGGGAGAAACGAACATCTACTCGTGTCTCAAAGGCTAACGACAAGACGAGTGCTCTCATTTGCCGCTAATACACCCCTGGAAATGGAAAAAAGAACACATTGACACCGGTGTGTCAGACCCACCATACTTGCTCCGGACACTGCGAGAGGGCTGTACAAGCAATGGTCACACGCACGGCACAGCGGACACACCAGGAACCGCGGTGTTGGCCGTCGAATGGCGCTAGCTGCGCAGCATTTGTGCACCGCCGCCGTCAGTGTCAGCCAGTTTGCCGTGGCATACGGAGCTCCATCGCAGTCTTTAACACTGGTAGCATGCTACGACAGCGTGGACGTGAACCGTATGTGCAGTTGACGGACTTTGAGCGAGGGCGTATAGTGGGCATGCGGGAGGCCGGGTGGACGTACCGCCGAATTGCTCAACACGTAGGGCGTGAGGTCTCCACAGTACATCGATGTTGTCGCCAGTGGTCGGCGGAAGGTGCACGTGCCCGTCGACCTGGGACCGGACCGCAGCGACGTACGGATGCACGCCAAGACCGTAGGATCCTACGCAGTGCCGTAGGGGACCGCACCGCCACTTCCCAGCAAATTAGGGACACTGTTGCTCCTGGGGTATCGGCGAGGACCATTCGCAACCGTCTCTATGAAGCTGGGCTACGGTCCCGCACACCGTTAGGCCGTCTTCCGCTCACGCCCCAACATCGTGCAGCCCGCCTCCAGTGGTGTCGCGACAGGCGTGAATGGAGGGACGAATGGAGACGTGTCGTCTTCAGCGATGAGAGTCGCTTCTGCCTTGGTGCCAATGATGGTCGTATGCGTGTTTGGCGCCGTGCAGGTGAGCGCCACAATCAGGACTGCATACGACCGAGGCACACAGGGCCAACACCCGGCATCATGGTGTGGGGAGCGATCTCCTACACTGGCCGTACACCACTGGTGATCGTCGAGGGGACACTGAATAGTGCACGGTACATCCAAACCGTCATCGAACCCATCGTTCTACCATTCCTAGACCGGCAAGGGAACTTGCTGTTCCAACAGGACAATGCACGTCCGCATGTATCCCGTGCCACCCAACGTGCTCTAGAAGGTGTAAGTCAACTACCCTGGCCAGCAAGATCTCCGGATCTGTCCCCATGGAGCATGTTTGGGACTGGATGAAGCGTCGTCTCACGCGGTCTGCACGTCCAGCACGAACGCTGGTCCAACTGAGGCGCCAGGTGGAAATGGCATGGCAAGCCGTTCCACAGGACTACATCCAGCATCTCTACGATCGTCTCCATGGGAGAATAGCAGCCTACATTGCTGCGAAAGGTGGATATACACTGTACTAGTGCCGACATTGTGCATGCTCTGTTGCCTGTGTCTATGTGCCTGTGGTTCTGTCAGAGTGATCATGTGATGTATCTGACCCCAGGAATGTGTCAATAAAGTTTCCCCTTCGTGGGACAATGAATTCACGGTGTTCTTATTTCAATTTCCGGGAGTGTATGTGGTATCGGGCTTTCTGAGCGTCATAAGACAAAAGAGGAGACATATGGAAAATATCCTGTCTTCTGATAGTTCAGACAAACATGCACGAGCCATGGCTGACTGACATGTGCTTTTGGCCTAAATATTGTTGTTTAAATACTACAGTTAGGAAAATGGAAGTGAAACGTCCCCTTAGAAAATTTATATACACGACTGTGCTTAAACTGAGACACAATATTTTTTTTGCGCAACGCAATCTGATTTTCAGAAATACCTACAAAGGAATGGCCCTGACTAACATTAACCTGTACCTTTCACAAATCACTTACTTCACCAAAAATCTTCGTTACTCGAACTACTGCAATACAGCGAGCGCCACTACTGCCAGCTAAATAAAAGATTCAAACTACGGAAGGCACTAACTACTGATAGGCATAGTTAGCAAATGAAAGATTTTAATAGAGAACAAACAATGTATTTACCTTAATAGTCATAATATATATAGCAGTTCATGACATCCAGTCTAACAAATTGCAAAATTCCGCCATCTCTCTCCCCACATCCACCACTGCTGGCGGCTCACCTCCAACTGCGCAACGCTACTCGCTGTTCACATCCAGCTGCCGCTGCCCAACACTACAATGGCAGACAACAATGCAAACTACCCACAGACTGCCCACAGCACCGCCAGTGATTTTTCATATAGAGCGCTACGTGGCGTTACCAATAAGAAAACATAAACAGCCTACTTACATAGCCCCCATGCTCCCCACAAAAAAAATTTACAAATTGTTTTGGGCAGTGGCCATTACAGATTTGAAAAAAATTTTCATAATTACAATAACAAAGAAATCAAATGCACACACTTATTGATACAATGTTGGTAAAAAGCTAAAATTTTCTCACAGTCCATAAAGACAGTCCAGATTGTTCATCACAGTAAAATTTCAGTGGTTTTTTTGTCAAAGTCTGAGCAGTAAAAGACAATGCACACGGAAGTAGTGGATTTCCATGCAGTCTTGAAGAAGTAGTGTTGTCCTTCCAACTGAAAGACAGTGCTGACTCTTGACATGCTGACGGGTAATGGGCCACAACAGAGCAAACCCACAGCAGAGTCATTCGACGTTTTGAAGAAGATTGGTAGGTAGGTCGTCACAGAGTAGACCAGCTATAGTCCTGGTAGAGATTACGGTATTGGTGGGCCACCAGAGGTGCAGACCCACTGCAGTCCTTGTAGAAATAATGGTATTGGTGAGTCATCAAAGGTGTCGACCCACTGCAGTCCTTGTAGAGATGCCCAGCAGCCATCTGCTGCGACTGTGCAGGTGCACAATCACCATCGAAGAGTCTTGCGGACAATATAGCAAGTCCATAACCACCACTTGTGCACTCACAAAGTTTTTGGAATTGTCCTTAGAGCCAGCAATGCTGTTGTCCAGTCCCTTGCTGAATTATTAAACGTGCAAACACTAATAGTCCTTACTTCTCACATATTGTCCATATACTATGACCAACAGAAACGTGTGCAGTGAAATGGAACTTACAAGTTACTTAATTTGATGAACTGGTGTCAATTACAATTTTATAACATAAGAATACAATAACAAAGGTACAAAATACATCATTAAAGAACATAACAATACAGATAACATTTGTAGTACAGGCTTTACAACAGAATAGAAATAAACATATACATCAATGTTACAGGAATTATGAGATAAGTAAATACATAAAAGATCAGAATAAATTTTGAAACATCTACTTCACACATGAGTATTTAAACAAAACAGAATAAATAATGTCTAAACATCTTTACAAAGTAAATAACATATTATTAATGCAAATTCTATTTGAGGATAACAGTATTCCTCATCATAGTGAATGTAGCTTAGTATTAGAAAAAGAAAAAATTCTATGAAACTACACAGAGACAGGAAGAAAACAAATACACAAGGGTACACAAACACATAGTGGGATAACACAAAAGGAAAGGACAGGGTTTGTTTTCAGTGTAACATTTGGTACTGCAGTCCAACCCAAAACTTCATTCCATAGATCGTTCGTCTTATTTCAACCTTTGCTTAAACCAAAAAAATCCTATCCAAGCATGCTTTCTGTATTTTTCTCGTATAACGTCTCAGTGCATATCTTCAAATTCATTGCAACTCATTCTCTTATAGTCTACCCCCTCTTAAGCTAACTTAAATCTACTGAGCTCAGATGCTAAACTAAGGGACGAGGCAATGCAGCAGCACAAAACAATTAACACAAACAGCAATGACAAAAAAAATGGAAAATTGCAAAGCAAGCTACAGTAAATCTAAATTACCAAGCAATGCAACATTACAACTAATATGAGCCAATGTGCAGCAACAAGAAAAATAAATCAGGAGTAAACTGGCTTAACAGCGTAATACAAAGTCTAATTCAGTAACATTATGCCTGGCAAACAGCAGTAACTTATACCTAAACATGACAAAGCTCAAGCAGAAAAAATATTACAGTAAAAATGGCCATCTTTAATACCTATGTCGTATCTTAGCACAAGAGTGATGCATCACAAAAACTTACTCTACCAAAAAATTACCAAGTAGTTGAAAAGAAAATTATGTATGCAGTTCCTGTGAAGGGAAATGTCTTTGTGCTCCCCCATTTTTGGGAAATGTATTATAAAATTAGTATTTACTGGACCTGTAGACAGAAAATATTTATATTAGTACATCTATAAAATTCTATTTTAACCAATGCTGCAGTGCAGCTAGAAGCTAGATATTAAACAAAATGAGTAAATAAATACATAAAGCAAGCCACATGGCATTTCTCTCAATTAGCAAGACAATAGCCGTGAAATGTTTCTCATCGTTTCATTAGGCATTTTAGCAAATATCATAAATTATGAGCTCCACAGTGTAATCATATGTTTTCAAGTTTGAGCATGTCGTATTTGCGATGCTTTAGACAATGAAATGTCAATAGCGAGGATAATGGCCTCTTTTTTCTTTGCACCTAATGGCTTTCTTTTGTCAGACGACTACCTCTCAGCTGGGCGCCCAAAACGCATTACGTCAAGGTGACCTACCTTCCTTAGTGAAATATTTACGAAATCAGTTTCTGCTACAGTGACAGTCTCATATGAAAATTTCACAGGTCGAGAATTTGCATTACAAATGTGTAGAAACAAAATCCTGTAAATATAACAGTGTCCAAAAATTTTCGCTGGCATTGTGATACATTCACGCATATACACACATTTCATAGCTCTTAAAGTACGATTCTTGGTTTCCAACATCCTTTTTCACAAATCAGAGTCCCTAACCACTACTCATTATTCCTTACCTTATTACCCATATACATATTCGTCAACATTTCTTCAATATTTCATCATAATAACTACATAGCATAATCATATTCCTCATATAACATCAGCTTATTGATCATAAACGTCCCTCAACAGCATAATACACATCATCGTCGTAATAATAACATCATCTCAGTCAAATCTCAAAAACGTCGTAGCTTTCTGCATTAATGTCAAAACCTAAAAAAAATTGTCTGCTAATTTCAAGAGTGTCATCTACCTCAAACATACTTTAAAACTCATGATCTCATACCAAATACATCATTCAAAGCTCTCATAGTATCACAATGGTTCTGAAAAAATATGAACAGTTCACAAAGTACAGACAAAATACAATTTCGTAAGTCTGAAGTTATCCAACGGTGTAATTGCGTAAACATGTGTCACTGACATAATAAAAAAGTATGTCTCTCTCTCAGTTGAATGATCAGATAGCTGTGTAATTTATGTGTTAGAGAAATATGGTACCGATGTGTAAAGTTGTATAAGCAAATACCATATTAGCTAGGGCTCCTTGTGCCTGCCAAACACATGATACACAAAGTAAGCGTGTACCCCCCTGAGGATTAATGTAATTATACCCTCAGGTGTTACAGATTATAACAATGGAATGAAATGTATTACGGATAACCTTTGTATCATTGTACTTCAAATATCTTTAAAAATAAATGATTTAAGTACAAAATTAATCACTCAAATACGTGTACTGTAGTGCTAAATGTGCGTCTTGCTGTAAGATAATCTGTGGAAGTGTCGTAGTTATTGTCCTCCGAAAGCTAAGTTCTGCAGAAGTCAATGTACTTACCTCATGATAAACAAAAGTGAAATGCTTTGCGTATAGATATCGTAGTTATTATGCTAATTGCCGTGATGAAGAAAGTACTGTGCTGTAATGTATTGTTGTGCTACAGAAAAGGCTGTCTCATTGTGGCTATACCACAAAAGTTACTACTAAAACTTGTTTTACTTTCCAGAATAATTCAGGAAAACTGTGCAGATATAAAACAGATACACCGCAAAAGCAACATTGTAAATTGTCACTCATTAGTAACGTCGTGATATAATCGTGGAGCTGTCACATAAACCAACCACTGTGTCATCTGGTATTTCACAGAAAGTACTTTAAATCCAGAATGTATATTCAAGTAAATCAAAATGTTGCATTAAAATCCCATTAGCAGTACTGGTAAATGTTCTAAGTATGTGAGCCTTATAGTCGTTATGTAATCGTGCAACTAACAAGCAAAAATGTACACACACAATAACACTGTGTCGTCTGTTCACAATAACAATGCATTCGTAATTTCTGTTGAAATAAGTTCTCTTGTTTCTTGACTGGATATTTAACTTCAAACATTGTTGCATATTAACAGATTCTAAGTCTGACAAAGCATACTGGTAATGTAAAGTGAAAAGTTATATGGCAAAGACAAAGTTAAAAAGCAGATTATCTTTCAATAAATGCTTTCACATGTGAAATGTGGTGTAGCCTTTTGCTCTTCCTAGTACGCAGAGTTTCAACTTTAACGCAATTATCATGTGGTATACGTCGGTAAAGAATACTGGAATTTTTCTCAAGGTTAGCGTCTATGTTATTTTTCTCTGAGCCACCCGGCTCAGGTGGCTGCCTGCGGTGCGTGTCATTGTCTGTTCCTTTGTTGGCGCGCATCGTTATTGGGATTAGGAGACCTAGCTTCTACAAATTCACGTTGTCAAAAGTGCCCTGCTCTGTTTGAATCCCGTCAGTTCTGATGGAATTCAGGTCTGTCGTTCTGTTGGTAGTTTACATAGTTTCTTATTTGTCAGTCATGTGGTGGACAATTTCTCCCACAATCGTAACTGTGCGCTGAAGTGTTGCATCTGAAGTTATTCTGTCTCTCTTGATAATAATTGTTTTTGTTCCCATATTGTCTGTTTCTATGGTAATCTCTGTCATATTCATTACTACGGAAATGCGATCTTTCTCTGTAACTATTATTACTCTGCCAGTGGTTGTCATATGGGTGGTGTCTGTTTTGGTCACGATTTGCGTTGTAAGAATAGACTTGTCGTGTCCAGTTATTGTTTCTGTCGTCACGGAATTGTGACGGATGTGACCTGTAGTGATTGTTTTCCTGTTTTCGCATCCTGCGACTGTCTGTGTCAATTTCTAATTCTTGTAAGAGTCCCTGAAAAGCTTCAATGTCATCTTTGCAACGTCCTGCCAAAATAATATTTCTTAAATGTCCAGGCAATTTTATTAAGCAAATGCGGATGAGCTCTGAGGGGCTGTATGGGTTTGAAAGATACTGATTCTTATGCAACATGTCTTCAAAATATGTGACAAGACTGGAAAATTCAGATTGTTCAAAGCATTTCATCATCATGGTGCTATGCTTTACTCGGTCTTGTGTAGCTTGAGACCAATATGCTGAGAGAAAGGCATGATAAAATTCTCCTTCATTGTGGCAATCGTGAATGACCGATCGCATTCTTACAGCTGGTTCATTCTCTAAGTAGCCACACATATATTCTAATCTGTGTTCTAATGACCAGTTGGGAGGAAAACAGTGAGAGAATTGATGGAGCCACGCTTGTGGATGAATGTCGTTGTCAGAATTCTTAAATGTTTTGAATTTATGTGTAGTAATGAACAGCTTATAGTCAAAATAATCATGTCGGCGAGTCGCATATCGGTCATTGTTACGTCGTTTCGGCGGTTCCATTTCAAAATTCGGTGCACCTTGCCAATTTCTTTCATAATTTCTGAAGTGCCCTGTGTTATTATTTTGTGGCTGTTCCGTATTTCTATGTCCCTCTTCCCATATTGGAGCGCGAGTGTCCTCTGAAATACGTAATTCTTGTATTACCTGTGTCAGCTGATCTTGTACTTCCCGGATTTCTCTTTGGTGTTGCGTATTAATTTGATTCTGATTTTGTTTGAATTTCCTAATTTGCTCGCACTCTTCTGTGTCAGTGATGGCTACAGGTCTTGTGTCTATTCAGATCATCATCTATCTTTGCAAATAAGTTAGTGAACTGATCCGAAAGTTCGGCTACTTTCTCCGATAGTATACTTATTTCCTCAGTGTGTTTTTCTGAACCAAGATTCAGAGTGTCCATTTGTGTTGAAATCGAATTTACTGTGTCCTGTAAGTTTTCCTGAGTTTTTGCAAGTTGCGTAACCGAATCCGTAGATGCAACTGAGTCAATTTTAGCCCACAAGCTCTCATGATTTTCATGAACAATGGTTTGCAGTTCTTTTATGGCTGCTTCGTGATTCTGTAATGCATTTTCATGCCGCGAAAAAATTGTTCCATAGTGTCTAACTATTGAAGATTTTGTTCCATTGTGTCTAACTTTTGAAGATTTTGTTCCATCGTGTCTAACTTTTGAAGATTTTGTTTCATTGTGTCTAACTTTTGAAGCTTTTGTCCCATTTGTTGCATTAATTGTAATAACAACGCACTGGTGTCTGAAACATGTTCCTCAGTGCTATTTGGCAATGCATTTGAACCGCCAATATTCGCATTATGAAAAGCAGAAAATGTGTCGTGACTAATTTGAGAAAACGGCGAGGACGCAAAACCTGAATCTACAGTATTTGCAAGATTGTGTCCTGTCATTTCGGAATCCTGAGGCGAGCTGTTGCCGACCGATCGATCGATAATGCTTCCCTGTTCACTAATTGTTTCACTGCCTACACCATTATTTGACGCCCGCTCCATTTCCCTATGCACAGTTACCAAATTACTACTTTGAGTACTTGTTAATTCATTACATGGTGGCGTTAACACACTGCTTTCGTCTTCACTGTTATTTCTCAGTTTACTTTGGAGCCTAGTATTACGTTTTTCACACGCCATTATTGTCACAATATTTCACACGACAACACAGAAAAACACAATTTGAAGAGGAAAAATAAGAGAACACATTAACATAGCACTGAAAATAATATCTAGTTAATTGCAGCTGCGGAATACTTGGTGCAAATCTACAAGCATGCCACAACTGTTTTACTGTACAACATTGAAAAACTACAACTACAATGGAAATTCTCTCTATAATTACGCGCTGGCAATAAACAAAAGCTACACTAATTACACAAACTACAAGAAAAAAAATCAGAAGATTCCGGTGAGGTATCCTCGGCTAAGGGTCGACATTTGAAACGTCCCCTTAGAAAATTTATATACACGACTGTGCTTAAACTGACACACAATATTTTTTTTTGCGCAACGTAATCTGACTTTCAGAAATCCCTACAAAGGAATGGCCCTGACTAACATTAACCTGTACCTTTCACAAATCACTTACCTCACCAAAAATCTTCGTTACTCGAACTACTGCAATACAGCGAGCGCCACTACTGCCAGCTAAATAAAAGATTCAAACTACGGAAGGCACTAACTACTGATAGGCATAGTTAGCAAATGAAAGATTTTAATAGAGAACAAACAATGTATTTACCTTAATAATCATAATATATATAGCAGTTCATGACATCCAGTCTAACAAATTGCAAAACTCCGCCATCTCTCTCCCCACATCCACCACTGCTGGCGGCTCACCTCCAACTGCGCAACGCTACGCGCTGTTCACATCCAGCTGCCGCTGCCCAACACTACAATGGCAGACAACAATGCAAACTACCCACAGACTGCACACAGCACAGCCAGTGATTTTCATACCGAGCGCTACGCAACGTTGCCGATAAGAAAACATAAACAGCCTACTTACATAGCCCCCATGCTCCCCACAAAAAATTTTACAAATTGTTTTGGGCAGTGGCCAATAATTATTTGATAAAATTTTTCATAATTACAATAACAAAGATATCCAATGCACACACTTATTAATATAATGTTGGTCAAAAGCTAAAATTTTCTCACAGTCCATAAAGATAGTCCTGATCATTCATCATAATAGTAATTACAGTTTTTTTTTCACAAAGTCTCATTAGTAAAAGAAATTGCTCACAGAAGTAGTGGATTTCCATGCAGTCTTGAAGAAGTAGTGTTGTCCTTCCAACGGAAAGACAGTGCTGACTCTTGACATGCTGACAGGTAATGGGCCACAACAGAGCAAACCCACCGCAGAGTCAGTCGAAGTTTGGAAGAATATTGGTAGGTATGTCATCACAGAGTAGACCCACTGTAGTCCTGGTAGAGATTATTACTAGCTACAGACTGCACACAGCACAGCCAGTGATTTTTTATATAGAGCGCTACGTGGCGTTACCAATAAGAAAACATAAAACAGCCTACTTACAGAAGAAATATCATTCTGTTCTGAATAGTAGTGAAGAGAACTATTGGTTGTAGTGATTGGTGTAGAGCAGCAGCTTTCTGGTTCTACGACCAATGAAGGGCATTTGGTGTTCGTTCGAGATCGTGGTGTCAGCCAGAAAGATGAGAATTCTTGCTGTGGTGTTACAATTTAACTGACGTTAGCATAATGTTATGTTTAGGAATCTTGAAATCGAATTACAGACATTTCACAGCCGTAGTCATGGGTCTCAGTTTCTGATTTCACTTCTTTCAAGATTCTGGACTGAAAGTTTATGGAAGTTAATCGTGAGTTACCATGGCTTGCTCGTTAACCTGCCTGGTGCACGTATTAATTCTGGTGCATGTCTAACCTGCCCTTATTACCACAGGCATCACAGTTATTTGTGCCACATCATTTAAAGTCGATTAAGTCATGATCACTGGAAGGAACGTCTCTCTTACCCAGTGTTTCCCAATACCTTGCGGACCCCTCGTATGTGTATTCAACTTGACACAGTTGAATACCTCATGAACTTCATGTTATTTAGCACGAATTTCGTCATGTTATTTTTTCCTGTTTGTGTAGAGCTTTGTAAAATTAATGTGCAGTTATCGAATTCCTCTAGGTATCATTTCGGTAGTTATTGAATCCCATGTCTCTGAAATACAGATTGTGTGAGACCCTCAGCCATGGTTATATTTTAAGGATATTATATGTGAGGGAGATTATATGTTAGGAAGATTGTTTCTTACAACAATTTGGGGGTACGAATCTTCTATTAAATAACAGATAGTTTCCGATCAGTCTACAGAACATTAGATAAATTTATTATCTCCTTGCATCGAATCATTAGTAGAAACGAACAGTAACGTTTAATATAACCACCATAATAGATGCTTAGTTTCTTTCCATACGTTTGTCGTTAATAGACGTCTTTCATGTACTGAACCCCGTTCCAGAATTTTCAAACTAGTGCGAATATTTTGATAAGTTGCATCTTTTGGCAAGCAGCAGCTTTTGATAAATTGCATAAACACATTGATTAGATTAAAACGCCTAATTATTTGCCTAATTATTTGGTTGATGGTTTGGTGTGTTCTTTTGGTAATATTTTGATTATTTGTGATTTTGGGCTTTGTTATTGATTGGTGTGTGTGAGGACAATAAATTTTTTAGTTTGCAACATTGGGGACAAAAGATGAGTGAAGGAACACAAGAAAATTATATTAATGGTGAAAAACCATATAAGGCCGACTATGTAATTGTTGATAGGGTGCAAGAAAAACGTGTCTAACCAGCCTGAATCTAAGATTGAAGTCGTGAGTGGCGAGACATGTTAGAATACTAAGGGGCCACAATCTAGATATGTATGGAGAATTATACCACATCAGATGCTTGCTATGTAATTTGATGGGATGTAGGACCCTGTGCACACGGTCAGTACTAGCACTCAGCGCTAGGCGTAGAAGCTAGAGGCATGTGGCGATGGAGTGCGGTGACTATGATTGGTTACTTATGGCTCGGTGAAAGAAACGAAAACTATAGAGTGTCGTGAAGAAGACTTAACTGTTTGTAAACCAACTTTTTGAGCTACAAGTCGCACCCAGTTATTAACAAAATATCGAGATATGCCGTTATATTGAAGGGTCAGTGAGGTAAAGAATCTCTCCTCTCATACCCAGCATATTTTGTCTTACTAAATAAAAGCATTAGTATTACGGTGCTAGATTATGTGATTCTGACCCTTGGGTATTCACTCTGAGAATTTTTATGCAAGATACAGTCTCTTTCTGAAAGAGGTCGGGCAAATCAGTGTGTCGAACGCTTATTGTGACGAAGAAGAGCAAACTCTCTGAATAAATGACAACAAGAGCCGTGTCATCGGTCGCCTTCATGACAAGGATAAATGGATGTCATCTGCACATGGTTCTGACGAGCCAGAACGACATGAAACGGGTGACGCTAGTGAGAAAGTAGAGGTGCACATTCTAGGCACCGGAGCTGATGTTACTGATCCCGTAGCTGCATCGAAGAAGTGGAAAATGTAGATGAAAATGAGGGTTAAAAATTTGGCTATTCTACTTACCTTAGGGCAAAATCCGAGTTTGAAAAATCTGGACATGGAAGATGATTTCTCAGAGTTAAAAGACCGACATAAAGGCGATTTGACCCTAAGGATTACCACGAAAGGCTGCGAAAGGACGAACTGGATTCCAAGGCTTTTCTCTTCAACGATGTTCACCGTTTCATAAAAATACAAAAATGTCTTCGTTACACAAGGGAACTGTCAGCTATTAACAATAGCAACTGATTAATAAGAAAATTGAAAGAGCCCACTAAAATTGTTAACTGAACCAGATCTGACTACGAGGGAAAGAATTTTAAGCCCCACAACATATTATCAAAAAAACTAACGAGAACAGAGACAAATAACCTCCCAGTTATGGTACAACATATCTTCAAAGCGTTTAAAACCAATAAATACAATCCTGGAAATGGAAAAAAGAACACATTGACACCGGTGTGTCAGACCCACCATACTTGCTCCGGACACTGCGAGAGGACTGTACAAGCAATGATCACACGCACGGCACAGCGGACACACCAGGAACCGCGGTGTTGGCCGTCGAATGGCGCTAGCTGCGCAGCATTTGTGCACCGCCGCCGTCAGTGTCAGCCTGTTTGCCGTGGCATACGGAGCTCCATCGCAGTCTTTAACACTGGTAGCATGCCGCGACAGCGTGGACGTGAACCGTATATGCAGTTGACGGACTTTGAGCGAGGGCGTATAGTGGGCATGCGGGAGGCCGGGTGGACGTACCGCCGAATTGCTCAACACGTGGGGCGTGAGGTCTCCACAGTACATCGATGTTGTCGCCAGTGGTCGGCGGAAGGTGCACGTGCCCGTCGACCTGGGACCGGACCGCAGCGACGCACGGATGCACGCCAAGACCGTAGGATCCTACGCAGTGCCGTAGGGGACCGCACCGCCACTTCCCAGCAAATTAGGGACACTGTTGCTCCTGGGGTATCGGCGAGGACCATTCGCAGCCGTCTCCATGAAGCTGGGCTACGGTCCCGCACACCGTTAGGCCGTCTTCCGCTCACGCCCCAACATCGTGCAGCCCGCCTCCAGTGGTGTCGCGACAGGCGTGAATGGAGGGACGAATGGAGACGTGTCGTCTTCAGCGATGAGAGTCGCTTCTGCCTTGGTGCCAATGATGGTCGTATGCGTGTTTGGCGCCATGCAGGTGAGCGCCACAATCAGGACTGCATACGACCGAGGCACACAGGGCCAACACCCGGCATCATGGTGTGGGGAGCGATCTCCTACACTGGCCGTACACCACTGGTGATCGTCGAGGGGACACTGAATAGTGCACGGTACATCCAAACCGTCATCGAACCCATCGTTCTACCATTCCTAGACCGGCAAGGGAACTTGCTGTTCCAACAGGACAATGCACGTCCGCATGTATCCCGTGCCACCCAACGTGCTCTAGAAGGTGTAAGTCAACTACCCTGGCCAGCAAGATCTCCGGATCTGTCCCCCATTGAGCATGTTTGGGACTGGATGAAGCGTCGTCTCACGCGGTCTGCACGTCCAGCACGAACGCTGGTCCAACTGAGGCGCCAGGTGGAAATGGCCTGGCAAGCCGTTCCACAGGACTACATCCAGCATCTCTACGATCGTCTCCATGGGAGAATAGCAGCCTGCATTGCTGCGAAAGGTGGATATACACTGTACTAGTGCCGACATTGTGCATGCTCTGTTGCCTGTGTCTATGTGCCTGTGGTTCTGTCAGTGTGATCATGTGATGTATCTGACCCCAGGAATGTGTCAATAAAGTTTCCCCTTCCTGGGACAATGGATTCATGGTGTTCTTATTTCAATTTCCAGGAGTGTAGTATAAAACTCACTACAGGAAGATAATAATCACAAAGAAGTGAAAGATCAGGACAAGCTGGTCACAACGCATGAATTGAGAGGTAAAGAACATGTAATACCTTACCTTTCAAAATAATAATTTTCATTCGTTTCAAGTTTGGCTGAGGTACTAAGTGTAAAAGCCAAAGACAATAAAATCTTGCACGTAAGACAAAGTGCGACAATTCCATTGGTTCAGTTTAAGGACGATGACGGCAGCAGTGCACTGTCAAGCCCTGAACAAAACAGTCTGAAACCTTTGGGCTGGACGCCTGAGTACAAACTTTCACAAACTCTCGCTCCAGACCACCAGCTCCACTTCCTCGACCCAGCCAAACTTACTTCTCACGAGCCGTCTCACCTTGCTTCGCAAGTGACACTTGCCTTCCTCCCATTATGGATGATAAAAGACTGTTTTTGGTGGAAAATCGACTCTCAATTAGTCACCACAGCTCGAAGAGATTAAACCAAATATGGAAATCAGAGTTCACCAAGCTTTAATTGGAAGACCTGTGACACGAGTTAACTCAACAGAGGATGCACTATGTATTGTGTACAATCTAGATGAACAGGAGAACCTAAAGCCAAAGGATAGTCATGATCAACTGAGGGGTTGAGCAAATGAATAAGATGGAAAGGAAGAGAACGAGCCTTTGGACAAGCAATGTTGGGAGTTCCATATGATGAGAGGGAATGTAGAGAGATGAGAGGCACTTGGAAAAGTATCATGACGCAGCTTGAGCAGGGGCTAATTGTACATTCTCAGTTAACAATCATAGAATTTCGACTGGAAAGGCGCCAACGGTGCATTTAAGGATGGAGGGATTTGTTGGTTAGATGGAGATGCATATAAAGAATTGATTTGAGTCTACATTGAAGTAACTAACTACAGAAAATCACGAGATTCTTCAGTGTGCATTAGGAAGTCTGTTGAAAACTCGAAGTGCGTTTCCTCCATATAGATGATCCAATATGTGGAATTGCAGTTTCTTCCCACCATAAAGGAACAACAAGGGCGCTGCTACAGATCTGAGAGTTGAAGTCATGAGCACATGTGTGGGGATGCCGAGATTTAAGGCAGGAGGAAGTTAGGCGCTGATGGAGCGCAGAACAGCTTACAAACTGCGAAATGTAAGATATTTCAGGATGGGATTGTAAAATTCGCAGTTGATAGCGGATGAGATCGCTTTCCCATCATGAGTAAGTTAGGATGAGACAAAAGTAGTGTTTCAGGTACTAAATGGAGCCCTGCAGAATGGGAAGAGACTTTTATTGTCTGTTCGCAGATTCCAAGTCTTAATGGGTAGCGGCAAATCATTGCATCCAAAGGTTTGGGTTCAGCAGTTCGACCACTCCCTTCCTCCCGTGTGTTATCTAGTTTTTGTGAGAGGTTATCTCATAGCGAATATTTGGAATGATTAGTACCTGTAATTCGGCGTGGCCTTGCATATGTGGAATTTAGGAAAGTGTTTCTAGCTGCATCTTGACCATGTGCGATGCAGATCCCACTGCGGGGATAGACTCATCAACAATGGTGATTTTACTTAGAACATTGGTGAAAAAATTATGTATCTCGATGATTCAGAAGAGTGGTGACACTTAAGTCATCTAGAAAGGGAAGGACGAAGGCAGGGAAGAAACTGTAATTATCATTATGATTCTTAACTGGGGTTATGGTCTGAGACATGTGAAAGAGAACATCAATGCACTGCAATAGTATAAACACTTCCTACTCGCCTAGCGATAATGCGGTAAATCGCACCAGTGTGTGATATACTTCCAAGGACTGTGCAAAGTTGTTAAAACTTTCTCTATGCTACATCCATCACTGTAGACAGTGGCGATTGCAGGCAATCTCCTACACAGGCTTCGTAAAAGCAGTTGCACAATATCACACATTTCATGCACCCATGGGTGAACTGATTAGAGATACTATCATCGTTTCCCACAACACACACCTCCATTTTCCACCAGTCGATGTACCTACAACAGGAGACCTGCAGCCTCGTAGAAACGTCAAAGGTGCTGCACGGAGAAGCGAGGACGCAACAACCAATGACAGAAACTGGAGAATGTGTTATGTGTCAGTGCCGCTCAAGAGGGAACTATCGCCCATAAACAAGTAAGCTGCACTGCTATGAACGAAGGATCTTTCATCTTATTTTTGAAAGAAGGAAAAGAAGCACAGGTATCGTCCACCCTACGGAACTAGGCTAACTTATCAGAAGGCATAGTGAGTGATTATAAAAGCACATAATCAATATTTTGGCGGCAGGGGAAAAACCGTGTCAAAATTCAGTCCATGCCAAGGTTAACTGCGAATGCCTTCGTTTAACATTCTTTCTCAAACTAAGTAACTTGGAGGCCTATATTTCGAAGCTGTTCGTTTCTAAACAAAACATCAACAGTAATGTTGAAACCTCCCTTACTGAGGACTAATTGCTAACGGAAGTGAAATGCTGCTGTATAGTTATTTCCATCAGGCGATTTCGTGAAGTTATTAACCTGAATGGGGAAAAAGTAACAAATCAATCACGTCTGTATAGTGACATTTAGACAACAGTGGCTCCAACAGTCTGTTTACGTTCATGGAGTTCACTGTCCTCTAGATGTGTATGCCCCCTCCATCTTACAGTGCTCTAATAGCTTGCGATTCGGAGACGGCAGATAACAGTGCAGACGTAACACAAGATGTGCACATTTTGGAGGCCCATCTGATAATTTCATGGAGAGTTTTAAGGTTCTTTGAAGAATTAGCACATATGTAGTCCGGTTTCTCGTGCAGAGTGTGTCATTTATGACGTCATAGACGATCCATGCGGTTTCGACACACAGTTCCCTCCCACTCAGACAAAGGCCGAGTCCCCCCTGTCTGAAATGGCGGCAAATTCAAAAGCTGGTGAGAAATTCAGAACTGTATGCATATTCAAAAAATTAGCTAAATCACACAAATAAGTTTCCCCACTTTTACATTAAGTGAGGCTGTAGTCCCAAATATACATTTTCAGCAAATTCAAAAAAATGGAAGATGGCGACTGGGGCGTAACAGGACAAGCGGAAATACATCAGAATCAAAGACTTGGAATGCTGGCACAGCCTTAGTGTGACGTCAGAATACAAGACAGATGACCTACAATTCTGGCATTGGATCTATGGCGTCAGAATCAGAGATGCTAGGACAAAGGGAAGTAACTTGCCTGTAGTGACCAGTGTGGCTATTGTGTGTGATTCTATACTTATCATTGTAATCCCCTTCTGCTTAAATAGTTATTTCAGTCTGGACAGATAACTTAAGCAAAAAACTATATGATATGTGTTAGCAACAACTTTGTTTTTATTTAAACAAACAATGGGGGAGGGAAGGGTGCTCCACCCACACCACTTACCGTACTGCCGCCTTGCCGCCACGTAGTACAAGACTAACGCTTGGGTGTAGCATCAACCACCAGGCCAAGGGTGCACATTAAGATAAAGAGTACTGGGTGCACCCGACGGCAAATTGTTGCTCATGTCGGCACCAATGACTCCTGACCAGGCGGAGAACCTCGCTCGCGGGGTGAAGTCAGAGCTAACTATTTGTAGTATTGTTCCCAGAACCGATCGCGGTCCTCTTGTTTGGAGCCGAGTGGAAGGCTTAAACCAGAGGCTCAGACGATTCTGCGAAGATGTGGGGTGCAAATTTATCGACCCCCGCTACCGGGTGGAGAAATGTAGGGTCCCCCTGAATAGGTCAGGCGTGCACTACACGCCGGAAGCGGCTACAAGGGTAGCGGAGTACGTGTGGAGTGCACATGGGGGTTTTTTAGGTTAGAGAATTCCATCCATAGGCCCGACAAGACGCCTCCTGAGACGCGGCAAGGTAGAAGTAGGCAAAATGCAACAGGGAATAACAATATTAATGTGCTAATAGTAAACTGCAGGAGCGTCTATAGAAAGGTCCCAGAACTGCTCTCATTAATAAACGGTCACAACGCCCATATAGTACTAGGGACAGAAAGTTGGCTGAAACCAGACGTAAACAGTAATGAAGTCCTAAACTCAGATTTTAATGTATACCGCAGAGACAGGCTGGACAGTGAAGTGGGAGGCGTGTTTATAGCGATAAGAAGTGCAATAGTATCGAAGGAAATTGACGGAGATCCGAAATATGAAATAATTTGGGTGAAGGTCACGGTTAAAGCAGGCTCAGACATGGTAACTGGATGTCTCTATAGGCAACCTGGCTCAGCAGCTGTTGTGGCTGAGCACCAGAAGGATAATTTGGAAAATATTTCGAGTAGATTTCCCCACCATGCTGTAGTTCTGGGTGGAGATTTTAATTTGCCGGATATAGACTGGGAGACTCTAACGTTCATAACGGGTGGCAGGGACAAAGAATCCAGTGAAATCTTTTTAAGTGCTTTATCTGAAAACTACCTTGAGCAGTTAAACAGAGAACCGACTCGTGGCGATAACATATTAGACCTTCTGGTGACAAACAGACCCGAACTATATGAAACAGTTAACGCAGAACAGGGAATCAGTGATCATAAAGCGGTTACTGCATCGATGTTTTCAGCCGTAAATAGAAATATTAAAAAAGGTAGGAATATTTTTCTGTTTAGCAAAAGTGACAAAAAGCATATTACAGAGTACCTGATGGCTCAACACAAAAGTTTTGTCTCTAGTACAGATAGTATTGAGGATCAGTGGACAAAGTTCAAAACCATCGTACAATATGCGTTAGATGAGTATGTGCCAAGCAAGATCGTAAGAGATGGAAAAGAGCCACTGTGGTACAACAACCGAGTTAGAGAACTGCTGCGGAAGCAAAGGGAATGTCACAGCAAACACAAACATAGCCAAAGCCTTGCAGACAAACAAAAATTACAAGAAGCGAAATGTAGTATGAGGAGGGCTATGCGAGAGGCGTTCAATGAATTCGAAAGTAAAGTTCTATGTACTGACTTGGCAGAAAATCCTAAGAAATTTTGGTCTTATGTCAAAGCGGTAGGTGGATCAAAACAAAATGTCCAGACACTCTCTGACCAAAATGGTACCGAAACAGAGGATGGCAGACTAAAGGCCGAAATACTAAATGTCATTTTCCAGAGGAAGACTGCACTGTAGTTCCTTCTCTAGATTGTCGCACAGATGACAAAATGGTAGATATCGAAATATACCACAGAGGGACAGAGAAACAATTCAATTCGCTCAAAAGAGGAAAGGCCGCTGGACCTGATGGGATACCAGTTCGATTTTATACAGAGTACGCGAAGGAACTTGCCCCCCTTCTTGCAGCGGTGTACCGTAGGTCTCTAGAAGAGCGTAGCGTTCCAGACGATTGGAAAAGGGCACAGGTCATCCCGGTTTTCAGGAAGGGACGTCGAACAGATGTGCAGAACTATAGACCTATATCTCTAACGTCGATCAGTTGTAGAATTTTGGAACACGTATTATGTTCGAGTATAATGACTTTTCTGGGGACTAGAAATCTACTCTGTAGGAATCAGCATGGGTTTCAAAAAAGACGGTCGTGTGAATCCCAGCTCGCGCTATTCGTCCACGAGACTCAGAGGGCCATAGACACGGGTTCCCAGGTAGATGCCGTGTTTCTTGACTTCCGCAAGGCGTTCGATACAGTTCCCCACAGTCGTTTAATGAACAAAGTAAGGGCATATGGACTATCAGACAAATTGTGTGATTCGATTGAAGAATTCCTAGATAACAGAACGCAGCATGTCGTTGTCAATGGAGAGAAGTCTTCCGTAGTAAGAGTGATTTCAGGTGTGCCGCAGGGGAGTGTCATAGGACCGTTGCTATTCACAATATACATAAATGACCTTGTGGATGACATCGGAGGTTCACTGAGGCTTTTTGCAGATGATGCTGTGGTGTATAGAGAGATTGTAATAATGGAAAATTGTACTGAAATGCTGGAGGATCTACAGCGAATTGACGCATGGTACAGGGAATGGCAATTCAATCTCAATGCAGACAAGTGTAATGCGCTGCGAATACATAGAAAGATAGATACCTTATCATTTAGCTACAAAATAGCAGGTCAGCAAACGAAAGCAGTTAATTCTATAAATTATCTGGGAGTACGCATTAGCAGTGATTTAAAATGGAATGATCATATAAAGTTGATCGTCGGTAAAGCAGATGCCAGACTGAGATCCGTTGGAAGAATCCTAAGGAAATGCAATCCGAAAATAAAGGAAGTAGGTTACAGCACGCTTGTTCACCCACTGCTTGAATACTGCTCAGCAGTGTGGGATCCGTACCAGATAGGATTGATAGAAGAGAGAGAGAAGATCCAACGGAGAGCAGCGCGTTTCGTTACAGGATCATTTAGTAATCGCGAAAGCGTTTTGAGATGATAGATAAACTCCAGTGGAAGACTCTGCAGGAGAGACGCTCAGTAGCTCGGTACGGGCTTTCGTTAAAGTTTCGAGAACATACCTTCACCGAAGAGTCAAGCAGTATATTGCTCCCTCCTACGTATATCTCGCGAAGAGACCATGAGGATAAAATCCGAGAGATTAGAGCCCACACAGAAGCATACCGACAATCCTTCTTACCACGAACAATACGAGACTGGAATAGAATGGAGAAACGATAGAGGTACTCAGGGTACCCTCCGCCACACACCGTCAGGTGGGTTGCGCAGAATAGATGTAGATGTAGATGTAGAAGATTAGCCTCGCTCTGGGACTGAGGCGTCCGACATTGCCGGGCGCTGGTCGGGCCGCCGCTGCCACTGTACCTCAGCCGTCCAATTCACCACTAACTAGCTCTGCAGAGCCAGCGCTATGTTCGCTGCTCTGATCCTACGACAGTTTGCTATAGGCGTTGATATTCCAACTATTCTAATACATCTCCTAACAAAAAGGACAAGTGCAATGTGATGACGCTGAGTATTTATTGTAAAAGAAAATATAAGTGCAAAGTGATGTGTAAATAGTGCATCCCTCCTCATAGAGAGGTTCATAAAGAAAAATGTAACTGCACATCGTAAACACTTTATATATATGATGGGATTGAATGAAAGGAAATCGAACCACTAGAGCTTAACAGATAATTTATTTGTTCACAAATATGAATATCAGGTAAGACGTTTCATACAAAAAGCATGTGCTACACATTGGGCAATTTCATTTCCTTCATAAAATACAGGGTGGTCCATTCATAGTGACCGGGCCAAATAGCTCATGAAATAAGCATGAAACGAAAAAACTACAAAGAACGAAACTCGTCTAGGTTGAAGGGGAAACCAGATGGCGCTATGGTTGGCCCGCTAGATGGCGCTTCCATAGGTCAAACGGATATCAGTTGCGTTTTTTAAAATAGGAACCTGCATTTTTTGTTACATATTCCTGTAGTATGTAAAGAAATATGAATATTTGAGTTGGACCACTTTTTTCGCTTTGTGATAGCTGGCGCTGTAATAGTCACAAACATATGGCTCAAAAGTTTAGACGAACAGTTGGTAGCAGGTAGGTTTTTTAAATTAAAATACAGGACGTAGGTAGTTTCAACATTTTATTTCGGTTGTTCCAATGTGATACATGTACCTTTGTGAGCTTATCATTTCTGAGAACGAATGCTGTTACAGCCTGAATACCTGTAAATACTACATTAAATGATGTCCCTCAACCTCAATGCATTTGGCAATACGTGTAACGACATTCTCTCAACAGCGAGTAGTTCGCCTACCGTAACGTTCGCACATGCATTGACAATGCGCTGAAGCGTGTTGTCAGGCTTTGTCGGTGGTTCACGATAGCAAATATCCTTCAACTTTCCCCACAGAAAGAGATCCGGTGAACGTCCGGGTCATGGTATGGTGCTCCGACGACCAATCCACCTATCATGAATTATGCTATGCAATACCGCTTCAACCGCACGCGAGCTATGCACCTGATATCCATCATGTTGGAAATACATCGCCTTTCTGTCATGCAGTGAAACATCTTGTAATAACATCGGTAGAACGTTACGTAGGAAATCAGCATACATTGCACCATTTAGATTGCCATCGACAAAATGGTGGCCAATTATCCTTCCTCCCATAATGCCGCACCATACATTAACCGGCCAACGTCGCTGATGTTCCACTTGTCGCAGCAGTTGTGGATTTTCCGTTGCTCAATAGTGCATATTATGCCGGTTTACGTTACCGCTGTTGGTGAATGACGCTTCGTCGCTAAATAGAACGCGTTCAAAAACTCTGTCATCGTTCCGCAATTTCTCTTGTGCCCAGTGGCAGAACAGTACACGACGTTCAAAGTCGTCGCCATGCAATTCCTGGTGCATAGAAACATGGTACGGGTGCAATCGATGTTGATGTAGCATTCTCAACACCGACGTTTCTGAGATTCCCTTTTGTCGCGCAATTTGTCTGCTACTGATGTGCGGATTAGCCGCGACAGCAGCTAAAACACCTACTTGTTCATCATCATTTGTTGCACGTCGTCGTTGACGTTTCACATGTGGCTGAACACTTCCTGTTTCCTTAAATAACGTAACTATCCGGCGAACGGTCCGGACACTTGGATGATTTCGTCCAGGATACCGAGCAGCATACAGGGCACACGCCCGTTGGGCATTTTGATCACAATAGCCATACATCAATAAGATATCGACCTTTTCCGCAATTGGTAAACGGTTCATTTTAACACGCTGAGTGTTACGTGATACCACGTACTTATACGTTTGTGACTATTACAGCTGGCCGGAGTGCCCGAGCGGTTCTAGGTGCTACAGTCTGGAACCGCTCGACCGCTGCGGTCGCAGGTTCGAATCCTGCCTAGGGCATGGGTGTGTGTGATGTCCATAGGTTAGTTAGGTTTAAGTAGTTCTTAGTCTAGGGGACTGATGACCTCAGAAGTTAAGTCCCATAGTGCTCAGAGCCAATTGAACCATTTGACTATTACAACGTCATCTATCACAAACCGAAAAAAGTGGCCCAACTAAAACATTCATATTTCTTTACGTACTACACGAACATGTCATAAAAATGGGGGTTTCTATTTTTGAAAAAAGCTGTTGATATCCGTTTGACCTATGGCAGAGCCATCCAGCGGGCCAACAATAGCGCCATCTGGCTTTCCCCTTTCAGCTAGACGAGTTTCGTTCTTTGTAGTTTTTCGTTTGACGCTTATTTCGTGAGATATTTGTCCCTGTCACGATTAATGGACCACCCTATATATTTCTTCTGGACATAAAATGACAACACAATGAAATTAAATTACTAATAATCTTTTCTAACACAAAATATATCCCACATGTTGGACTATTTCACTTTTTCACATAATTTACAACGGAATAAACGACATCAACCACAACTCTGACATTTTATGTAGTAATTATGTAATACACGGAAAAATGGTTCAAAACTGAAAACCACTTTTACAAACAGCAACTTAACAGTTTAAAGAATTATATATACAAAACATTGCTCCAGACTATGTAAACCTCTACAGTTGCTGTACTTTTTTGAAACAGCTGCTAGAGTTTACAAATAGTTGATGCAGTTTTATTCTGTCAACAGCTTGGAATATTCGTACCGCAGTTGACAGACTTATATTTTTTAGTGACACCTGACATTTAGTTACAGTTGGATGACCTACCAATTTTACAGCTCTCCCTATGGGACGTAACATGCAACTAAATTGAAATTTAAACTGTTGTACGGATAATACACATGGTGTGCAAAAAAGGAGAAAAACAAAGAAAGCAGTTTAATTCATGCACATGGGGTGAAAAAACAAAGCACTCTCACACTCTCTCTATCTCTCTCTCTCTCTCTCTCTCTCTCTCTCTCTCTCTCTCTCTCTCACAAACACAAACACACACACACACACACACACACACACACACTCAACATGCGCGCACACATACACACACACACACATACATACATACATATATATATACACTCCTGGAAATTGAAATAAGAACACCGTGAATTCATTGTCCCAGGAAGGGGAAACTTTATTGACACATTCCTGGGGTCAGATACATCACATGATCACACTGACAGAACCACAGGCACATAGACACAGGCAACAGAGCATGCACAATGTCGGCACTAATACAGTGTATATCCACCTTTCGCAGCAATGCAGGCTGCTATTCTCCCATGGAGACGATCGTAGGGGTGCTGGATGTAGTCCTGTGAAACGGCTTGCCATGCCATTTCCACCTGGCGCCTCAGCTGGACCAGCGTTCGTGCTGGACGTGCAGACCGCGTGAGACGACGCTTCATCCAGTCCCAAACATGCTCAATGGGGGGACAGATCCGGAGATCTTGCTGACCAGGGTAGTTGACTTACTCCATCTAGAGCACGTTGGGTGGCACGGGATACATGCGGACGTGCATTGTCCTGTTGGAACAGCAAGTTCCCTTGCAGGTCTAGGAATGATAGAACGATGGGTTCGATGACGGTTTGGATGTACCGTGCGCTATTCAGTGTCCCCTCGACGATCACCAGTGGTGTACGGCCAGTGTAGGAGATCGCTCCCCACACCATGATGCCGGGTGTTGGCCCTGTGTGCCTCGGTCGTATGCAGTCCAGATTGTGGCGCTCACCTGCACGGCGCCAAACACGCATACGACCATCATTGGCACCAAGGCAGGAGCGACTCTCATCGCTCAAGACGACACGTCTCCATTCGTCCCTCCATTCTCGCCTGTCGCGACACCACTGGAGGCGTGCTGCACGTTGTTGGGGCGTGTGCGGAAGACGGCCTAACGGTGTGCGGGACCGTAGCCCAGCTTCATGGAGACGGTTGCGAATGGTCCTCGCCGATACCCCAGGAGCAACAGTGTCCCTAATTTGCTGGGAAGTGGCGGTGCGGTCCCCTACGGCACTGCGTAGGATCCTACGGCCTTGGCGTGCATCCGTGCGTCGCTGTGGTCCGGTCCCAGGTCGACGGGCACGTGCACCTTCCGCCGACCACTGGCGACAACATCGATGTACTGTGGACACCTCACGCCCCACGTGTTGAGCAATTCGGCGGTACGTCCACCCGGCCTCCCGCATGCCCACTATACGCCCTCGCTCAAAGTCCGTCAACTGCACATACGGTTCACGTCCACGCTGTCGCGGCATGCTACCAGTGTTGAAGACTGCGATGGAGCTCCGTATGCCACGGCAAACTGGCTGACACTGACGGAGGCGGTGCACAAATGCTGCGCAGCTAGCGCCATTCGACGGCCAACACCGCGCTATATATATACACTCCTGGAAATGGAAAAAAGAACACATTGACACCGGTGTGTCAGACCCACCATACCTGCTCCGGACACTACGAGAGTGCTGTACAAGCAATGATCACACGCACGGCACAGCGGACACACCAGGAACTGCGGTGTTGGCCGTCGAATGGCGCTAGCTGCGCAGCATCTGTGCACCGCCGCCGTCAGTGTCAGCCAGTTTGCCGTGGCATACGAAGCTCCATCGCAGTCTTTAACACTGGTAGCATGCCGCGACAGCGTGGACGTGAACCGTATGTGCAGTTGACGGACTTTGAGCGAGGGCGTATAGTAGGCATGCGGGAGGCCGGGTGGACGTACCGCCGAATTGCTCAACACGTGGGGCGTGAGGTGTCCACAGTACATCGATGTTGTCGCCAGTGGTCGGCGGAAGGTGCACGTGCCCGTCGACCTGGGACCGGACCGCAGCGACGCACGGATGCACGCCAAGACCGTAGGATCCTACGCAGTTCCGTAGGGGACCGCACCGCCACTTCCCAGCAAATTAGGGACACTGTTGCTCCTGGGGTATCGGCGAGGACCATTCGCAACCGTCTCCATGAAGCTGGGCTACGGTCCCGCACACCGTTAGGCCGTCATCCGCTCACGCCCCAACATCATGCAGCCCGCCTCCAGTGGTGTCGCGACAGGCGTGAATAGAGGGACGAATGGAGACGTGTCGTCTTGAGCGATGAGAGTCGCTCCTGCCTTGGTGCCAATGATGGTCGTATGCGTGTTTGGCGCCGTGCAGGTGAGCGCCACAATCAGGACTCCATACGACCGAGGCACACAGGGCCAACACCCGGCATCATGGTGTGGGGAGCGATCTCCTACACTGGCCGTACACCACTGGTGATCGTCGAGGGGACACTGAATAGTGCACGGTACATCCAAACCGTCATCGAACCCATCGTTCTATCATTCCTAGACCTGCAAGGGAACTTGCTGTTCCAACAGGACAATGCACGTCCGCATGTATCCCGTGCCACCCAACGTGCTCTAGATGGTATAAGTCAACTACCCTGGCCAGCAAGATCTCCGGATCTGTCCCCCATTGAGCATGTTTGGGACTGGATGAAGCGTTGTCTCACGCGGTCTGCACGTCCAGCACGAACGCTGGTCCAACTGAGGCGCCAGGTGGAAATGGCATGGCAAGCCGTTCCACAGGACTACATCCAGCATCTCTACGATCGTCTCCATGTGAGAATAGCAGCCTGCATTGCTGCGAAAGGTGGATATACACTGTACTAGTGCCGACATTGTGCATGCTCTGTTGCCTGTGTCTATGTGCCTGTGGTTCTGTCAGTGTGATCATGTGATGTATCTGACCCCAGGAATGTGTCAATAAAGTTTCCCCTTCCTGGGACAATGAATTCACGGTGTTCTTATTTCAAATTCCAGGAGTGTATGTATATATATATATATATATATATGCTCTCACAGACATCGATCCGCATACAGCCACGTAATATGTACACCTCTGATATTTTGGAGGCTTCTAGTTCCCAAACTAAATATGACAGAAGTGTGATTTATAGTGATTTGTACACAGCTGGTTTAAAAAAAAATCAGCTACATGATTGGAAAAACTAATATACTATTTAAAAATTGTATATTGTTGCTGTAACTCCCTAGAAAATAATGCAAATAAACTAAGTTTGTAATCCTGTAGGATGTGTAATGTTTCTAATGTGGATTTATATCAATAAGTAATCCCGTCACCCATTAAGTCAAGGAAGCATCGCTTTATCAGAAGCACACTGTACATACAACTATATACATTATAATATGGAAGACATACTATTCCACACCAGCACACATTTTTCACTATATACTCAACACACACCAGTATACACACTATCACTTAAGCCAATAGTGTGTCAACAGTATGTATGAGATTCCATCAACACATGTGAATCACCTATCATTCCAAGACAGACTGATTCTCAGTTGCGATACATCATGTCTTCGCTGCTGAATACTGAACTGCCATACCATGTGCGGAATGGGGAATGGAGCACCACCAAATGTGCAGCCACTTCAAGTACTCTTCACCCATGACAGCCATTGACGCCACACACTGTCTAAGCGTAGAACCTGTGACGATATGGTAACCACACATCTCTTAGTGGAGACCTGCAAACGCTACAGTGGGGGCCCATTTGTCTCGTCTTTCACCAAACTGATAACTGCATTTACGGCAAATGATGTACCATAAGAACTGACATTTAGTTACAGTTGGATGACGTACCCATTTTACAGCTCTCCCAATGGACGTAACATGTAACTAAAGTGAAACTTAACCTATTGTACAGAACTTGTCGAATGTGTTGTGGCGACAGCTTATTACTTCGTATGGATTGCATCCTATCACCCAACCGATAAAGTTGTGAGTATCCACATAAAGTAACTTAGAATTAGCTAACGAGATTTTGCAAACTTGTAATCGGTACATGTGGAGTTTAGATGTGTCCAATATACTCATATCGACATGAACAGGTTCCATGATCTCTCAGACACCTGCAGAGCAAAGAAATCTTCGTTGATGAAAGTTGCTCATTTAAAACCTGCTAGCTGATACAACTGTTGCACCGAAACGCCGTTTGCAGTGTTTAAATAAGTGAATTTTGCGATGTTATCCGACTTTTGCATTGTTTTGCTGCAAATTGCATTGTTCCTTAGTTTCTAAAAATGTTTCTCGACCCTGTTTTCCATGTTTAAATCAATATATTCCTTCAGCCAGAGATGATGCTTGAAGGAAATAGCTCCGATTATTTTATCCAGTTGCCACTCCAACTTTAGAAATTACTGTAATTATGATAATTTAGTAAATAACTTGTTTTTCGCTCCACTGTTGTCATCAGCATGGGGTGGGAAATCGTTTACCAGAACTCAGTGCTCTCGACACAGCTGCAAATCGCCGTGTTCTTCATGCAGCCTAATAGGGAACGTTAGATCTACCTGTAAAACGTACCACATTTCGAAATCTGTCTCCGATTTTGTCACTCAGTCGTGTGCACTGCTTAGCAGAGAGACGCCAAAACTACTCTACAGGTAGAGGTTGCTGCATGGATTTCCCGTACAAATTTCTTACATCCATGTACATGATGTAACTTTAATCACCAAATGCACTGAACCTTTACACATCCATGAGTTGTTTGCCTTGGCGCCTCTATGGACACGTTGACAAAGGACCTCGAAGATCCCTCATTCGCAAAGCAACAAAACGTCAACATCGGTGAAACTACCAGCTCTGTGACATGTGACCGTCAGGTTGGTACCCTACCACTGTGTGGGGCATCAATAGACACGTCTTCGTCCTGGAATCTCATTGGCAGGAGTAGAATTTTCTTCTGTAATGAGTTCTACTTTGAACAGACAACTATGACCAACAGAGTCTCGAGAAGTCTCAGACAGCGGTGAGATACCAATCTAATTGTTGCCCACCATACAGCCTGACAACCAAGAGCGCTGACCTGATGTGACATTTTGGTTCACAGTAGGACCCCTTTCATTGTCATCTGCGAAACCCTTACAGTACATTGGTACATCGACAATATTATATGTCCGTTTTGTTGCCCTTCACAGCAAGTCATACTGGGCTTACATTTCAGCGTGATAATGGCTGCCGACACATGGCGAGAGTTTCTAGTGCTTGTCTTCATCCATGCAAAATCCAACCTTCCCCAGCAAGGTCGCTGGATCTCACCACAATTGAGAACGTTCGGAGTATTGTGGGTAGAGCACAATATTCCTTAGAAGAACATCTAACGCCTATGTTAATCAATGCCAAGCCATATAACTGCTTGTTTAAGGGTCATAGGAAGACCAATGTGTTATTGATTCCTCAATTTCTGCAACTCTTTCTCTTAATCATACAATTTTTTGGAAGTTTCAATCGTTTCTTCGTCTGTAAATGTACATCACGTCTACAGATATCCGTCCAACTCGGATAATTCCTCGGTAGCGCGACTTTCTTATTTTCTTGGAGGGCATCGACAGCTTTCTTCTACGGTCATTTCAGTTGTGTGTTTCGGTCATGGGAACGATGCTATAAATACAATCAACTTCCTTTGCAACGTTTTCAAACTTAGAGAGCAGCCAATCAGCAGGTTTATCCCAAATCTACAAATCGAAATCATTAAGACTTGAGTGAACATGCATACAACACGACAAGCAAAAGGTAGGTTCCATTCTGTGGGTGTGGTGTTTGAAGAGCGAGGAACATCCTCACAGTCTGCCAAAGGAGAGGGAAGACATTCTAAGTCGGCACAGACAGCAAAATGTATTCACATCTTGTGGAGAAAATTTTTAGACTTTAAGATTTTTTTTTCTCCTCAACATGTACCGGGTCCTTTTCAGAATAATCCGCCAGACGCTTTGTCAACAGCTCTAGTAAACAAGTTAAGGCACCTAAAGCAAAAAGGGCGTTGGTGAATGTTTTTACTCTTTTTGGAGGAGAGAAGGCAGAATACGCTTCTGATGCAGCAGTAACGTTGTCTGTCACTCTCAGAGATTAACAACGAATCTGCGTGTTTCACTCACTGATCAGCGACTTTGGAAAAGTAAATAGCTCCAACAATAATGTGTTTAGTACCACCACCATCTAACTTATATTGTCGTAACCCATGAACCTGATATAAGGGGGTCCACCTCTCAAATTTACTAATGTCGCGAGGGATAACATGGGAATTAATACCATCATGTCTATAACATCCACTAATATTCGTAATGGAAATCTTCTGGGCGATCATTATATGACATAATTTCTTTCACAAGCCAGAAGTGATAACAGAAAGCAGTACTGGTCTTAATTTTGGACAATAACAACATAACAACAGCCTCTTTTATCAGCTCTATCTTTTGGAAGGCACATATGTGAGTACCCTTCACGTATTGGATCATAGACAGATACGAGAATGTCCAAATACAGAACTTGTCTTACAGCTTTAGCCAAAGCTCTTTATCAGAAATGTGAGAACTAGGCCTGTAGTGGTAAGGTTCGAGGTAAAATAATCAATCAATATAGCAATTTGGGGTGCCCTGCATTATCGTGATGTTATTACCTCGCTTATGTGTGATAGCATCCTTCGACGCATCCTCCTTAGGTGGGGGAGTGAGTTCGCAGCATATCATACTGAAGCACTTTATGGTGGTATACTCAGGATCCTTTAAGATCTAGGAAAGTTACCTTTCTAGAATGGGCAGGCACTCATTCATTAAAATAATTAGGCCCTGCTATACAACCATGTTACTGATGTATGCAGGAATTTGTCTCCAACTTCACCTAGAATCACTGAAAAGGGTATTTCTGTGCAACTTACGTTAACACCCTACCCTTACTATCAGTCTGGATAGATGGACTGCTCCTGGCTGGTAGCTCATCACCACTATTACTGCGAAGCCACTATCCTCATGGCTCAAAAGTGGTTCAAATGGCTCTGAGCACTATGGGACTTAACATCTGAGGTCATCAGTCCCCTAGACGTAGAACTACTGAAACCTAACTAACCTAACGACATTAAACACATCCATGCCTGAGGCGGGATTCCAACCTGCGACCGTAGCAGCTGCGCGGTTCCGGACTGAAGCGCCTAGAGCCGCTCGGCCACTGCGGCCGGCATCATCATGACCCAGGTGTCGGTTATGGCGGCACTGCTATTGCTCATGACGCTCTGGCTGCAGCTCACCGCAGTCCAGCCAATTGTGCTGCTGCTTACAGCGCAGGTGTTACCACCAGTGGTTGGGGCCTCACCGCTCGCGAGGGTCCAGCTGCTGGCACTACTCCTCGTGGCAGAGGTGACACAGACGTTGATGGCACTGGTGACGAGGATGGCAGTTCCAAGTCATAAAGCATTTCTGCAAAAGAAAAAAAAAAGGACAGAGCAACAGTCTATACCCCATCAAGCCACTCCTCCAGCTCCCTGAAAGTTCTCATTAATACTAGGGACTGGAGGTTGTGTCACCGGCAGGAGGCGCGGGTGAGGGGAGGGGGTAGTTACAAGTGGCAGTAATACTAGGGGCACCTGAGCGTTCCTGTGAAACAGTGCAGCAACCTATACATATTAGAAAAAATTATAGACACACTGTGATTTTCTTGGCTGTGGCCGCCAGTATTTTATTTTGCTAGATGCTCGCTTTGATCCAGCCTGTTACGCGTGAAGTAACATATGGTACAAATGTGGAGTGGGGTACAAGCTACAGATTGTACAGCGCGTACCAGTACCGTGGGAGTGTCCGACAACCCTACTGAACTTGCTTCTGAGTGGTCAACACGTTCGGGTGCTAGGCACCAAAACGTCTAACTTCTCTTATTAATTATTTATATAATTGTCATTGTATTTAACCCAGTCTTTAGTATGACGATATCTCACGGTTACTTTACGAATCTGTCTTATTTGTTTATTAAATTTCACTAGTTTCGAGAAACACAGGAGTAACGACATTGCAACCGAAGTGCTTCGGACACCTTCGGTTCGCTCCGGCGCGCCTGGGAGGCGAAGTGCTTCGACTGCGGTAGCCACTCGGTTTCGGGCGTTCTGGAGGACCGGACACGTATCCCCGTATCGTGCGTTACTTACATTTCAATATGTAATAGTCTTTATGCTTCGGGTGTTCTTCAGAGCCGCACATGTTTTAGTCTATATCAGGTGTAACTTAGTTCTGAATATGAACTACCCACTGTGTCTGTTGCATATCAGAGAGCGGGACATGTTATAAAATAAATAAAATCAAATCAAGTAAAATATTAATTATTTTAATGTTAATTATTCTGTATGATGGTGATTGTAATTGTAATTGATATTTGCTTATCTGGATAATTATTCGGTATCAGACGCTTGACAATGGCTTTTTCGTAAAGGCAATGTTACTCGTAGTTGACCGTGAAATAAAATTGAAATAATCGGACTTCGTAGTTAAATCGTTTCCAAAGACTGCTGCGGTAGGTGCGGACTCATAATCTAAATCTCAATATTACAATAATTTGCCAGCCATGCCAAAACGTCGTACAGAGGTGATTGTCTACTAAACATAAAAAAGTTACACTGTTAGTTAAATCAGATATATTCAATGAATAAGCCTACAGTTCATAATCCTACTTACTTTTATAAATATAAATTCTTTACAGAATCGAGTGCCTAGTGTGGTTGCAACTCGCAGTAATTTTCTATAACATGAAATATGGCGGTGTGCCAGACAATAAAATAAAATACGTGCTTCTCGCACCACTTCAACCAGAGCTCTCCCTTTTCTTAATCCAACATACGAGTAACGTAATTGTGCTTTTGTTTTATCAGCGACTCAGCGCTGCAGTTGTGTGCCATAGGCTTTATTTATTTGTCACTGATTATTTATTTAATTAATATCTCGCGTTTCCGAGGAAACTCACGCTCGGCATGCAAATGTGCCTTTATATTGCCCCCTGAATTGCGAGGCGAAAGGACACACCTGCAGGCGAGCAATTCACCTAAAGGCACAAGAAAATCTAAGTTATCTACAACTATTTACATGACCCACATTATACTCATTATATACAAAATTTGAATGACGCGGGTGCGCCGTAAAAGTTCTTATGTTGGCAGATAGAGTGCGTACAGTTAGATCACGCGGCACAGTATTGCAGTTCATATTGTTCGTGTGCGCGCGTCTCTCAGTCGTTGCACCAAGAAAATATTCAACCAAGATTACATATGAAGACTACATTCTATGACAGGTAACTTAGTTTTAAATTTACAATATTCGTTATAACACAATACAACTTAGATTGTTGAATGTTCTTAGTTACATAGTATTGTTTTGAAATACTTCAAAGAAAAATGTCCGTATGTTTCAGGTGCGTTGACCTATACACATCGTGTCGTTATTACAGTTCATATTCATCTGCTGCACAATAATTTTTTACAGGTTAGTATCGTCGTGGTAAAGTTTTTTGATCACAGTAACATCGTTGTATAACAACGTGATTAATACATAAGCGTGTCCATTTCCTATTTTCATTATAGTCGTTGTGATGCAGTTCGTTGTGAGTAAAAGCATTGCTTATTACAGATCAGACGTGACCCGCCGAGTAATTGGTCCACGTGCAGTTCGTTTTTTACATTCCGTGGAAGCTTGGTTGTAGAACCTCGGACGGCACATAGCTGGCGTCGATCCATGGACAGTCCAGGTAAGAGTGTCCGTCACATTTCGAGAACATTTCATTCCCTGAAGTTCCAACCAAAATTCTTCCACCCGTCGTGTTGTTTTCTGGACAGGCACTTTGTGTCCATTTAATCCAGTTAACATCTTGAAGTTAGGTACTTTAGTAATGTCACTAGACGATGCACGAATTATGCACTTCACATTTTCAGTTTTTTGCTGAATATAGCTCACCTAAATGTTCGTAGTTATTAATCAAGGAAATCGTTCATCGCGTTTACATAGGTACGATGCATAATGAATGGCATTAACCGTTTCCTTCACATAGGTTTCTGCGTAGTTGCAGAGTTAGTAATGTTCGTTAATGTCCGTGAACAGAGGTTCACTATGCAATGTCTTTTTGGCATTCGTTTTGTTCAAATTTTTACATGATACATCAGTTAAAAAAAAAGTAATTATACATACACACGTCACATATTTTCTTAGTATAAACATAATACAGTTGCACATAAACATGTTTACATCATCATTACATCGCTATAGGTTATTACATTGTGTCACATTTGATTACATGAATTGCAGATATTTACGTCCTCTTTATCTGTTTTGTGATGTCACCTGAAATTAAGATAGGTTAGACACAACATTCATTACATCAGTAGGCAAGACCAGGCGTTTTCACTACTCAATAAATATTCAAAATAGTAAGAGAGAGAAAATGTTCGATTCCTCGCGTTTTGTGCGTGTGTGTAGAGTGTCTGTGTGGCCTTGACTACTGGTAGATGCTTTTCGTGTTGAGAGATGTGCGTCTAATCTATTTCTCAAAGTAAAAGATCGCTTCACAGATGACGTCTGTCAGTTCGTCAGGTGTCATACCAAGTCAGTGGTACCTACAGTCACAAATGTTCCGTGAAAAATTAATATATCATTCACTGCTACGTAATCATAAATTTTACTTTAATATTCAGTCTTCTCGGTGGAGCCGCGGCGTTGAAAGAAAAGTTCTTCTGTCTTCAACTGCGACTCTGGAACGCTGAAATGAAAATTTCTATACTACTTATTATCTGTGTTGTAACGAGTTGCTTAGCAATGTTTTGATGGGTATGACTTTGACATTATTCAGCATGAAATGCTCTAAGATCTCGGTGTGCGTATAGCCCAATAATTTTGTTAGTTCTACGATGTTGTAACAGATACGCACCAGGGTGCGGTATGTTAACAATTATATAAGGTCCTTCATATAGCAGACGCCACTTAGCGTTGCGTCGTTTGAGTGCAACAGATTTATGATGAGTACGAAGTAGTACAAGCATTCCTACCTCGAATTTTTGTTTTCTTTTTATTATGTTTCTGTGATGTTTGTTTCGTATTTGTGCGTGATGTGTCAATGTAGTCAATACTTCTTTTATTTTCTGTTCAGGTGTGATTTCCTTGTCTGACAACTTAGGTAATGGTTCTATCCACTGATCGTTCTGTTTGCAATTGAACATGATCTCGTTAGGTGTGTAATTTGTATCGTAAATATTTAAGTTATTGTGTACATCTTCGAAAAGACTTAGGTAGGACACCCAATTAGTATGTTTTGATGAAATATAGGTCCTCATGAATCGATTTAATTCTCGGAAAAGTCTCTCAGTCGCGTTACATTGTGGACTAAACCTCGAAATAAATATACTTTTAATGTTATTGTCCTTCAAGAAATTTCTCCATTTGTACCCAGAGTAGTATGCTGCATTATCTGACATTATTGCTTTAGGTTTTCCCACGTGCGTCAGGTAATCACTTGAGAATCTTCGTATTATAGCACTTGCAGTGGCGGATTTTAAAGCATAAAGTTTTACATGTTTAGAAAATACATCGTAAAAAGCTAAGATATATTTGACGCCTCCAGAGCTTGCTGGATGCGGTCCACTGATGTCAGTACACAGAATTTCCAGGGGTTTACTGGGTAAAATAGAATGTAAATCTGTTTTTGTGGATAAATTCTGAGGTTTTGATTTTTGACATATGACACATGTTTTCAGTTCCCTGTAAATTTTTCTTCTCATATTGCTAAAATAACAGTATGTGCTGAGCTTTGCCAAACACTTTTTCGTCCCATAATGACCCCAAACTAAGTGTGTGTGCCAAATTAAATTACGTTCAGACTCTTCGGGAATGCATACACACCAGTTAGTAGCATTTGGATGTCGTCGATAAAATAACACATCATTGTGTAACTTGTAATACTTAGTCGAAGGATGATTTTGTTTTTCTACCAGTAATGTTATTATCTTATACCAGTGAGGATCAGATTTTTGTAATTCAGCCATGTTTCTGCACATATCAATATAATATTGGTGATACTGCTTGTCTTGCATTAAGAGAATCCTGTAGTCATTTATATTTTCTAAGTCACTGTTGGTATCATTCATACCTTGTGGAAGTCTAGACAAAGTGTCCGCAATGGTGTTGTCCTTACCTCTTATGTACTTAATTTCAAAAGAGTAGTTCTGAAGTGTAACTGCCCATCGTGATAGTCTAGGATGTACAAGTTTACAAGTTAACAAAAATGTCAGGACCTGGTGATCGGTGTAAATCACTGTATGTTTTCCAAATAAATAATAATTGAATTTCTTGAATGCCCATACTATGGAAAGTGTTTCTAACTCAGTAGTCGAATATGTACGCTCACATTCAGTTAAAGTACGACTTGCAAACCCAATAATTCTTATCTGTTCCTTTTCTTTATTCTTTACAACTTGAAATAAGCAACATCCCAAGCCAGTACGTGAAGCGTCACAAGTCATACAAAAATCTAAATTGAAATCTGGATGGCTCAATATGTTAGCATTCACTAAAGCATGTTTAATTGTATTAAAGTCATTCTGGCACTGTTCCAACCAGATCCAAACTTGATTCTTTCTGAGTAGATTTAGCAGATGTTTACTGTTCAAAAGTGGTTGTGGCAAAAAACGTCTGAAAAATGAACATAGCCCAAGGAATGATTTTAACTGCTTTTTAGTTCGAGGGCTAGGAAAGTTTCTGATAGCATCTAATTTACTGGGATCAGGACGTATGCCCTGTGAATTAATGATATGTCCTAAATATTTTATCTCACTGCAACCAAATTTTGATTTTCTTAGGTTGGCTGTGACTCCAGCTTGTGCAAATTTTTCTAAAATTCTTTGAAGTGTGTCAACGTGTTCATTCCAAGACTGTGTAGCTATCAGTATATCATCTACATACTGTGTGACTGTCTCAACTAAATCGTCGCCAAGCACGGTATCCAGGGCTGTAATGAATACCCCAGAGCTGACATTCAGCCCGAAGGGTAGAACACAAAACTGATAGGTTCGCCCCCCGAACATAAATGCAGTATATTTCCGAGAATCAGGAGTGATACCCACCTGCCAAAACGAATTAGCGAGATCTATTGTGGAAAAATAATTTGCATCTAGAAATTTCTGTAATTGCTCTTCTAAATTTTCAGGTTTTGTGTGAACCGGTAAAATTATTTCATTAATAGCTCGTGCGTCTAACACTAACCTAATGCTTCCATTTGATTTTTTGACAACAAGTAGAGGACTACAGTAAGGTGAGGTGGATGGTTCAATGACCTTCCAGTCTAACATTTGTTTTAATTCTTGCCGCACAGCAGGTCGTTGAGATAACGGTACGTTATATGTCTTGTGGTAGAAGATCTTGTGAGGCTTAACTTCAATCTTGTACACATACGTGTTGATAACACCTAATCGTTTGGTAAAAACTTGTAAATATTTGGATAACACTTCCTGTAGTTTTATACGTTCATGTACACTGAGAGCTGTAGCTTCACTTATCTTATGATCAAGCAATGTTTTCAAGTCCATTAGCTCTACGTCAGATGAGTGTGTTTGCATGTCTTGAATGTCTTTGTCAAGTACTAACTGAACCTTGTACCCCGTACAGTGTTTGTCATGCTTTAGAGTTCTCCTGTCCAAATCAATAATAATTACCCTGCTTTTATCATTTAAAATACATTTACCTTTGGAGAAGTCTATAATGCAGTCCTTCTCGCTCATAATATCTATTCCTAATATGCAATTAGTCACAAGGTTTTGTACAACCAGGAATGGCCATTGTACGGTTCCATTACCTATTTTAACGTTTACAAAAACTTGCTTCGTAACCCTACATGACTTATTACCTAGTGCAGTAGTTATTTTACAGTTTTGGGCAGGAAACTCAGGCACAGGTTCCAATTCACACATCTTTTTATAAAAATTAAAAGATAAAACGCTCACAGCTGCACCTGTATCTAGGACAATAGTAGTTGGAATCCCACCTACTACACCAGTAGTGGATGCTAAAACAATTTCATTTGTGTTTAAACGACATTGTGTACTGTCTTGTAAAAGTTCATCTGATATATTGTTATTGTGGTTGTATCTTATAAATAAAACAGGTAGTTTTTGTTTAGAATTACTCGGCATATCATTATTCTGTTGTTCAAGTGTGGTGTCAAATAACTGATTAACATTGAAGCCGCCCCCCAAGAATTCTTCAGCCACGACCTGGGGCAAAGTAGTGACTGTTTCTAGTTTGTTGGATTAGCATTTGTACTAGGTACTGACACAGATTGAGGTTGTGCATCAGGTGTCATTTCTATTATATTCACATTCGGATATTGCCTATTATGATCTCCAAACTTTTGCGGTTGTTGTTGCTGTTGCGCATTATAACTTACCTGTCGGTCGTAAGGTATGCTCCAATTTTGTCCTGGTGGCTGCTGTGGTAAAGCAGAGTTTGAATGAAAGTACTGATCGTTACGAGTCCAACCTTGATGCTGTCTTGGCTCGTAGTTATTATTATTTCTATTTCTGTTTGTGTTTTTGTTATTACCTTTGTATCCGTTGTTACCGTTGTAGTTATTACCGCGGTGCCTTTTGTATGGATTGCCGCATGAAGTGTTATTACTGTTGTAACTATTGTTTGTATTGGAATACGCGTGTTGATTTTGATTTCCGTACTGAGACGGCATGTGAGTTTGCTGTTTTTGTTGTACCGCGTATCCAACTGTGGGCGCGCCAGAATTGTGTTGGCAAGACTGCATGTTTTGCATACCACTAGTGTAAACATTGTGGCTGCTGTTTTGCCGCGCGAAGCGCTGGTCTTCAAGTAACATGTCAACCGAATCTAAAGCTGTTAAAAAATAATCTGAATCGTCATCCGGGATATGTAGAAGTTTTTCTTTAATGTTGAAAGGCAATTTGGCCTTCAACGCACGGAGTATATCACGCGTTGCGACTGGTTCGTCTAAAAAGTGTCCCATGTTCAAGTATTTTTCAAAATATCTGCGTAAGTTGCCATTTTTACTGTTAAAAGTTTCAGGTTCTAAAATTTGTCTTCTGAGTCGCTCCTGGACGGATTGCGACCAGAATTTGTTCAGAAAAGCACGCTCAAACTCACTGTACGTGGTACATACGTCAGCTTGACTGTATGCCCAGACAGCTGCATCGCCTTGGATGTAACCGACAATATATGAAATCTTTTTCCGGTCACTCCAAGTGCGTGGAAATGCGTTACTAAAAGATTTAAGAAAAATCACCGGATGAATGGTTCGTTTTTCTGGGATAAAAATCTGAAATTGCCTGTGTTTCATTAAGCTTTCGTCTTCCTTTGCATTATGATATGGATTTGTCCCACTGTAATTACTGCTATGTCCAGCTGGCGAGTAATTACGATAATGTTGCTGTGGTTTACCATGATAATAGCTTGTGTTTGTGTTTGCACATCGTGGTATGTGTTGTAGTCGTGGTGCGTTTTGTTCTTGTGTATTTGTCGTGTGCGGAATGTGTGTATCATACTCGAATGTATATTGGTTTCTGAACTGTACATTTTGACTGATATTTTCGTTACATTCAGACTGTGGTCGATCGGTGAATTGTCCCATGGGTGCAGTGACGGATTGTACTGCGTCACTGATCAGCTGTTTGTTATTAGTAATGTATTGCGCTACGGAGTCGTGCACAATTGTTGGTAAATTTTCACGTAAGCATGTATCAAAATGTTTGTCTTTGTTCACTACCCAATCATTAAATTCTTTATTAATATTTTCAAAATGAGCTGTGGCATCAGATTGTAAGATGTCAGTCAGGTGTTGTTCAACATTGTCAAATTTATTCTGTACGTCAGTAATTCGTTTTTCAAGGTTGTCATGTAGTGAAGGATATGTTTGAATTTGTTCAGTAAGAACTTCACACGTGACATTAAGGTTTTTTATTTGTGTCTGTAAAAGTGCTACGTCAGTTGTAGTCTTTTCTTGTCTCGTATTAAGCTGGGAAAATTTAGTACTGAGTTCAGTCATCTGTTTGGTCAGTGTGGCGTCTATAAGTTCCACACGTTTACATAAAGTGTCATTACCTGTCTTGAGTGCTATGAGGTCAGATTTAATTGCGTCATTTTGTGTCTTTAAGGTTGCCATGTTTTCGGCGTTCTGTTTGATTAACATTTGTAACATGTCGGCAATGTTTACCGTTTGCAAGGTCTCTGCCCCCGCCGCGTCATTAGACGTGACGTCATGCATTAACATGGGCTCTGATTGAGACTTTGAAATTTTTGTGGTGGACGGCCTATTGTCAAAATTTTCGTCAACACTTGCGTCAATGTTTGATGAATCGTCACTACCGGTTGCTGTCGTAAAGTCATTTTCTAACACTTGTCTCACGTCCGAGTCGGATTGCGTCTGAATAGTACGTCCTTGCTGTTCCATTTTTGCGTATTGTTTTCTAGTTATTACCATGCCACACGTGAAATATGTTTCAAGAAAATATTTGACACTGATTTTAAAATAAAATGCAGTTGAGCATGAATCGCTCGTAGCAACAATGGCTGTCTATTAATTTAAAAATATAAACTGAATTTGAGATTATTGGTAATGGCTGCTGTCCATGTTACTACGTATCGTACAGAAGTCGGCCATATTGTACACTCGTGTACTGGTATTGTTGCATACGTTATTGTTTAGGGAAAAGTACTGAGAATGAAATTTATCACTGAAACTGTTATGCGGAAAAGAAACACTACAGAATTTACTGAAAAGCTAATACACTGAATTATACGTCTGGTCAAGCCTGCCAATGCAAGGATGCTGCGTCTTACCTTATTTTGCTGGAAGCTTCTTTGCGTCTTCCGGCAAAATTTCAGAATTGCAATGTCTTCAAATTTTGTTATCTCTCATACATTGACGTCCAGGTCCAGAAAGTTGATTTTTTACATGAAACAAAGAGAACAATGTAACAAATGACAAAATAACAAGTCCGACACGCAGTCGCCAATATAAAATAAATAAAATAAAATAAAATAAGTAATAGTCTTTATGCTTCGGGTGTTCTTCAGAGCCGCACATGTTTTAGTCTATATCAGGTGTAACTTAGTTCTGAATATGAACTACCCACTGTGTCTGTTGCATATCAGAGAGCGGGACATGTGTATCATATTTCGGAAGTTGGATGGACAAGTTACCATGCAGTTAAGAAAGCTATGTCGAGTGTTGTAGAAGACAGTGTAAATGGGTGAATATTTGAATAATAACCAAAGAGGGGACATTAACGAGACGTGTCGCCTACCATCGTTGTCTGTACTACAGATCTTGCTCTCTGTAGACACAGAGACTAACCTGGGCATCCCGCCAAGAGCACGATCACAGGTTCGAATTGACAGCGTAACAGCTTCGGCTAAAGAGGATCGCTCGGGCGACGAGCTGTCTTCTGCGCTGGGGACCCAAATTTAGAAGACGACAGGTTAGTGGAAATCTCTTCAGATCTCTCCAGCTTCCAGGTATCACTTCCTAAGGGACACATAGTTTGTAACAAACACACACACACACACACACACACACACACACACACATTATATACACTCCTGGAAATGGAAAAAAGAACACATTGACACCGGTGTGTCAGACCCACCATACTTGCTCCGGACACTGCGAGAGGGCTGTACAAGCAATGATCACACGCACGGCACAGCCGACACACCAGGAACCGCGGTGTTGGCCGTCGAATGGCGCTAGCTGCGCAGCATTTGTGCACCGCCGCCGTCAGTGTCAGCCAGTTTGCCGTGGCATACGGAGCTCCATCGCAGTCTTTAACACTGGTAGCATGCCGCGACAGCGTGGACGTGAACCGTATGTGCAGTTGACGGACTTTGAGCGAGGGCGTATAGTGGGCATGCGGGAGGCCGGGTGGACATACCGCCGAATTGCTCAACACGTGGGGCGTGAGGTGTCCACAGTACATCGATGTTGTCGCCAGTGGTCGGCGGAAGGTGCACGTGCCCGTCGACCTGGGACCGGACCGCAGCGACGCACGGATGTACGCCAAGACCGTAGGATCCTACGCAGTGCCGTAGGGGACCGCACCGCCACTTCCCAGCAAATTAGGGACACTGTTGCTCCTGGGGTATCGGCGAGGACCATTCGCAACCGTTTCCATGAAGCTGGGCTACGGTCCCGCACACCGTTAGGCCGTCTTCCGCTCACGCCCCAACATCGTGCAGCCCGCCTCCAGTGGTGTCGCGACAGGCGTGAATGGAGAGACGAATGGAGACGTGTCGTCTTCAGCGATGAGAGTCGCTTCTGCCTTGGTACCAATGATGGTCGTATGCGTGTTTGGCGCCGTGCAGGTGAGCGCCACAATCAGGACTGCATATGACCGAGGCACACAGGGCCAACACCCGGCATCAAGGTGTGGGGAGCGATCTCCTACACTGGCCGTACACCACTGGTGATCGTCGAGGGGACACTGAATAGTCCACGGTACATCCAAACCGTCATCGAACCCATCATTCTACCATTCCTAGACCGGCAAGGGAACTTGCTGTTCCAACAGGACAATGCACGTCCGCATGTATCCCGTGCCACCCAACGTGCTCTAGAAGGTGTAAGTCAACTACCCTGGCCAGCAAGATCTCCGGATCTGTCCCCCATTGAGCATGTTTGGGACTGGATGAAGCGTCGTCTCACGCAGTCTGCACGTCCAGCACGAACGCTGCTCCAACTGAGGCGCCAGGTGGAAATGGCATGGCATGCCGTTCCACAGGACTACATCCAGCATCTCTACGATCGTCTCCATGGGAGAATAGCAGGCTGCATTGCTGCGAAAGGTGGATATACACTGTACTAGTGCCGACATTGTGCATGCTCTGTTGCCTGTGTCTATGTGCCTGTGGTTCTGTCAGTGTGATCATGTGATGTATCTGACCCCAGGAATGTGTCAATAAAGTTTCCCCTTCCTGGGACAATGAATTCACGGTGTTCTTATTTCAATTTCCAGGAGTGTATATATATGAAGTAAACGAGATACTTTCTTAGAAATTCAGCCTTGTCATCATGAACAAACTCCAGCAATACAGACAAATAGGTCGAAACAGCATTTTGCATCAAGAAATAAGATTCTGTACTAAACTTACAAAGGAAATGAAATACATTACTAAACTACATCTATTGAAAACGGCAGCTAGAATATCTTCTTACCTGATCATACTACACAGTTAGAGATTACTTGGAGGACTCAGGGAAGTACGTAATAATGAAAGGGATTAACTACAATACCATGCAAAATTTCGATACATCATCAAGATTTACTGCATTTGCAAGAAAGTCATGTGTCAGGATGTGCAGTACACAGTAATAATGTCTCGCTGGCATCGTTTTTCAGGTGGGAATACTTAAGAAAATGGTTCAAATGGCTCTGAGCACTATGGGACTCAACTTCTGAGGTCATCAGTCTCCTAGAACTTAGAACTACTTAAACCTAACTAACCTAAGGACACCATACACATCCATGCCCGAGGCAGGATTCGAACCTGCGACCGTAGTGGTCCTGCAGTTGCAGACTGTAGCGCCTAGAACCGCACGGTCACCACGGTCGGCAATACTTAAACGCTGGCCAATTATCTGATTGTTCGAACAGGGGAATAGCAGCATCTTCAGAGTCCATAAGTCAACTGTGGATATTCTTAGTGTATGCAGGAATGAAAAGCAAAACTGTGACTTTAATTTATTGGTTATCAGAAGATACTTTTGTCTAAATCAAAGAACAGTGTATAACAGGGGCCACCCCAGTGAGATGGAGAAGCTGTTAAGCAACTGGACTCATGTTCACGAAGATGGGTTTCCCTCTGTCTGGTCATCGTGAGTTGGGTTTTCTGTGGTTTTCCTAGATCACTTCAGTCAAATTCCGGAACTGAACCTTCATAATGCCCACGGCTGACCGTCTGTCCTACCCTTACATAGTAGTCTTAAGTATTCTGCTTGATTTGTGTGTGAAGTTATCTGTTTTTAATGTATTATTGTGAAAAGTCATTTATCATTTTGAGGCGATTCTTGTATGAAATAAATAAATCGGCATGGCAGTACACTCTCTCATGAAGCTGTATTTGTGAGGCAATAGTTTGTGGGCGATAAAATTATTGAAATGCACTGATGTACCCGAGTCCCCACCCGAACGGAATGAAACACCCCCAGGGCAGAATTAGAATGTTGAGGTCGCTCAATTTCCCAGAGCTGAACACCACTACCCGCTCTGGTTTCGGCTTTTGAGGAGAAATGGACAGGAATGTCCCCACAGACATTCAGACGCCTCATTCATAGTGGCACCAACAGAGTTCAGGCTATCACGAATTAGAATGTTACCCACAGCCAACATTAATACGATAACACTAGGTGTCCGTAAAATTTTTACACGGTGTAGGCCCTAATTCAACGAAAAAATGTGTGTGAGTATATGTCAGCAACACAGTAATTGTATGAAAGAGAATTACGGAGTGTGGGAAAACCGGAAAATGAAGAGAATCGAGGTATTTGTGATATGCGGGATTTCAGATGGATGCTGAAAGTTAAGTTGATTGATAACCTAAGAAAGGAGCTCCTCTGCAGACTGCAGGTCCAAATGAGTGTATAGAAATCACTGAGGAGAGTAACAGACAGTATGGCCAAAGACGTGTTAAATATAAGGGAATAAACTTTCATTGTACTTAAGTTATCATACGGGGACAAAACCTTCAGAGGGTGTCAAACATTCGAATGTATCCAATAAAAAATCACAGACGTAGTTTCTGATGCTAATATGAGTTTAACGGTTGCCACATAAGAAAATGTCACATGAAACCACCTCCAAAACTCGTTACAACAAAAGGTACGTGCTTCCCCTACACATCCTTCAGGACTATCCAGTCGCAATTAATGTGTGCCTTTTTTAACCATCAATTCACAAACCGTCCAGCTTCTTTTACGGCAGTTTTTTTTTTTAAAAAGTAATATGCAAATGTCAGCATTTAGCCACTTATGAAATATAACTAAACGTATTTTTTATCTTATAGTCTTAGTTATCACCGACCAAATTATTATTGTTTGAGTGAAATGGCTGTTAATTATGTCTTACTTATGTAAATGAAACAATTGCCATGTGGCTAGTGAAACAAAATAAGAATTCAGTACCTGCAAAGAGTAAACAGAAATGTTCTCTTTGACAGCTACTGCGGAATTAATGAATCAACAGCGATGATTACATCTGTATGTAGTGCATTTCTAAATACTTCCGCTCTCGTTAATGGAATGTATTCCATGGATCACATGCCTGGCACTTTCCCCTTATGTATTATTCAGCGCAGTCGATGAAGAGATAACTCGAAATGGTCTCATCGAGAGGGAAACACCGCCGTGGAATGTTGTTGGGTCAATGTTTCGTTCAGGTAATGCTAGTGAATAAAATTATAAACGACCAAGTTTCGTCGAGATACGACAAACACATATTACTGCATAATAGTTCTTCCTCTCTTCTGTGTTCCACTGCTGCAAAATGAACGAGATGGAGCAGTGGCTGCCCATGGGACTCGATTTCTGGAGGTAATTGTTTCAAATAATGTTCGGGGCAAATGATTCATTTTCCATTATTTAAAGAAATTGTACATGATAAAATTTACGGAAAATGTGGGGATGGTTCCTGGGAAACCGCAGGGCCGTCTTCGTTCACTATTTTTCCATAGTGCCAGCTCGTACTCCGCCTCTAATCAATTAGTCCTCGACTACACATTAATCCTTAAACTCTCATCGTTCATCACAGTCTATGTAGAGTATTGACGTCCCTCCCTGGTTGCTCGTCAGACGTAGGTCAATTTTAATCATATTTGAATGAAGTGTTGAAAACACATACTTGGGCTTACTAAAGGAAGAGAGCGTTAGGAAATCTGTGCTGTTCACTTCCCTGTCATCATTATCTCCTAGTATTATACTTCTCTATCTATGTTTCAAGATTAATAAATAAAAGGCCAAACATGCTTTAAGATTGAGGTGTGTCTTGCCGGTGACAAAAAGTTGCACAGAAAGACTGGAGCAGTAAGAAACCAGACAAATTTGATGCAGGAAAAATTAGATTGCTTCTGTAAAAAGCGTAGGTGGTATTAGATTGCGCTTGAAAAGAAATTCATGAAACCGAACCCTTGGTGGTGACACATGGGTGTACGAGTTCAAATAAGCTTCGTGTATTTGATATGTTTTTATTAGTAATGAATGTCACATTTTAACTGAACAGGAAAAGTAAAGTCTCTTGATTCTTTTTAAACATGTCAACCGACAAGAAGAGATACACTATAGAAACGCCTGTTTTGATATAAACGAAAACCTAATTTGGGGCAGATAGGATCACTTCAGGGCAAACACAGGAGGGCTTATATTGACTATAATACGATAAACAGCTTCTAAAGGTACTCTTACATCTTCATGAGTACTTTGCAATTCACACTTAAGTGGCTGTATGAGAGTCCAACGAATCACCTTCAGGCTACGTCTCTTCCGTTCCTCTCCCGAACATCGCGAGAAAAGGAAACCTAAATTCATTCCGTTCCATTTCCGAATTCTCTTAGTGAAATAATCATTTCTCCGTATGTAGGTGGGCATCAATAAAATATTTTCGCATTCGGAGGAGAGAGTTGGTGACCCAAATTTCGTGAAAAGGCCTCGCCGCATCGTAAAACGCCTTTGTTTGAGTACAACCCCAACTCGCCAATTAAATCCGTGACACCTTCCCCTTTATCCCACGATAAAAGTAGTTGCCGTTCTTTGGAGTTTTTCGATGTCCTAATTCAATCATAGCTGGTAAAAACCCCATCCGCATAGCAGTACACCACAAGAGGACGGCCATGCGCAGTGACGCACTTTTCTTAGCAGATCTGTTGTATATTCTTGCTGATGATAAAACGCAGCATTTGGTTCGCCTTTTCCACATTTGCTATGTGATCTTTCCAATTTAAGTAGTTCGTGATTGTAATTCCGGTATTTCGTTAAACTGATAGACTTTAGGTTTGTGTGATGTATCGTGTAACCGAAATATAATGTATTAGTACTCATGCGGATGGCATCACACGTTATTCATATTATTTGGAGTGAACTGATACTTCCTCAGAAATCTTGTCTAAATCATTTTGCAGTCGGTGTTCATCTTCTGATGACTTCTCTTGCGGGTAAACCACAGCATCATCTACAAACAGTCTAAGAGGGCTGCTCACATTACCTCTTACATCGTTTATACAGATTAAGAACAGCAGAGGCCTACAACAGCACCTTTTCGAACGTCAGATATCGCTTCCGGTTTACTTCATCACTTTCTGTGATTTGCAACAAACTGTGATTTTTCAGCCAGGAAATGGAGGAATTCAGTTTAAAAAATGAGAGGCTACTCCAGAAGCGGGCACTTTGATTATAAGTCCCTTGTGAGGAACAGTGTCCAAACCTTCCGGAAATATAGAAACACGGGATGTGGTTTAGGTCCCCTATCGACTGTACTCATTACTTCTTACAAATAAAAAGCTAGTTGGGTTCTACAATAACGGCGTTTTATGGATACGTGCTGCCCATGTGTCAATAGACCGCTAGGAGGAGGAGGAGATTACTGTTTAACATCCCGTCGACGGCGAGGTCATTAGCGACAGTTCACAAGCTCGGATTGGGGAATAATGGAGATGGAAAGCGGCCGTGTGCTTTAAAATAAACCATCCCTGTATTTGCCTTAACCGATTTAGGGGAATCACGGAAAATCTATATCAGGTTGGCCCGACGCGTGTTTAACCCATCATCTTCCCGAATGCGAGTCCAGCGTGCTAACTACTGCGCTACCCTGCTCGGTAATAGACCATTAACTTCGAAGTAATTCATAATGGTCCAACACAATATAGTTTCCAAAATACTACTGTAAATCTAAGTTAATGAGATGGATCTGTAATTCAGTGGATTACTCCCAGTTCCTTTCTTGAATATTGGTGTGACCTAAGGAACTACCTAGTCTTCAGATACGGAAATTGCGTCTAAATGGTTCAAATGGCTCTGAGCACTATGCGACTTAACTTCTAAGGTCATCAGTCGCCTAGAACTTAGAACTAATTAAACCTAACTAACCTAAGGACATCACACACATCCATGCCCGAGGCAGGATTCGAACCTGCGACCGTTGCGGTCGCTCGGCTCCAGACGGTAGCGCCCACAACCGCACGGCCACTCCGGCCAGCTAAAATTGCGTCTAGCGGGTGGTTGTATACCACACTCGGAAAGGACCATAATTGGCAGACAGTCTGGACCGGATGGAGTGCCTTTATTAAAAAATTTAAGCTCCTTTGCTACAGCGTGGATATCGACTGACGAGTTTCTCATGTGTACACCTGTTCTTGATTTAAGTTGTGGAATACCTGCCTCGTCTTCTTTGGTGGAATAATTTCGGAATATCGTGCTTACTGACTCTACTATAGTGGCACAGACATCGGTGTCGCTCAGGGAAGGTAGTGATTGCGTCTTGCTGTTCGTGTTCTTTAGATACGACCAGAATCAATTTTGAGTTTCTGCCAGATATCGGGACAGGGTTTCGTTGTCTAAACTATTAAAAGCAATGAAGCCCGCCAAATGCTTCGAGCCTCAGTAAAACATCGACAATCTTGGAAATTTTGTGTTCTTTGAAACGGTTACCTCATTGCTTCTGTAGCATTATTCTAACCTGCTTTTTTTGTTCCATGGTGGGGGGATGGGGATTAATTTCCGTCTCCTATTGATTTATTCGGTATAAATACCTCAACTGTCGTCCATACTATATGTTAGAGTTCAAGCTACATCTGGTCTATGCCTCAACCTTTAGGTTTGAAAGACTGGGGAATACCACTTAGGAAGACGTGAAGAAAATTTTTATCTGCATTTGGACGTTTTGGAATTCAGTCTCGCTAGAACGACCTCGTTGTCACTATCCCTGTATGCACCATGATGCTCCCTATTAGATCAGGATTATTTGCTATTCAGAGCCAAATGTAATTTTGTAAACATTTACACTTCGTGTGGGCTGCTGAACTAACTGCTGAAAATAACTTTTAGAGAAAGTATTCCTTCCTATTTAGGACGAAGTTTTATGCCTATCACCGATTGGAAACTTATTTACGGTACATTGAAGGCACCACCAACTACAGTTGCTTGCGTGGGGTACCTATTTTAAATGCGACTCAAGCTTTTTTTAACATTGCAGCAAATATATCATTTGAGTTGGAAGCTCGATAAAGGGAACCAATTATTAATTTATTCCGGTTATTAAGCAAAACCTGTGCCCATACTCACAGGGAGCGTCTTCTTCTATTTCACTGCCAGATGAATTACTTATAACAGCAACAAACATCCTACCGCCAACTGTGTTTCTTCTACCCTCTCCGAACACCATTATATCCATTGCGAAATACTCGTATTTGGCTGAACTACGCATTTAACTAGCTTTCAGTAGCTATAACAGTCTGAGCTTCACTGCTTTTTATCAGCGCTCAGAGTTTTGGTTCTGTTCAAACACAGCTACGATAGTTGACTTATGTAAATCGATTGTTCCGAGGTCGACCCTCGTCCTGTGCTTGGGTTGCAACCTGTGAGGCTCGTGCTATTTTTGTATATTGGCGAGACCGTCTCAGCTAAAAGTCCTTCAAGTCAGTACTACACAGCCTCCTGCGCGTAATGGAACCCTGAAATGTTACACGGAACCCGATACCCCACGACTCAGTGGCGCATGTCAAGGAATCTCCAGGCTACGGATTTGTAGCGTAGGTCCACAGTCAGCCCTATCGCCGATGCTACAGATCGTGAGCTCTGCCTTCACCCCGCAAGAAAGACTGGCAGTGTTTATACCACTTCAGATAACTACCTAAAACCACAGAGAATATCTTCCGATCCGAAGCGACTGACATTACTAGAACTGACAAGAGCCGCCATCTGCAGTTCACTGCATTCTGTGCTCTTTGTGGCATCCAGAAGGACCCGTCCTACATTTCGGATGCTTGTCCCGAACATCCGCAAAGAGTGCGCACTGGTCTTCTTAACCTCCTTGGCAGCCATATCCCTAAGGCCTAACATGGGGGATCCAAACTGCCAGTACACGTAATCCCATCTGCTGTCGACGATTAGATCTTGCAGGCCGAGAGGCTTCCTCGAAAACAAGGCAAACGGTTTCATCTGGTACATACTCTTTACCAACCACATCAGAGCATGAAACCTGTTTTTCAGACGAACCAGAGAGGCTCTTCGAATGGTGCCTTACCCCTGCCGCACTTTGAGATGACCTTCAACTCTCGGTCACAGGGGCGAGTCACACTCAATGCAGGTACCAACTGGGCCCGCCACGATAGCGGACCGTTTGGAAGGCACGTGGGACCTGTTGAACCTTCCTCATTTCCCCACGTCCTGACCCATATGGTGATGCACATTTCCAATGGTTTCCAGCTGTGACCGAAGCCAACGCTACTTGGAAACTACAAGCGATACGCCATCCAATTAGATGGCATCCAAATAGAACAATCACAGTCCAAATAGGGCGATCACCATCGCTATCCGTCTGCAAGACTCTGCACTAGACATTTATTAAAATGCATTATTGTGCCTATTAAATACGAAAACGTGCAAGAAATTTAAGAATTAAAGTAAAAACTCAGAAGTAAATCAAAATAAGTCGCTTCTAGTTGAAGATCATAAAGAAATACTCAAACGAAATGCTGTTCTCTCATCTGGTGCTACTGCAGCTGAAGATGGCACTTAATCTCCATACAGTATATTCATGGAGATGAAAAATTATCATCAAAGGAATGGAGGGAAGGCGACAAATCATTCGAAAGACTGTTGATGTACCTGTTAATACGTCCCTATGGTGCACGTGTATTTGTTGCACTTCGTTTGACATAAATAGCAAGAACTCTTTGCATTTTATCGTGACAGTATCACTATCTGCAGATGAAATCCGTGTTCCCGGGTTCGATTCCCGGCGGGGTCAGGGAATTTCTCTGCCTCGTGATGACTAGGTGTTGTGTGATGTCCTTAGGTTAGTTAGGTTTAAGTAGTTCTAAGTTCTAGGGGACTGATGACCATAGATGTTAAGTCCCATAGTGCTCAGAGCCATTTGAACCATTTTTGCAGATGAAATTTTCATCTCTGAGCCCTGCAGTTACACTGAGGCTTTATGCTTTTTTATTAAAGGCCCACTGCAACTACAAGATTCTTTGAAAACGATACTATAAAGTAAGTGGAAGAGCTGTACTTAATGTGCTCTACAAAATCTGGTACTTCTACAGTTACACAATACTCTGAAAATTACTACAGAAGTTATGACAGAGAATGCAATACACTGTAACACACAGTGAAATTCCTTTTACATACACGAGAAATACATGGGAGTAATGGTTACCTACAAGAGTTTGTCGGATCCCTCTTTAGCCTACTTACCTTCCAACAAATTGCAGATGTGACTGTAAGAGGCTAATTCAGACATGTTACACAAATCAGCATTTTAGTCAAATGAGATACTTACCTACAGTAGAAAGATAAAAAAACCATGGAGGTATAAAAATGGCTGCCATTGTGAACTATTCAAATAACGTTGCATGATAATTTACTAATTTTATTTTGTTTTACTTGTCACTGTCGTTGAAAGAGGAACATGATACAAGCTCACAACACATAATACTTTTAATATTAAAATATTTCATTGAGAAAATATGATTGCTTTTGATTTTAATGCAGGTTTTCTCAAGAATTCTGCTATTAGGAACTTACTGTTGGCAGTTAACATAATCACGCACCTTACATCCCTACTGCAAACTTTCAAAACCGGGTAACTAATAACACCAAGAAAACCAAACATATTTAGAGACAGGTTTATAGAAAAAATTAAAATACAAAATCAATAGTCAGTCACTTTCACACTTTGCCAAGCAGTTCCATATGTCAAACGTTAATACTGACTAGAATACAAAATCTTGAGAGAATTTTAAATCTATTTGTGCCGAACTCATTCTGATCCATTGATGCATTTCTTGGTAGGACCACTTCGTTATGACTGCTGCAAGTCCTCAGTGCAGCTACTTCAGTTTACACACATTTGCCTTTTGTTTAAGATAAGTTTAATATTACATTTCAAATGATAATTTTTTTAAAATATTTCACTTATTTCTTTCCCTCGACGACCATTTCATTTAGGATTTGGGGAAGGAACGTTATTAGCTCTCTTCGTTTGTAAATATGTATCATATACTTTCGTTTTATGACATGTTCTACATATTTCACGTCTTTGTCATTATCGATCTCTGTGTCTATTGAATCCTCCGTTTCAAAGTACTCTACATTACAAAAAAATCAACTTGTTCTCTCAGGGATCTGCCGTCCTCTAGTACATTTTAGTCTTGCAAGTGCCTCAACATAAAACAATAATTGGTATTTGCAGATTATCTTCCTTTCTTGGAACCTAACTGCCAGTTCGTCCCAAAATTACGCAAGCAGGGACGTGATGGCACTGTTTTATGTATGGACTCCAGAAAAACTGGTGTTAAGAATTCATTGGCTTGTAGTTGTATAAATTCTCGCTGCCCGTTTTGCTTGGAATCTCAGAGAATTTCAAGTAAACATGCACCCTAGTACAGCACCGATGTATGGCGAACTGATCTTGATAATGTTGACATAAAACTATAGCCGAAACGTTGGCTTCTCCGGTGTAGTTTTTTGACATTATGACGCAGTACAATACTTGGGGATCTTTGATTGGGTACTGTAGCTTTATGATTCATACGGTCTTACCAAATTTCTACAATTATTCCCACGAAAAGTCCGCAAAATACTTTTACACCACTCTGATAGGTGACGAATAGTTTCATTGTCACAAAAGCTGATACAGGTCAACACAAGGACAGTTACAGAAGAAGCGTTCAATGAATTACTAACATGTTGTCGAGAATTTACTAAAATGAGACCGAGAGGGTCGGACGAAGGTCTATGTCCACAGCAGTTCAGTTCCAAGGTGCAACACGGTACGCTACTTCGACGAAACTTTATGCAAGAACGTAATGAGCCAGTACACCACAGACCTGCGCTCTAAGGCCAAGATACGCTTCACCGCCTGGTGATGGTCGCATCTTCACCCTGCCGACGAATTACCGCGGTAGAGTACATTTATACTAGGGTTATGGTGAACGGCAAGGATGGAGATACTAGCTAATGTAGAATCGAAGGCTGAAAGCCGCAGTTTCATAGCGGTGTTTATATTGGAGCATCGCTCTCAACCACGTTTAATGCCTGACCAGTAATAGGAGCTTTCATAAGTGTACCGGAAGCAAATTTTAGTCAACCCCAGGTTCCATCGTGCTAATATCATTAACATCGTCTTTAGCATTGATTAATTCGAAGAGGCAGAGAGTCCAAATCTTTCCTCGAGTGTGCTACACCGAGCTGAAGCCCCTCATTGATGTTTAGTTCCATAGATCCTGTAGAGCCGACACACTCTGGGGATGTTGGTGGCTAACTTTATCCATTTTTCGAAATACCCAGAGACATTTCATTTAGCACTAAGATCGGGTGATTTAGCGTGTTACTTGAGATGCAACAGGCTGCCTGAGTGTTTGTACAGTCGTGGACAAAACGAGCGAGACCCCTCGCCTTTTCGTTATGCTGATCCGCACTGCATTAAAGTCTGCTACACAGTATAACAAGCAAGACGACGAAGTGCTACCAACATACTACTCACAAGCGTGAAATTGAAAAACTATGCGAATTTTGTCAGACTGTTTTCAGTATATAATGCTGATTAGTGTGTTAAACACAACACATAAATATAAGATATAAATGAATGAAGAAACGCTAATTAGTATAAACTGTACTAATAAAAATGAATTTCAGCTTATAGATATAACAGAACTGTTTTAGTAAGATAAAGTACCCCAGATTGTTGCGAATTAGCAAAATACGAGGGCAGTTCAATAAGTAATGCAACACTTTTTTTTCTGAAACAGGGGTTGTTTTATTCAGCATTGAAATACACCAGGTTATTCCCCAATCTTTTAGCTACACAACACTACTTTTCAACGTAATCTCCATTCAATGCTACGGCCTTACGCCACCTTGAAATGAGGGCCTCTATGCCTGCACGGTACCATTCCACTGGTCGATGTCGGAGCCAACGTCGTACTGCATCAATAACTTCTTCATCATCCGCGTAGTGCCTCCCACGGATTGCGTCCTTCATTGGGCCAAACATATGGAAATCCGACGGTGCGAGATCGGGGGTGTAGGGTGCATGAGGAAGAACATTCCCAGAAGACTGTAACCATGACGTTACCAGCTGAGGGTATGGCTTTAAACTTTTTCTTGGTAGTGGAGTGGGTGTGGCGCCACTCCATTGATTGCCGTTTTGTTTCAGGTTCGAAGTGATGAACCCATGTTTCATCGCCTGTAACAATCTTTGACAAGAAATTGTCACCCTCAGCCACATGACGAGCAAGCAATTCCGCACAGATGGTTCTCCTTTGCTCTTTATGGTGTTCGGTTAGACAACGAGGGACCCAGCGGGAACAAACCTTTGAATATCCCAACTGGTGAACAATTGTGACAGCACTACCAACAGAGATGTCAAGTTGAGCACTGAGTTGTTTGATGGTGATCCGTCGATCATATCGAACGAGTGTGTTCGCACGCTTCGCCATTGCAGGAGTCACAGCTGTGCACGGCCGGCCCGCACGCGGGAGATCAGACAGTCTTGCTTGACCTTGCGGCGATGATGACACACGCTTTGCCCAACGACTCACCGTGCTTTTGTCCACTGCCAGATCACCGTAGACATTCTGCAAGCGCCTATGAATATCTGAGATGCCCTGGTTTTCCGCCAAAAGAAACTCGATCACTGCCCGTTGTTTGCAACGCACATCCGTTACAGACGCCATTTTAACAGCTCCATACAGCGCTGCCACCTGTCGGAAGTCAATGAAACTATACGAGACGAAGCGGGAATGTTTGAAAATATTCCACAAGAAATTTCCGGTTTTTTCAACCAAAATTGGCCGAGAAAAAAAATGTGTTGCATTACTTATTGAACTGCCCTCGTATTATGCGCATTCGGCCGCGTAACGGCCTGTGTCGACGTTCAGACCAGCCATACTGGATTACCGTTGCTGACCTACCATGAAAGTGTGCAAATTTAGCAATGCGTGAAGATTCATAGCGTAATTCAGTTAAAAATTATTCAGTGCCACACTTAAGTCAATTCAATTATTGACAGAAGCGGAAAAAGTAGGCAATAACAAGCACGAAATTCTATAAATGTTTCATATTGACATCCACAGGGTGCCGGTACAGAATAAAGGTAGCAATAAAACGTATTGGGGGCGCGAGAATTTTTTAAAATTGCTTTAATGGTAGTCCATCTGCCTCAGACGACGAGTGACGGTCTTTCTGCTAATATTGAGACCCAAAGTCTGCTGGATTTGTCGTGCGTTGACAAATGGGTGGTTCTCACTGAAACGGCATAATTGCCGATCCTGAGCTGCTGTTGTTTTGAGGCGGCGGCCATGAGGCCTTTCATTCAGGTTACCACCCTCTTCCTTTCGTTTAATCCACCTGGCTACCGCCGACTTGTGAAGACCCATAGTTTTTGCTATATATCCATTGGAAAATCCCTGTGCATGGAGTGCTATTATAGCGCCCTATTCTGGCTCAGCCAGATGAGCCATTTTGCGCCGACTGAATGATTCGTCGCGTTTAATATCTGCTAGGAAAACAGCGCTAGTAGGAAACAGACTTCCTCCTCCACGACTGCAGCCACAACGCGATGGCCAAGTATGCGTAACATGGAAATCGATTGCATAAATGAGAGATCGCAAGCCCGTGCCCGTGTCATTACATAGTGGAACAACTTAGAATCTGTAATTTTTCTCAGAAGGGACTGGTCCGCTCTTGTCATGTCTTTTCATGATAAATATTATAGAAATGTTTACGTTTTGCATATACGGCAGGCCTAACGCAAGAAACATTTCTGAAATATGTGAGGCATCCTGAAGAACACTCCGTGAAGTTTAGCTGTAGAAGGTTGCGTTATAAGAAGGAAAACGTGTTTACCCACGCTCGCTGTGTTTCCAAGTAGCGCAGTATACTCATACATAGTTCTCGCCGGGCGTAAGAAGCGACTCGATTAAATGAGGGGAACTCGCCCGGTGCCATACGCTGATTGGCCGGAAACTTTGCTCGGTGATGGAGAGGACAAAATAAGCGAACCTGTGTTTCGGCTTATCTGCAGACACTCGACCGTTTGTTTTTTTAACGTAAACGTGATCAAACGATCTGAGTTGATGGCAAATACAGTATATCTTATCTAGACAGTATATATTATCATTATACATTAGGTAAACAGGATTTCACAGAGTGCGGTGGCCGAGCTGTTCTCGGCGCTTCAGTCACGAACCGCGCGGCTGCTTGCGCCGTCAGTTCGAATGCTTCCCCGGGCATGGATGTGTATTACGTTAGCTAGGTTTAAGTAGTTCTACGTCTTGGGGACTGATGACCGCAGCAGTTTGATCGCATAGTTCTTAGAGCCATTTCTTGACCTTCCGCGTAAAGGGTTGGGTAGGCAGATAGACGGTCAAGAAAGTGAGACTAGTAGGGTTCCATTTTTAGCGATTTAGGTGACGAAATCCTAACTACGAAAATAGCTACGACAGTTTCTGAAGATGAGGGCCGCTTAAATAATTTGCCCTACTCTTTATTTGAAATGCAGTCGATACATCAGCATATTAATCGTAGCTACGCTTTCGATCCAAATCACGTTTACTGAAAAGCAAGTAAAATCCATTTGCCTATATACGTGGTAATTCAGATCCTAGTATTAATTCCATCGCGTTTTAGAAGTGCGAGCATTCCCATTGTCAGCTAGATTAAGAATCACTTCGGCTAATGAACGATTTCTGGCTGTGTCGAGTTTAATGGAGAACTCGAAACATTGTACAATACGTTGGCAGCCATGTCACCGTTTATTTCCTGGGGTGGTACAGAATTATCCTACTAAATTTACTCGCCAATAAAAGTATTTTGTTATTTCGATAAACATCCCGAATGATTGTCACATAAACGATGACATAAAGGTAGAAAATTCATGTTTTTTAGTCCAGAAAGCTCTATGCAACAGAAACTGCAGATCATTTTGCAATTTTCATTGCGAGATTGCTGGCTTATTCATATCTGGGGTGATAATAAGGGGATGTTTGCCTGGGCTGTCTGCTAGCGTAGTGAAAGGTGTTTGTTACTGCAAAGGCCTGGTTTTCTTTCGGTTCTAATTTCGATGGAGGCAGATAGACCATCATCAAAGCAATTTTAAGAAATTCTCGCGCCCCCAATGCGTTTTATTGCTACATTCATTCTGTCCCGGCGCCCTGTGGATGTCAATATGAAACATTCGTAGAATATCATACTTGTTATTGCTTACTTTTTTCACTTCTGTCAATAACTGAATTGACTTAAGTGTGGCACTGAAAAATTTTTAACTGAATTTCGTTATGAATCTTCACAAATTGCTAAATTTGCAAACTTTCATGGTAGGTCAGCTACGGTAATCCAGTATGACTGGTCTGAACGTCGACACAGACCGTTTCGCAGCCGAATGCGCATTATATTTTGCTAATTCGTAACAATCTGGGGTACTTTTTCTTACTAAAACAGTTCTGTTATCTCGAGAAGCTGAAATTTATTTTTATTAGTACAGTTCGCACTAATTAGCGTTTCTTCTTTCATTTATATCTTATAATTAAGGTTGTGTTTAACACAATAATCGGCATTAATATAGTCTTACTCATGACTGAAAACAGTCTGACAAAGTTCGGATAGTTTTTAAATTTCACGCCTGTGCGTAGTATGTTGGTAGCACTTCGTCGCCTTGCTTGCTATACTGTGTAGCAGACTGTAATGCTGTGCGGATCAGCATAACGAAAAGGCAAAGGGTCTCGCACGTTTTGTTGACGACTTTACATGCCGCCTTGTGATCACTACGATTGTCATACTTGGAGGAGGTAGAGTGTTCACATTGCTCACTATGAAGTGGAACAAAGTGTAGAACTTGAACACCGATAATGTTGAAATAATTATCCCGGTTGGTGTTCACGGCAATATTAATGAGTGGTGCGAAGACATGTTACGAAAAGCACCCAAAGAATATGAAAGATTCGCCTGCTGTCCAAACTAGACTCTCCACACAGTTCTCATTTACAGCCTAATTGAACTGTCGGTGCATTTGAAACCTCTCATCATATGACAGGAGGCAAAATTGCGAGTAGTTGGACTACACCATACGTCTCCCTTTCGTTACTACACATTTCTGTGTCATTTGTCCTATTTAAGACATACAGCTTCGAACACTAGCCTTTTGCGAGAGGTGTCCACATCTAAACATCCTCTGCACGCAGCTCTCTTAGCAATATTCATTCTGAAACTGGTTGAGATGGACCTATAATCGACTAACAGTAGCGATTTCTATGGTGTATGAAACCGACTTCCATTGAAAACGTCTGTCACTTGCGTTCTGTCACTGTCGGTTTTGATCTTTTTACGGCCACCACTTGGCACGCGACAGCAGTGAAGAACGGCGGCAACGTACAGATCCAGCTGGATGGCTGAAGACAGATATGTGGAACGCCGTTCTCGAGCCAGAATTGTGCTGTCTAAGCCAATGTCATTAACATAAGAATTTCGGTTAAGATGTAAAGAAATAAATTTGATTAAAGTCATGTAGCTGTATGCGTGCTTTCACGTCGGTCTTCACTGTTGTCAAGTTCGAAGATGGTGGGGCATCATCTGTTTGTTCTTTCTTATAATTTTTTATACAGTCACCTTTAAAAAAGAAATTTTATTATACTCCTTTGCTTTTCACTGCACAGAAGTGTTTGCTCTCCGTTTTCAACACCTCTCTTTGAAAGAGTAATGACTGAATCACTTTATTCTTGTTGCTCGGACACATATCTACCTTCATTACTGTTCTAATTTCACATTTACCCTATTTTATTACAACTACATTTTTTTGTGTAACGCAATTTTTAACAGTATGAATTGTGTAGCCCTTCTTACTTTTTGATAATTTTAGCTCAGTTTTGGCAAGCAAACACAGAAAATATTATTGTTATGGCTTCGAATAGTTCAGAGTCTACTTTGACCTGCATGGTATACTTACATTTGATATACTTGGTTTTGCCAAATTAGGTTCCTGTTACGACGAAGTGTACATTTTCTTGAACTTCACTTAAATTTTATTAAGATGTGTGGGATTTGTATACTATCACAACTTGTTGATTTAGAATGTTTTGTCCTTTGAATCTACAATGTATATGAAGTTTCATATCAGCGCACACTCCGCTGCAGAGTGAAAATCTCAATCTGGAAACATCCCCCAGGCTGTGGCTAAGCCATGTCTCCGCAATATCCTTTCTCGCAGGAGTGCTAGTTCTGCAAGTTTCGCAGGAGAGCTTCTGTAAAGTTTGGAAGGTAGGAGACGAGGTACTGGCAGAGGTACAGCTGTGGTCCCGAGTTCGAGTCTCAGTCGGGCACACAATTTTAATCTGTCAGGAAGTTTCATATCAGCGCACACTCCGCTGCAGAATGAATATCTCATTCTGGATACAATGTATATATTTGTGCCTTTTATTCCTATAGAATTAGGGTAAGCATTTCATTATGTTGGTATTTTATTGACGATGTCTCTGGTATTTTTATCATATTAACTACACTCCTGGAAATGGAAAAAAGAACACATTGACACCAGTGTGTCAGACCCACCATACTTGCTCCGGACACTGCGAGAGGGCTGTACAAGCAATGATCACACGCACGGCACAGCGGACACACCAGGAACCGCGGTGTTGGCAGTCGAATGGCGCTAGCTGCGCAGCATTTGTGCACCGCCGCCGTCAGTGTCAGCCAGTTTGCCGTGGCATACGGAGCTCCATCGCAGTCTTTAACACTGGTAGCATGCCGCGACAGCGTGGACGGGAACCGTATGTGCAGCTGACGGACCTTGAGCGAGGGCGTATAGTGGGCATGCGGGAGGCCGGGTGGACGTACCGCCGAATTGCTCAACACGTGGTTCGTGAGGTCTCCACAGTACATTGATGTTGTCGCCAGTGGTCGGCGGAAGGTGCACGTGCCCGTCGACCTGGAACCGGACCGCAACGACGCACGGATGCACGCCAAGACCGTAGGATCCTACGCAGTGCCGTAGGGGACCGCACCGCCACTTCCCAGCAAATTAGGGACACTGTTGCTCCTGGGGTATCGGCGAGGACCATTCGCAACCGTCTCCATGAAGCTGGGCTACGGTCCCGCACACCGTTAGGCCGTCTTCCGCTCACGCCCCAACATCGTGCAGCCCGCCTCCAGTGGTGTCGCGACAGGCGTGAATGGAGGGACGAATGGAGACGTGTCGTCTTCAGCGATGAGAGTCGCTTCTGCCTTGGTGCCAATGATGGTCGTATGCGTGTTTGGCGCCGTGCAGGTGAGCGCCACAATCAGGACTGCATACGACCGAGGCACACAGGTCCAACACCCGGCATCATGGTGTGGGGAGCGATCTCCTACACTGGCCGTACACCACTGGTGATCGTCGAGGGGACACTGAATAGTTCACGGTACATCCAAACCGTCATCGAACCCATCGTTCTACCATTCCTAGACCGGCAAGGGAACTTGCTGTTCCAACAGGACAATGCACGTCCGCATGTATCCCGTGCCACCCAACGTGCTCTAGAAGGTGTAAGTCAACTACCCTGGCCAGCAAGATCTCCGGATCTGTCCCCCATTGAGCATGTTTGCGACTGGATGAAGCGTCGTCTCACGCGGTCTGCACGTCCAGCACGAACGCTGGTCCAACTGAGGCGCCAGGTGGAAATGGCATGGCAAGCCGTTCCACAGGACTACATCCAGCATCTCTACGATCGTCTCCATGGGAGAATAGCAGCCTGCATTGCTGCGAAAGGTGGATATACACTGTACTAGTTCCGACATTGTGCATGCTCTGTTGCCTGTGTCTACGTGCCTGTGGTTCTGTCAGTGTGATCATGTGATGTATCTGACCCCGGGAATGTGTCAATAAAGTTTCCCCTTTCACGGTGTTCTTATTTCAATTTCCAGGAGTGTATTTCCCTATCCCGCATCTCGTGGTCGTGTGGTAGCGTTCTCACTTCCCACGCACGGGTTCCCGGGTTCGATTCCCGGCGGGGTCGGGGATTTTCTCTGCCTCGTGATGGCTGGGTGTTGTGTGCTGTCCTTAGGTTTGTTGGGTTTAAGTAGTTCTAAGTTCTAGGGGACTGATGACCATAGATGTTAAGTCCCATAGTGCTCAGAGCCATTTGAACCATTTTTTGAACTATTTCCCTAGTTTATAATACGTAAAATTAGATTATGGATCACTTTCATCTGATAGGTCCCTTTCATCACTTACGAAGTACCAAGTTATACAGTCCATTAGTATTCTATAGGCTGACATATTAGTTTATATTATTGGCATGTCAATACTTTGGTGTGTTACCTTGTTTAAAATGTGTATTTTGTTAAAGATTATTTCGTTCATTGTAATGAAAGGCAATTTTCTGTGTTTGATTGTTCTTTCGGATGTGAAGAGGGTTATAAGAACAACCGAAACCAATGACTAAGTTTTAGGATTGTACACCAAGACGCACCGTGAAGAAATTATCGGAATCATACGGCCGTCGTTAGATGTGATGTGCATGAACAGACAAACAAATGATAACAGTTTCAGAAAAATTTCCTGTTTTATTCAAGAAGAGCTTCACAAATTGAGCAAGTCAGTAATAAGTTGGAAAGCAGTTATTCTGCTTGCCATTTACTGATAGGGTTCTTAGATTGATGTAACACGACAACTGGACATAATTTATCATGATATCCGTCAGGAAGACATCTAATAACTCCAGAAATCAATTTCAAGCCGAATAACTGCTTCCATAAGGACTAGGGGTGGACCAACGCATTACTGACTTGCACAATTTGTGAGACTCTTTGTCCTGAATAAATCATCGAACTTTTCTGAAATTGTAATCATTTGTTTATCTGTATACGTACATGACGTGTACCTATTTCCACCCCATTCCGTAAGTTCCTTCGTGGTGCGTGGTTTTTGTTTTTCACTGTTTTTTTGAGAGTCTATATTATTCGCTATTCTCCGTTTATAAATAAATAGGAAAAGGATTTTGAAGCATTTAATCAGTGGTGTTGTGGAGTAGCCCAGTGATGTTATCCACGTTCTCGTCAAAGATAACTGGAAAACCACGTCCTCTAAAGAAAAGTGTCCCAGTAAAATCTGAGTACATTAAATTTTCTGAAAGAGAAATCGTATACAACCAATAGTTTGCACGCTGGGTGCACAGAATGTGGAAAACCTCGCGCACCGTGAATGGGCGATAGCTCAGTTGGTTTAGTAGTTAAGTTCGTGATAGTTTCCCAACTCGAAGAACCACTAGTGTCCTAAGTCAAATTGGTCCTGTCGACTTTCTCTACGGCGTTGTGATATGTTGTAAAAAGTTATCGTTTACACCTTTGCAACGGAACAGACATGCCAGCGACATGGATAGCGCATTGTGACCCAAGCACTGCCCGCGGCCGATTGACGCCACTAGCATTTCCGCAACTGAGCGGAAGCAGTTGCTTCCGTATCACCGTTTCCACATGTCAACGTCGACGTGATGGACCAGCCTTCAGGAAGGTTCTACGAGTAGACCGACTGCCGTCTGACTACAAACAGACATCACCATTGGCACCTGCTCATATATAGATGCGTGACATATAAAAGCAGGCTCTTCCGCAAAATCACCCCGAAGCATCTGCGTCTAAACAATGATGGAAATGGTTCAAATGTCTCTGAGCACTATGGGACGTAACCTCTGAGGTCATCAGTCCCCTAGAACTAAGAACTACTTAAACCTAACGAACCTAAGGACATCATACACATCCATGCCCGAGGGAGGATTCGAACCTTCGACCGTAGCGGTCGCGCGGTTCCAGACTGTATCGCCTAGAACCGCTCGGCCAACCTAGCCGGCTCGCCTTCGTCAGCTGGCAGTGTAGCTGCACCCAGCTTCCGTCAGCTGCAGTCCTGGAGCTATGTTGCACCTACTTCGTCGTGGCCACAATTGTCACTGTTACTGAGTCTCATGCGAAAACGAGAAAGAACAGACGATACTGGGCCGTGGCGATTTGGTGGCGCGCCAGCGTATTTGCCAGTACCTCGCCTTCGCGCTCTTCTCTTTGCTTCTGGCGCATACTGAGTCTTGGCTGCCTTGTCTTTGCCGGAGGAGTTAACTGGAGGCTATCGCCAAGGACGCGGACAGTTGGCGTTCGTTGTTACCTGAGGTCGGAGTGCGCTTGTAGTGGAGCGGGAACCGACCACGTGTGTGGGGCAGCTTGGCGGAGAGGCTTTCCTGTCGCCTGTAAGGAGGCTTGTTGCTGCCTTGAGTTGCGTGCTGCTAGTTCCGGATACGGCTGTCTACGGTCGTCCGCTGCCTTATTGCCGCCAGCTGTACTCGACGCAAGATATGTCGGACGTCCAGCGAAAAGTTAAGTGAGATTGGACTTAGAGCTAGTGTCTGAAGGTCTTGGGGGCTGCTATTTCACTTCTGGAAACTGTAAGCACATCGGTGTTACATGGAAGTAAAGGTGTGCCTATGAAGAGTTCATGATGTTTAAGACAGGTGTTATGCACGAGCGTGCCTCTTCCAGCTCGTGGGGAATTGTTGTTTGATGTAAAATGTAATCAGCTGCAAGGCCCTAATCTCTTTATTAAATGTACTGCATTCGAGTATTTTGTAGCGTTAGCGCAGTAAGCCACAGTAAAGCTTATAATAAAATTTTCAGAATTGTGCTCATTACGGTTTTCACTGAACGTTGGGGCATAAGAGTTCACGTAATTTAATGGTGACTAAGATTGGAGTGGCCTTGTTAGTAATTGTAAGTTTTTTTAGTATTTTAATAGCAGGCAATTCTCCTTAAGGTTATTGATAGGATTTGCGCTGTTGGTTTTACCTTGCCTGTGTATTTCATTCGTAGTGGGGCAAAGGCAGTGTGCCGATTTATTACTGAATAATTTAAACTGTTAATTAATACCTTTTGGTGGTTGTTTAAATTGTCCCTGCGTACTTGTTCTATGCGCTTGCTAAATATTACAGCTGGCTGGCTGGTGTTTTGGAGTAAGCGCTACCTTTCCACCTATGGGTATCGGGGCTATGAAATCCTGGGTATCCGGAAGTGACTCCGGGTCGAAGCTCGAGAAGGGTGTTTTGTACGAACTGCCGTCTTTCGCCTTTCGCCTTGGCTTCTACAAGTTAAGATTTCGTTCTACCTTCGAGCGACCTGGTATAATTCCTCGCTAATTAATTCTGGCGCTAATTATATTTACTTGGGTATTTATTATATATATTAAACCTTGTCTCAAGAGCAACATACAATTGAGAAAGGTTGTTGCTGTGCTGCTCTTAGTAAGACTTTGCGCTGACTAATTGTGTTACTGGGCCTTGGAGCCGAAGTTAGAAACCTTTGTAAACTTTAGTGATATTGATTGACTCTTGAGTGTGAAACAAGGCTATAGGTGATAAGAACGAAATATACGGTACAGGCGGCCGCGGTGGCCGTGCGGTTCTAGGCGCTGCAGACCAGAACAGCGGGACTGCTACGGTCGCAGGTTCGAATCCTTCCTCAGGCATGGATGTGTGTGATGTCCTTTGGTTAGTTAGGTTTCAGTAGTTCTACGTTCTAGGGGACTGATGACCTAAGATGTTAAGTCCCATAGTGCTCAGAGCCATTTGAACCATTATACTGTACAAACGAGTCATCTAAATGGATATGCAACTGCAGCTGTCTCCGGCACATTTCCTTCCTTGTCCGTTTGTCAGTCAACTTGCTTCGTTTGTAGAATACATAAATAAGAACTTCAATATGCATGAATAAGTTACAATGAAGAAAAGATGTTCCAAGTGCAGTCTCTAAGGATATCGGCTTATAGTGGTACCCATTACAAATCGTGCGATTATCATCAACATTTATTGTACATAATAGGCCATAAAGGCCCGTGACTAAAAGCAAAAGAAATATTACAAACCAGCTTAACACACCACACAAAGATCAACAACACAATCAGTGACACAGGAAGGGGCATTGTCCTAATCAGTTGCAGGTATTTCCGGCAGATGTTATTCCACTTTCTACAGTTTGTGTCTTCCAAGGATGCTGTTGGTTCTACCTTATGCAACGTCCTCATCACCCTATCTTTCCACCTAGTCCTAGGACGACCTCTTGGACGTCCTTCAGAGTCGGCTGGGAATTGAACACTCGGTTGCGGATACAATCTACAGCTCTTAAGACATGTTCGAAACACTGGAATCGTCGTCCGCTGATGGTCCTACCAACGTCAGCTTTCCCGAAACGGTACAAGTCCTCTTTTGGCCTCCTTTCCCATCTTCCATTTTCTCTGTTGAATGTAGGCCGTTAGATCTATTTGAGCACTTTCCTATCAAATGCGCAAATGCACTCTTCAAGTGTTTGTGAAGACGCCGATGTCTCGCAACCATATAACAGAACCGGTTTTACCACTGCCCTGTAAAGTTTGATCTTGTTGTTGTATGAGACTAAGCGTGACTTGAATAAGTTATTGAGACTAAAAAAGGCACGATTAGCAGTAATCATTCTGTGTTGAATCCCCTGCTCAACCTCGCTTTTATTAGATAGAATCGATTCCAGGTACTGAAATTTCTCTACTCGCTCAAAATTGTGTCCATCTATATTGATAATGGTGGGGAAATCTTGTCGTCGTGAGATGATCAAGTATTTGATTTTCTCGTCGTTGATAACTAATCCCACTTTGCTTGCCTCTTTCATGAACCTATTGGTGTCAGACACTATCTGATTGAGTCTCCCATAATCACCACATCACCGGTAAAGGCCAAGATTGTGTCAGTTCCAATCATATCCCTGTCATTGCCAGTTTCACGTAATACCTTTCCCAATGCAATGTAAAATAGCACTGAGGACAAAGGATCTCCTTGTCTCAAACCGTGTTCAACAGTCAAAGGCCCTGGCATTTTGTTTCCAAACAATACTTGGCAGCTTGAATCTGTATAACATATTTCAATTACTCTGATGTATTTTCTTGTGATGCCCAGATCCTGCATTATCCTCCATAATACCGTCCGATTAAGATGTCAAAGGCCTGTTTGAAATCTATTAATATACAGATCGTGAGATAGGAATTATGATTTTCTTCCATGTAACATGAAAATTATTGCACCAAATGACCCGTGCGACATTTTCGCACTTGTTTGGTATTAAATAATGGCAGTATTTCGAACAACTGTAGTCGTTAGGATAAGGGAAGTTGTGGAAATGAAGGGAAAACATCTTTAAAAATGAACTGAACGACGTGAAGTAATAATATGATATTCATGATACATCCTTGTATGTACATTTTCATGCACATCATTTTGAACAAAATTTACAGGGAATTTAATCATCTTGGTGTAAACGATATTTGACGTACGAATTGAATCTATATCTTGCTTTTCGTTTTTTTTGTGGGGGATGCAAAAATAATAGTTGATATAGTTACGATTAGCAAGGCTACATACAATTTTCCGTGGGTATAGAGAGAATTTGGTAAATACAATCCTGCTCTTTGAAGCGTTTGCTCCTTCGACTTGTTTATAGTGATCCCAAATACAATTTTCATATTAAACTGTCTTCCTGTCAAGTGAAGAAACATGCTTGGATGAGATGGTGTTAAGTTTATCCGTGGTACTGCACCAGTTTTCCCGGCTTCAGAGACATTTAACTACCGCAATGGTCACAGTTATTATCTATGACAATGCTGTATACAAACTATACACACACATCAAAAAAAGGTTTGCATTACCTCGTTTCCTAGAGCTGTGGAACCTGTACAGGAAATTCGAATAGATATCAACATAAACATCATTTCCGCCCTTTTTATCGCTCATGAAAACGACCCATTGCATGTGGTACCACCATACAGCGAGACCTTCAAAGGTGGTTCCAGAATGAGATTTTCACTGTGCAGCGGAATGTGCGCTGATATGAAACTTCCTGGCAGATTAAAACTGTGTGTCGGACCGAGACTCGAACTCGGGACCTTTGCCTTTCGAGGGGAAGTGCTCTACCAACTAAGCTACCCAAGCACGGCTCACGCCCCGTCCTCACAGCTTTACTTCTGCCAAAGGTGGTGGTCAAGATTGCTGTACACACCGGTACATATTATACCCAGTAGCACGTCCTCTTGCATTGATATATGCCTATATTCGTCGTGGCATACTATCCACAAGTTCATCGAGGCGTTGTTGGTCCAGGTTGTCCCACGCCTCAACGGCGATTCGGCGTAGATCGCTCAGAGTGGTTGGTGGGTCACGTCGTCCATAAACAGCCCTTTTCAGTCTGTACTAGGCATGTTAAATAGGGTCCATGTCTGGAGAACATACTGACCACTCTAGTCGAGCGATGTCATTATCCTAAAGGAAGTCACAAGATGAGCACGATGGGGGCGCGAATTGTCGTCCATGAGGACGACTGCCTCGCTATATGCTGCCGATATGGTTGCACTATTAGTCAGAGGATAGCATTCACGCATCGTACAGCCGTTACGGCGCCTTCCATGACCACCAGCGGCATAAGTAGGCCCCACACTCCAAAACATCAGGGAACCTCCACCTTGCTGCACTCGCTGGACTCTGTGTCTAAGGTGTTCAGCCTGACCGGGTTGCCTTCGAACGCTTCTCCGACGATTGTCTGGTTGAAGGTATATGCCACATTCATCGGTGAAGAGAACGTAATGGCAGTCCTCAGCGGTCCATTCGGCATGTTGATGGGCCCATCTGTACCGCGCTGCATGGTGCTGTGGTTGCCAAGATGGACCTCGCCGTGGACGTCAGGAGTAATGTTGCGCATCATGCAGCCTATTGTGCACAGTCTAAATAATAACACTACGTCCAGTGGATTCACAAAAAGCATTATTCCACATGGTGGCGTTGCTGTCAGAGTTCCTCCGAGCCATAACCCGTAGGTAGCGGTAATCCACTGGCCTTGGGCGGCCTGAGCGAGGCATGTCATCGACAGTTCCTGTCTGTCTGTATCTCCTCCATGTCCGAACAACATCGCTTTAGTTCAATTGGACGCCTGGACACTTCCCCTGTTGAGAACCCTTCCTGGCCAGCCGAGGTGGCCGAGCGGTTCTAGGGGACTGAAGATCTCAGAAGTTAAGTCCCATGGTGCTCAGAGCCATTTTTATGATCCCTTCCTGGCCAAAGTAAAAATGCTGACGCGATCGAACCGCGGTATTGACCGTCTAGGCATGGTTGAACTACAGACAACACAAGCCGTGTACCTGCTTCGTGATTGAGTGACTGAAAATGATCGTCTGTCGGACCTCCTCCGTCTAATACGCGCTGCTCATTCACCGTTGTTTACATATTTGGTCAGGTTTAGTGACATCCCTGAACAGTCAAAAGTAACTGTGATAAAGTATCGACAGTCAACGTCTATCCTCAGAAGTTCTGGGAACCGTCGTGAAGCAAAACTGATGTGTGTCGTCAATAAGTACTTTGAAACAAATAAAATGGTATTTGTAATTAGATAATATGAAAAGGGATTCATTTATTAGTGATTAATAAGTTATCTTTCCTAAAATGTAAGTATGAAACACCTGTTATCGTTATCGTTAAAGGTCCCATTTATTTTGAATTATTCACAAATAGTAACTTTCAGCAAAACATCGGTATGCAGTATCAGAAGCCGGTTAAAAAACCTTTCTGATGATAGCTCATTCATCTCTGTACAATTAGTATGTGCTGACTTGAGAAATAATATAGACAGTCTTACCAGATCACTGTTTGTCTTCAGTAGCAGAGACTGTGAAATAAAAGACTTGAACTTTAAGTTGTGGAAGCTCTCTTGTAGATAAAGAGATTTGAAGAAACTCAGTCCTCAGAGCGTATTTACACTTATATGACACCGAATATTACAGAACATACTTCTATTAAATAAATAAGAAGGTTTCAGGGCCTTTCATAAAATGCAAAGGTGAATAAAAAAATTAAATTTACGAGATGCGAACCAATTACATACCGTTACACACTACATCAAAACTTCACGATTCTGTTCATTACAGTACGTAGAACTTCAGAGATACATGGTCCTGTCCCGTACATTACAATGACCTAAATGCATTAATTGCCGACATATTAACAATTCTATTTTAATTATCAGAAAATGCGTCAGGATCAAAAAGCCTTTAACGGATCTTCAGCGTGACAATGCATGGAAACTGCATACTTTCATAGCACGTAAGTTATAAAGCGAAAAATATTTAATCACAAATTTAATGTTTCCATCATTATTTTACAACAGATCGTGCAAATAACGACACGTTTTGGAGAGATGATCAATGTACTGGTCCTTTGAAATAACGTACTTTCATAGCTTGTAGGTTGTAATATACACTGAAGCGTCAGAGTGACTGGTATAGCTATGGGTGTTCAAATACAGAGATATGTAAACAGGAAGAATACAGACCTGTGGTCGGCAACACCTCTATAAGACAACAAGTATCTGGCGCAGTTGTTGGATCGATTTCTGCTGCTGCAATGGCAGGTTATCAAGATTTAAATGGGTTTGAACGTGGTGTTATCGTAGGCGCAAGAGCGATGGGACACAGCATCTCTAAGGTAGGGATGAAGTAGGGATTTTCACGTACGTTCATTTCACAAGTGTACAAGAACTTCAAATCTCCGACATCGCTGCGGCGTGAAAATGATCCTGGAAGAACGGAACTAACGACGACTGAAGAGAATCGTTCAACGTGACAGAAGTGCAACCCTTCCAAAAACTGCTGCAGATTTAAATGCTGGTGATCAACAAGTATCAGCGTGTGAACCATTCAACGAAACATCATCGATGATGTTTCGATATGGGCTTTCGGAGCCGGAGGCCCACATTTGTACGCTTGATAACTGCACGATACAAAACCTTACGCCTCACCTAGGCCCGTCAATTCCCACATTGGACTGTTGATGACTGGAAACATGTTGCGTGGTCGGACAAATCTCGTTTCAGATTGTATCTAGCGGATTGACGTGTACAGATGTGTAGACATCCTCATGAATCCATGGACCCGCATGTCAGCAGGAGACTGTTGAAGTTGGTGGAGGCTTTGCAATGGTATGGGGCGCGTGCAGTTGGAATGATACGCGACCCCTGATACTCCTAGATACGACTCTGACAGGTGACGCATACGTAAGCATCCTGTCTGATCACCTGCATGCACTCATGCCCATTGTGCATTCGGCCGGACTTGGGCAATTACAGCAGGACTCAGAGACAACCCATACGTCCAGAATTCTTACGGATTAGCTCCAGAAACAATCTTCTGAGTTTAAACATTTTTGCTGGCGACCAGACTCCCCCGGTATGAACACTACTGAGTGTATCTGGGCTGCCTTGAGACGTGCTGTTCAAAAGACATCTCGACCCCTGCGACTCTTAGTGGTTTATGGGCAGCTCTGCAGGATACATGATAACAGTTCCCTCCTGCACTACACACACAGACATCAGTCGAGTCAATGCCACGTCGTGTTGTGGCAGTTCTGCGTGTCGGAAGCGGGGAGGGGTGTCTCCCACACCATATTATGCACGTTTGCAAGTTTCCTTTTCTCTTCAGTGTAAAAACCGCCTGTTGTTTGCTTCAACTGAAATACAATGACGTGTCCCACTGCGTGCTGGATAGAGAGATGGCTTCCATGTGCTCTATGTTCAGGTGCACGTTCGGGATATCTTACACTACTGGACATTAAAATTGCTACACCACGAAGACGACGTGCTACAACCGCGAAATTTAATCGACAGGAAGAAGATGGTGTGATATGTAAATGATTAGCTTTTCAGAGCATTCACACAAGGCTGGCGCCGGTGGCAACATATACAACGTGCTGGCATGAGGAAAGTTTCCAACGGATTTCTCATACACAAACAGCAGTTGAGACGCTGCCTGGTGAAACGTTGTTGTGATGCCTCGTGTAAGGAGGAGAAATGCGTACTATCACGTTTCCGACTTTGATAAAGGTCGTATTGTAGCCTATCGCGATTGCGGTTTATCGCATCGCGACATTGCTGCTTACGTTGGTCGAGATCCAATGACTGTTAGCATAATATGGAATCGATGGGTTCAGGAGGGTAATACGGAACGCCGTGCTGGATCCCAACGGCCTCGTAACACTAGCAGTCGAGATGACAAGCATCTTATCCCCATGGCTGTAACGGATAGTGCAGCCTCGTCTCGGTCCCTGAGTCAACAGATGGGGACGTTTGCAAGACAACAACCATCTGCACGGACAGTTCGAAGACGTTTGCAGCAGCATGGACTACAAGCACGGAGACCATGGTTGCGGTTACCCTTGACGCTGCATCACATACAGGAGCGCCTGCGATGGTGTACTCAACGACGAACGTGGGTGCACGAATGGATGAATCCAGGTTCTGTTTACAGCGTCATGATGATCGCACCCGTGTTTTCTGACATCGCTGTGAACGCACAATGGAAGCGTGTATTAGTCATCGCGATACTGGCGTATCACCCGGAGGGATGGTATGCGGGTGCCATTGGTTACACGTCTCGGTCACCTCTTGTTCGCATTGATGGCACTTTGAACAGTGGGCGTTACATTTGAGATGTGTTATGACCCGTGGCTCTATCCTTCATTCGATCCCTGCGAAACCCTACATTTTAGCAGGATAATACAGACCGCATGGTGCACGTCCTGTACGGGCCTTTCTGGATACAGAAAATGTTCGACTGCTGCCATGGCCAGCACATTCTCCAGATCTATCACCAATTGAGAACGTCTGGTCAATGGTGGCCGAGCAACTGGCTCGTCACAATACGCCAATCACTACTCTTGATGAACTGTGGTATCGTGTTGAAGCTGCATGGGCACGCCATCCAAGCTCTGTTTGACTCAATGCCCAAGCGTATCAAGGCCGATATTACGGCCTGATTTCTCAGGATCTATGCACCCAAACTGCGTGAAAATGTAATCACATGTCAGTTCTAGTATAGTATATCTGTCCAATGAATACCGGTTTATCATCTGCATTTCTTCTTGGTGTAGCAATTTTAATAACCAGTAGTGTACATTCTTGCCGCGCGGAATTGGCCGAGTGGTCTCAGGCGCTGTAGTCATGCACTGTGCGGCTTGTCCCGGAGGAAGTTAGAGTCCTCCCTCGGGCATGGGTGTTTGTGTTTGTCCATTCATCTGATACGGAGTTTATACCTTGACCAAGAAGCCACGTTGAGAACTATGTATGGAACAACAAAATGGATAAAGATTCAGAAAGGGGTCCGGCAAGGCAGCATACTGTCACCGTACTTATTCAATTTGTATGCAGAACATGTTATGAGGAATGCGAGGCTAGATGAAGGAGAAACAGGAATTGAAATAGCCGGAATAAATGTAAACAACCTCAGGTACGTGGATGATACGATCCTGTTGGCAGAAAGTGAAGAAGAATTGAGAAAACTCTTACTGAAGGTGAAAGACGAAAGTGAAAAGGCCGGTCTTATGCTGAATGTGAAGAAAACGAAAATTATCGCAACTACACCTACCAATTCGTGGGATATAGCAGGAGAAACTATGGAGGTAGTGACCACATTCAGTTATCTCGGTTCCCAGATATATGCTGATGGCGACTGCAGCCATGAAATCCGGAGACGCCTGCTGTTGCTCGGTAGACAGGCGATGTCAAACCTTGACAAGGTTATAAGGTCCAGAGATATAACACTAGCAACAAATATCCGTATTGTAAGGGCTATGGTCTTTCCAGTTGTGATGTATGGATGTGAGACCTGGACCATTACAAAGGCTGAACGGCGAAGAATTGACTCCTTCGAATTGTGGTGTTGGAGGAAACTTCTTAGAGTTCCATGGACTGCAAAGAGAACCAACTGATCAATATTGGAGCAAATTAAACCAGATTTCTCCCTGGAAGGTCTAATGTTAAAACAAAAGCTGACCTACTTTGGACACACAATGCGAAGGCATGCCTCGCTGGAAAAAACATTAATGCTGGGGAAGATTGAAGGAACTAGAAGAAGAGGACGTCAGAGGATGAGATGGATCGATGGCATCACAGAAGCAATGTGTTCCAACCTGGAAAGTCTACGGGAGAAAGTCCAAGACAGGAAAAAGTGGCGTGATTTGGTTCATGGGGTCACGAAGAGTCGGAACCGACTAAACGAATAGAGAAAGAGAGAGAGTGTGTGTAAGCTTAGGGACTGATGACCTTAGCAGTTAAGTTCCATAAGGTTTCACACACATTTGAACATTTGAACAGTGTGCATCCTTGGTAATGCTCTGCTCGCTCGGAAAGACTCTGCAGCGCTGAACGTTGACGTTAGAATGCGCTGTCTGTGTGATGGCGGCCTTAGCCTGTGATATAGGACTTTGTGTTGATGCGTCTCCTGGCTACCGGACGGTCGCACTGTTGGAGGTGCACTGCGTCTCGACAGCAGGCGCGTGTGCCTTCACTCACAGCGTTAGCCGCCGGTGCTGAAGGCCGGGACACGCTCCGAAACGGACGCAATTGCGCCGGCAAAACAGGCAGTGGTGCCGATGCAAGCGTGGAGAGGCGGGAGGGGGTAGGCAACATTTTCATCCGGCCGCGCCGCTCAGCCCCCGCCCGGGCTGTCGCCAGCCGCGGCACAGCTTTTGTGTGGCACGCCGTAAACAAACATGCCACATAAAGCGCAGCGCGGCGCGGGTTTGTCTGGCCGGCCGCACACCGCTGAAAAGGTGAAATGGTGCCAACCAGTTTGCCGGCCGCTGCTGCGACTGGACGGTACGCGCGCCACGCACCGACGCCGCGCGCCACAATGCGGCGAGCCCGCCGGCGGTACACGACGCGCCCGTGTTCACCGTCCCGGCTACCGCCTGCACGCTGACCTGACCCGGGCTGCGTGCCACTCTTCTTCACTGCCCGCCGTCAGACGCACGTGTGCGTAGTAAAGGATCTGCCGTCACTGCGCTATCGACAGCCGACGTCATGCATTGTTGCAAACGGCGCGAGCTAATATAGATCAGAAAAGAAGTAGCGTTGCGAAAACATGTTTGATCCCAGATCACGTAAGAAACAGATTGCCCGATCACTTGGTCTAGCAGGCAACCCTTGTCAGGGAACGGCCACCAGGCGGCAGCAGCGTCGCACTCTTACTTCTGTAATCAACCACTAGATGGCACTCCGTTCTGTGAAATATGTGACAACATCGGCCGAACGTGTGCAGCTTTCCACTATTTAGCGTCTGTGAAGTACAGCTGTTTCTGACATACCGGTGGTAGTGGATCGAGTCGTCATACCGAGGACCTACGAGTATATCAACTGTGGAGGGAGTAGACGAGCAAATCCTGAACTAAAAATGTTCAGATTTCCCGTCAAAGATAAAGAAAGGTTACGCGAGTGGATTTTAAATTCAGGTTAATCAATAAATTAGTTACGAGTAAGAATTAATAAACAGCCATAAGCATTCGATCCTATTTAAATTTTGTCGATGTTATATTCGATATAACGTGGCAGCCCTTCCTGTACAAGAATCATATCATATAATTTTTAAATGAAATCTTTGCTGCGATTTGGACTTTTTAAAACTTTTTATTCACTTCACTATCGTAATTTTGGGTGTAGAGGCATTTTTGTGTGCAATGTCAAAACTGAAACCAATATAACATATGGATCACAAAATGCAAAGCATAGTGTGGTAACATTTGGTAAACAATTTAAGAGGCATTACCTTACACGACCTTTCCCTTGGTACTTGAAAATGGCTCTAGAGCTGAAATCGCAACAGTGAAATAAATGAATAATAGCCGTCATCTAACTGCTAGATCATCAGTCCCTCTAAATCCTGGTATATACTAGAGCGAACGAAGTGAACGAGTGTAAAACCTCGTTTACACTGCTGCAAACGTGTATTCATAGATAATTCGCCAATGTTCACAGCCATTCGTTTATACTTGTGAACAAGCGTTTATAGTGGAATGAAGGGAGGAGAATAGAACGAGCATAACATGCAAACTATAGACGCTGCCTATTTTAATTTTTTTATCTTTGCGCTAATAATCCTCACACAGCTTTCACTTGAAAACAACACTACTTATAGTAACAGGTCCGCGCGAGTGCGGATATCCCCAGTAATAACTGTGTTGCAGATAAAAGCGTACGTCTGTTGCGAATATTTGCGGGTTATCTTTAAACTGTACAAAGTAAATTTTTAACATAATTAATGGTTTGCCGTCTGTGGATCTTCAAAGTTGACACCGCCAGAATATGCTCGAAAAACACGCTTTCACTTGTATATTACCGCGTTTGCAGCCCCCTTTCAACAACAATCCAAAATTCATCGTCTTGTGCCACTCGTCTATCATTTACGCTAAGTTACATGCAAAGTAAAAGAATTTAAATTTGTAATGACTGTCACTGAAATATGTCCAGCCTTAATTCGCATCATAACCGAGTGCGGATTTTGAAAACTTTCTAGTGGAGATCTTTTTTGCCAACATCATCCGTATCAGAAGAGCTGTATAGCAAAGAGAAAAAGACGGCATGGAAGGCGAGTGTAAGACCCTTTCGACTGCAATACAGTCTGCATTTAAACAGTAACTCGCGAGAAATGTTTGTGTGTTACTTTTCATTTATTTCATTTCGCATGTGATTGTGAGAAATAAACTTGGTTTGTAGAATTGCAGGAGCTAATCTACATTCTTATATTGAAAACTCGGGAAAAACCACAGCCGATCATGAGCTACAGTCAGCAGTGTGACGAATACATTTCGCGCGCACCACTCTAGCCGAACGCAAATCAGCGTCATTCACGTCACCGAAGATACAGCGTTGCCAATTCCGCGACATGGACAGGTCAGTTAGCATTTTAGCGTCGCCTGCGACATCTGTTGACCGACGGGAAATCTATTTTTACGGTTGCCTGTTCCGCCGTAAGGACGGTCAATCTGTTTCTTACGTGATATGCAAGGGGGTACTGGGAGACCTCAATGCTGGCAGGTGAAAATTCGTGGCCGGCCGAAGTGGCCGAGCGGTTCTATGCGCTTCAGTCTGGAACCGCGCCACCGCTACGGTCTCAGGTTCTTAACCTGCAACGGGCATGGATGTGTGTGATGTTGAAGCATTCCCAACTCTCTTGTGGTTCCCTTTTTAGGTCCTCCAAGTCGACGTCTGCTCGTAGATACGTACCGTCGGTAGGTGTTCCGGCTTTACTTCCCGACGTGACAGCGACGACTCTCCGATGAGGTGCGGGACTTGTGCTTTGCTATTACTGCGAGTCTTGTAAACAGCGCTTTTATTCAGTAATTTTCCCGGCTAAAACTCTCCCCTTGTATGATTAACACAGCCTGTGCCACATTTCGGAGGCAGTGGGGACGTAAAGAGTCACAAAAGTTCATATTAAGCAGTCCGTAAAACACTTAAACGTTCACTTCAGTTAGCGTGTTAGTCAATGCCTAAGCTTTCCGCTAGATGGTGCTGACTTACTTTTGAATACCTTTGTTTCCGTAAAACCTTCAGTGATTAGTACTAGGTAAATGAACTAGTACAACACTCTTGCATTTCACTTTCACTCTATATTCAAGGATTAAGATGGTGATGGATGATGATCTATTTAAAAGGTTCCTAGCCTGGAGGAATCTGAATAGTCCGCAAATGCCGATATGCACGCGCTCTACGTCCAGATTCGCAACTAACGGCACACGACACTTTCAAAAGTCCACACGTTAATATCTGAATACCAGTACCTCTGAATTCACTCGTATCAGAAGATAATTTGATTTTCTGTCGTCTATATGCCCGTAAAGTTCCAATCTGGCACTAAAGTACTAAAATCCCCTTAATACTCCGTTGCTACCAACAGTCAGAGATCGTACACCACATCACTTTTAATCTCCGTAATATTCAACAGTTTATCGTGAATCTTAACACGATAAAGTCCAATCTAATTATTGTCTCGCTGACTGACTCGGGTTCCCCGCCCTTTAACGAAACAATCAAGGAAAAAAGGCGGCAATAATGACGATCAGGCCTTTTTATAGGTTTTTCATCACAAGAGTTTAACGTCACTGCCTTCTCCATGACGGAGGTTCCGTGGCTTTGCTGTACTTAGACGTTAAACTACTTGCTGATATACTATAATTTTGATCTGCAATTACCGAACTCTGATTCTACACTATTTTCCACTCTAAAAATTCTATTCTTAATTTTAAATTATTCTTTCTATAGCTTTTATCACTGTAAACTGAACCGAGGTGTTACAATGCCCTCAGGTTAGTTAGGTTTAAGTAGTTCTACGTTCTAGGGAACTGATGACCTCAGATGTTACCTCCCATAGTGCTCAGAGCCATTTGAACCAATTTTGGAAATTAGTGCTGGAGCGGGTTTCGAAGTCGGATTTCTCACTTTGCGCGTGCGGTGGCATTAAACACTTCGGTTATCCAAGCTCGTCCCGCGTCCTGGGAATACAGTCGGGCTGCGAGCGAACAGGAATAATGGACAGGAGACACTATACTGTCGTGTGCGACGTATGGAGATTTGAGGGGCATGGAGGACTTGGTCTGATAGCCAAAACAGTTGAGTCAACCGCTTGTGTAGAGCAGGAACTCCGGGTTCGAGTCCTCGTCCGGCATAAATATCCATCTGTCGCTACTGACTTGCTTCAGTGCCCCATTGCAGCAAAAGTCGTAAATTTATTTGATCTACAGTGAGGGAAAAAGGTCGTGACATAGCGATATGCGCATTCAGAGATGGCAGTAGTACGGCGTACACTTGATACAGCGCAATATCGGAGCTTTTGTACTCACGTGATTTATTTGAAAAGGTTGTCGACATGATTATGATTGCGCGACGGGAACACACTATGAACGCGAAACGGTAGATGGAACAAGACGTAAGGGACATTTAATTTCGCAAATCGCTAGGAAATTCAATAATCCGTAATCCACCTGCCACGAGTGTGCCGTGAATATCACATTTCAGGCACTACCTCTCACCATTGTCACCGCAGTGCCCGCCGGCCTTCACTTAACGATAGGGAGCAGAGGCATTTACGTGGAATTTTCAGGGATAACAGACGATAACCGCTGGGTGAAATAACTGCAGAAATCAATGTGGGACGTACAACGAACGTACCCGTTAGGACTGTACGGCGGAACTTGGCGTTAATGGGCTGTGGCTACAGATGACCGACTCGAGTGCCTTTGCTATCAGCACGATATCGCCTGGAACGACCGTCCTGTGTTCGTGACCATATCGGTTGGACCCTAGACGATTCGGAAACCGCGACCTGCACATGAGTTCATATTCAATTGCTAATAGCTGACGGTGTGGGGTAGACTTCACAAAGACTTTATCATCAACGCACTGTGTAAGCTGGTAATGGTTCCACAATAGTGAGAGCAATGTTTACCTGGAACGGGCTGGGCTATCATTTGTAACCGTTTATGGATTTCATGTTCCCAAACAACGCATGGATGACATTGAACCATGTCAACGGGCCTCAATTGTTCGCGACTTGTTTGAAGAACATTGTGGACAATTCAAGAGAATGATTTGGGCTCCAAGATCGCCTGACATGAATCCCAACAAACATCTATAAAACATAATCCACAGGTCAATTCTTGTATAAAATCCTCCGGAACTCTTTCGCACTTATGGACGGCTGTAGAGACAGAATGGCTCATTATTTCTGCAGGGGACTTCCAACAACGCGTTGAGTCCTTGCAACGTCGAATTGCTGATATATATGGCAGCGGATCGACACAATGGTGTCTTACTTCCAAAATGCATATCTGAAAAAGCAGACACCACATCTATAGAAGTTGATTTCGCAAGAAATAATCTCCTGAGATAATATGAAACATCAAGACCCGTGCTGGCATTAGTGACCACCAGGTCATTGTAGAAACAGTGAGTACTGTAACAGCAAAATCCACAAAAAAAAAACGTAAAAGACATCTACTTGAAATAGGAGATACAAAGTCGCTTCACGCTCTCCTGAATGTGTCATCCCTCCTAACAGACTTACCGTAGACTGCATGTAGATTAAGTTGAAAGTAGTAGTATCGATGGCAGTGTAGAGTTATATACGAAGTAAATTAGTAAGAGATTGTACATGTCCCCAATTGTACAAAAGATGTCCAGGGTACTGTTTCCCAAGCAACCGAGGAAATGTTAATTAAAATAAAGAAAGAATTCGAAATCTCGAAGAACTGCGATATCTTACGGAAGCTCGAAATTTAGGACGGACATCAAAACGAAATGCTTTAAGTAGTCTCCAAAACGAAACTCCGATTAAAACTCTGGCAAAAAATCCAAAGAGATTTTCTGATTGTACGTAAAGGACACCAGTTGCAGGATACAATAAACACATTCACCGCCAGACTGCAATGGTAATGTTAGCGATGACCGAGCCACTATAGTGGAGTTACTAAACGCGGTGCTCCGAAATTCTTTCACCAAAGTATACAAACGAAACATTCAGAATTCTAATTGAGAATAGGTCTCAGTCTGAGTGACTTGGAAGTAGATATCCTCCGTGTAGCGAAGCAGGTTAAATTGCTGAGTAAGTGCAAGTCCACCGGTCCAGCCGGCATTCCGATTAGTTACAGAATATGCTGATAGTATAGCTCCATTCTTATCCATCATAAACAATTGCTCTCGAGAGAGAGACCACCAGCTAAAGACTAGGAAGTTGTAAATGTTATACAAGAGAAATAAAATGCAAAACTGTATGGAATGCAAAATTTTCGCTATTGGTGCTTCCACCTGGAATGTAGGAGTAGTAAATGTTGGCACCGATAGGTGGAGATAGCTGCATATCTGATAGCGTGTGGAGTGGAATTCAGTTGGGAGAACGTGTTGCCTGTCCACAGTGATTTCCATAATACTCTGTGTTTGGTGTGTGGAAATTTTACGATGGATCCGCGAACAGAACAGCGCGTGTGTATCAAATTCTGTGTTTTTGTCACCGGTTATCACCGGCGACGAGAGCTGGATTTACGTTTATGACCCAGAGACAAAGCAACTGTTGTCCCAGTGGAAGAGCATGGGCTCTCCAAGACCCAAAAAAGCGAGGCAGGTGAAGAGCAAAGAGAAGAGCATGATCATCGTTTACTTTGAGACAAAGGGAATTGTGCACAAAAAACTCGTCCCACCCAACCAAACTGTGAATTCCGTGTATAATGTGACGTTTTGCGACGGCTCCGTGGAAACGTGCGGTGACGACTGCCCAAACTTTGGCGTCATGGGAACTGGCTGCTGCATCACGACAACGCGCCCTGTCGCATGTCCTTGCTCACCAGAAACTTTTTGGCAAAAAACAACGTCGCTGTTGTACCCCACCCACCGTACTCGCCAGATCTGGCACCTTGCGACTTGGAGCGATTCCAAAAACTGAAACTCAAATTGAAAGACCGTCGGTTCGACACTCTGGGGAGGAGAACAGGACTTACAGAAAACGTTTGACCAGTGGCAGAAGCGCTGGACCGCTGTGTACGTGCGGATGGGAGCTACTTCGAGGGTGATGGTGACCATTAGTCCAAAGGTAAGGTTTTCAACAGATTGCAGCACAAGTCCCGAAAATTTTGGATAGCACCTCGTAGGAGTAAACCATACATGCCTACATGAGAAACGTCGATTTGCAATAGTATTTTGGGTATTATGAAATACCTTGCTTTATTGACCAACTGTCAGCACGGATTCAGAAAGTATCATTCTTGCGGAAAAGAACTTGCTCTTTATTCGACAAAGTAGTTATAACAGCAGGTGCCGCTGAAATTGATTCCGCATTTCTAGATTACCAGAAAGGTTTTGACACCGTTTCTCATAATCGATTTGTAATTCAGTTGGGTGCCGATGGAATATCGTCTCCGTTGTGCAACTAGACTCATGATAGCCTATCTGGTCGGTGACAGTTCGTAGTAATTGACGGAAAGTCGTCGAGTACTATAGAGTGTTACCTGATGTTCCCTAAGGAAGTTTTTTAGGCCCTCTGCTGTTCCTGATGTATATAAACGATTTAGGAGACAACCTGAGCAGTTCTCTTAGTCTTCTTGCAGATAATCTGTCATTTGCCGTCTCGTAAAGTAATCAGGTGATGAAAAGTAACTGAAAAATTATTTAGGCAAGATGCCTATTTGTTGGGAAAAGAGGCAATTGGACAATTGACACAAAGAAATGAAAAGTGTAAGTCATCCACATGAGTACTAAAAGGAATCCGCTAGTTTTTGTTCCACAATGTATCATACAAATTTACAGGCGTGAATTCAGTTAAATACAGTTACGAATAACTTTACTTGGAACGTTCACATAAATGATGCTGTGGAGAAAGCTAACTAAGGATCACGATTTAGTGCCAAAACACTTACAAGGTTCTTCAGGTCTACTAAAGAAACTGCTTGTCCGTCCTAACCTGGAATACTGCTGCACAATGCGGCATCCACATCTGTTAGGATTGACGGAGACCATCGAAAAACTTCAAAGAAGGGCAGCTCGTTTTCTATTATTGCTAAATACAGGAAAGAGTGTCAGGGATATGATACTTGAGCTGTGGTGGAAATCATTAAAACAAATGCGTTAATAGTTGCGGCAGGATCTTTTCAGGGTATTTCAGTCACCAACTTTCTCCTCCGGATGCGAAAATATTTTGTTGATGGCGACCTACAAAGAGAGAAAAGATCATCATAATAAAATAAGGGAAATCAGAGCTCTCACGGAAGTATATACTCGTAGGTGGATTTTTCCGATCGCTATACGAAATTGGAATAGTAGAGAAATATTGTCAATTATTGTGCCCACCTACATAGGGAGATTTGATCACTTTAACAAAATAAGAGAAATCAGAACTCGCACGGTAACATTTAAGTGTTCGTTATTCCTGAGCGCTATTCTGAGAGAGGAGACATAGCGTGAACGTGGTTTAGTGAACCCCCTGCCAGGCACTTGATAATGAATTTCAGTAACATAGTGTTGTTGCGCAGCATATTAATTTGTAACTGTCGAATTTCTCGGTGCACAATTTGTAAATGTAGATGTTCCCAGTGAACAGTGCAGTTGAAAAGCCCCAAGTTCCCAGGCCGGTCGCCGTGTTACAAACATCAAAAGCCAATTGAAATTGTATTTTTCTCAGCTCTGTGTACTACCAACATTTATTATTTAGACTTGCACCGCAACTACTTCCAGAAGTATCATCACATTTTCATACTTCTGTATAACACAAATTTTTTGCGGAGTTACCATCACTATAACTGGCACTGTTCTCGAATCTTTCGCGCCCTTTATTTTTGCATTTATTACAAATTGGAAAATGAGGTCCGTTACATAATCAGACGTCCTTAAAAGGTGAATATTACAGCATCTGCGGTTTTTGAACAATATAGTATAATGATAATAATATTAATAATTGTGATAATAACGGTGTAATAATGAATACATGGAATTTCCGAAATGTCTGTCAAAACTTTGAAGTGCTATGAATCATCCCTCAGACAAATACGACTTTTTTGTCTCGTGATGTTTCACACTACTTCGGACCTACCTATTAGACGGCAACCTACATGTTCCAAATCTACGGCATTGTTTCTTATGTTTGAACCATATAAGGTCTCAAGACGTACCAAAATGACTGATTGTCGTGATTTTGTTGAATGTTCCCGTTTGTTCATGTGCGGGATGGGCTGGACTTCTGTGCACCGTCTGTGCGAGACAGATGTGGACGTTCAAGATCGACTCACTAAATTCTCAGATGAAGATTCTGACGAGGGCAATGTTGGTCCTATTTTCTGGGTATTTGATGATCACGACACTAATTCGTACTTAAAAGGAAACTGAAATTCATGATGTGAGAATTAAGAACGTTGAGGAACTTTACTTTCCGGTAAGGACAGTTCTTCTCACTGGAGAACACAGCAGCAGCCAACTAACGTAATAACAACACAATACAAAATCGCCTTGCAGCTGCTAGTGTTGGTGAGATAAATAGGCGCTCTACGTTGAAACGATGAGTAGTCAATTTGAAACAAAAATTTTTCGCAACTGAAATGTGTTGTCTATTTTAGTTATGTTACGAATCTGTAACATTTTCTTCATGATGATAAGCTGCGCGAGTAGAGATGTAACTATCTACTTTTGTCTTAGCCATACACAAAATAAAAATATACTGCAAGTTTTAAAAGGTTTTGCCTGCAGAAGTGTGTTACACTGAAGAGCCAGAGAAACTGGTACACCGGCCTAATATCGCAGATGTGCCGATACACGCGAAGCACGGACTCGACTAAGGTCTGAAGTAGTGCTGGAGGGAACTGATAACATGAATTCTGCATTGCTGTCCATAAATCCGTAGGAGCGCGAGGGGTTGAAGATCCCTTCTGAACTGCACGTTGCTAGGCATCCCAGTTATGCTAAACAATGTTCATGTCAGGGGAATCTGGTGGCCAACGGAAGTGGTTAAACTCGGAAGAGTATTCATAGAGCCACTCTGTAGCAATTCATTATGTGTGGTGTGTGGTGTGTCGCATTGTCCTGCTGGAATTTCCTAAGTCCATGGGAAACCACAATGGACATGAATGGATGTAGGTGATCAGATAGGATGCTTACGGACGTGTCACCTGTCAGAGTCGTTTCTAGTAATATCAGGGGTCCCATATCACTCCAACTGCACATACCCCACACCACTACAGAGCCTCCACCAGCTTGAACTGCCTCTCGCTGACATGCAGGGTCCATTGAGTCCTGAGGTTGTCTTCATATCCGTGACACTCGTCCAACTCTGCAACATGTTTGCAGTCATCAACAGTCCAATTTCGGTGTTGACGGGCCCAGGCGAGGCTTAAAGTTGTGTGTTGTCCAGTCATCAACGGTACACGAATAGGCCTTCGGCTACGAAAGTCCATATTGATTATGTTTCGTTGAATGATTCACACGCTGACATTTGTTGATGGCCCGGCACTGAAATCTGCAGCAGTTTGCGGAAGGGTTACACTTGTCGTGGCTGGTCGTTCTTGTAGGATCTTTCTCAGGCAGCAGTGATGTCGGAGATTTTATCTTTTACCGGATTCCTGATATTCACGATACGCTCGTGAAATGGTCGTACGAGAACATCCCCACTTCACTGCTCGTGTGTCGACTATAACAACACGTTCGAACTCATTAAAATCTTGATAACCTGCCATTGTAGCAGCAGTAATTTAACAAACAACTGCGCCAGACACTTGTTGTGTCATATAGGCGTTGCCGACCGCAGCGCCGTATTCTGGCTGTTTACATGTCTCTCTGTATGAATACGCATGCCTCTAGTAATTTCGTTTGCGCTTCAGTGTACATGGACGCTGTCTACAAATTTCATGGTTCTATTTGTTCAATTCGGCTACTTCGTCTAATGCTTTACACAGATGTTAATTTCTACGCTGCAAGATTCAGGAATTTGTGATGAGAACGTTGCTTGGTAGCATATTTTGGCCTAACCTTTCCTTGTAAATGATTTTAAGCGTTGAAGGTATGCCACCTAGGTTAACAGTGTTGTTCCGAGAGGGAACTGTATTCTTTGTTCCGGAATAAATGTCGGTCTTTCATTCATTGATCCGTGTTGGTTTTTCTCATAAGAATTGACAGGCACGTTTTTTCTGTTTTTCGGCAGATATTTGTAATTACATTTTTGCTACGCGTAGCTAGACTCCGCCCAAACAAATACAGCTGATCCCGTCTTTCATGTGACGCTCAGCGCCGATGGAAGACATCGGTTTGTTTCTCGTTACAGAAAAATGATTTTTTGAAATGTAAGTTTACGTGTCCATTCTACAGACCGCTCCCGATTTACTCTAAACCGATATTCGTCTTTTTCCATGTGTGTTACCAGGGTCCATAAAACACGAAGACTAACTGGTACCAGCACCGCCCAGCCCTGAACTGACTGCTATGGGCGTCCATAAGCGCTGCACAATCATTGTTGGTATACTGATTATTCTACTTGTTTTATTGTCGTTTTTAGTACACATGGATAGAAGTAATATTGTACTGAAATAATACAGGACCACTCTATCGAGTGGACACGTAAAATTACGATTTAAACATCATTGTGTTTGTAAAGGGAAGCAAACCGGCGCTTTCTCTTGATGTTGGATGTCATACGTGAGACGTCGTTTGGGCTGATTCGAACTACACGTTGCAAAAACAAAATTTGAAATATCAGCCGAAACACCAGAGGAAATTCGCTCGACACATAGGAGAGGCACCCGGTATGTCCTGGCCACGATACTATATCACTTATCTACTATTACAATCAGAATAAGAATTTAGATGGAGTTCCTTTCGATCTTTTTTTGATAGTATGTGGTATTACAGGTGACGCAATGGAGGACATATGTAATGTCATTACATAAATTTTCGTGCCTATTTCTGGAATAATAGAGTAAAGTGATTTCAAATTCTCATCAATTATTTATCATACTGAAGCCTCTCTTCACATTTTCACGATCAGATGCTGTTTGTCCACGTAATATTTGTGTAAAGGCATAGTTGATACGAGCGAACTGAACACTTTCTGCCTTCAGTGAACAAGTTATTTAGGGAAACTGCCATCGACAGATGTATTTCTTTGTGTGCATCTTACATCGTGTACAATATATGTCTGAGCTGCCTAGAACTTCAGCACACATGCTGTTCTTGGATATGTTGAGAGTGCCTACTGTGGTTACATGTAGGTGTTATGCTCTACAATTTGGACACTATATCTCCACTGTACGCACTCTCTCTCTATAAGAGAAGTAGCGGTATACTTTCGGGATGTATTGATAGGCTTTGGTGTATTAGTCATATTAATGCTGTACCTACACATATTCCAGACCATCTATATTTACCGTTGCACTATGAAGGTCCTTCCTCATTCCGAATATTTCATAAACAGAAATTAGATCACGTAAATATTAATTCATAGGTCAAAAATTTTACATTCGGATATTTTTCAGGGCTTTAACACTGTGCTCATGCTATATAAGTACTGATTAAATTCAAAATGGAATAGAGACCTTTTATTTGCGATTTGTTTTATTTGCGTGCAATACACACGAAATCCTAACCAATAAAACAGTTTTACCAAGCGCTACATCAATCTGTTGCTAAATACGAAACTGTCAGATTTGTTGAAAACGTTCGACGGTCAGTTTAGATATTGTATGTATTGTAAAATCAAAATTGTACGTGACTTGTACGTACTTGGTGCTGTGGTATACTGATATTTATTGGCTATCCATGTACTGACACATTTCATGGAATTAATGTAAATATTATGGTTACTTGATATGATCAGTCAGTGCAGAAGACGATCTATAATTTTGTATTACAGCATTAACTTGAAAACTAAGATCTCTACATGAACGCAGTTCCTGGAGTACTAACTTCGGCAGCATGTACTGCCATTCTCAGATGAATAACACGGGGATTTGTAGCTACATCATACGATGCTTCCACACTCCGTCGTCTGAGGACTATACAGTATGCATAAAGAGTCGATGTGACTGATTTTCCAGATACATCTGACAATGAAATGCGAATTCCGAACTCGGTCATGCATGTTATAGGAATAGTCAATATCAATGAAATGCAGCGTGACTAAGTTTAGAAATTTTCACATAATAATGGAGACTGCACCGCGGCAGCATATTGTAAGTAGGCTGTTTAGGTTTTTATGTTGGTAACTTCACGCAGCGCTGTGTATGAAAATCACTGACTCTGCTGTGTGGCCGGTTTGCACTGTTGGAATTTGCTATTGTGTTGGGCAGTTGGGCAGTTGGCTGTTAACAGCGCGTAGCGTAGCGCAGTTGGAGATGAGCCGCCAGCAGTGGTGGTGTGGGGAGTGAGATGGCGGAGTTTTGAGAGCGGATGATCTGGACGTGTGTCCATCAGAGAGAGTAAATTTGTAAGACTGGATGTCATGAACTGATATATATATAATGACTTTTGAACACTATTAAGGTAAATACATTGTTTGTTCTCTGTCTAAATCTTTCATTTGCTAACTATGCCTATCAGTAGTTAGTGCTTCAGTAGTTTGAATCTTTTATTTAGCTGGCAGTAGTGGCGCTCGCTGTATTGCAGTAGTTCGAATAACGAAGATTTTTGTGAGGTTAAGTGATTGATGAAAGGTATAGATTACTGTTAGTCAGGGCCATTCTTTTGTAGGGATTTTTGAAAGTCAGATTGGGTTGCGCTAAAAATATTGTGTGTCAGTTCAGTGTTGATCAGAATTGGCAAAGAGCGAAATGTCTGAGTACGTTCAGTTCTGTTCAGCTGTTTGAAAATCAAATAATGTAAGAGGTTTATGAGCACAGTAATTCATTAATTTTTCAAAGGGGACGTTTCATATGGCGACCCTGTGAGTAGAACCGAACGTACTCAGACATTTCGCTCTTTGCCTATTCTGATCAACACCAAACTGACACACAATATTTTTAGCGCAACCGAATCTGACTTTCAAAAATCCCTACAAAAGAATGGCCCTGACTAACAATAGTCTATACCTTTCATCAATCACTTAACCTCACAAAAATCTTCGTTATTCGAACTACTGCAATACAGCGAGCGCCACTACTGCCAGCTAAATAAAAGATTCAACCTACTGAAGCCACTAACTACTGATAGGCATAGTTAGCAAATGAAAGATTTTTATGGAGAACAAACAATGTATTTATCTTAATAGCGTTCAAAAGTCATATATATATATATATATATATATATGCGGCTGACCTCCAACTGCGCAACGCTACGCGCTTTTAACAGGCAACTGCCCAACACTACAATAGCAAATTCTAACAATGCAAACCGGCCAGAGACTGCACACAGCACAGTCAGTGATTTTCATATAGAGCACTACGTGACGTTGCCAACATAAAAACCTAAACAGCCTACTTACAATATCAACAGTGACAGAGAGATTAAAACAGGTGTTTGTAACATTTGAAAAAAAAATTTGTTAATGTAAACCATGACATTTATAGCGGGCGCGGGATGAAGGGAATGGAGGTAGGGCGAATTTGAAGGAGAAAATGAGCAAGTTAGAAGGCACGATATTTCTATGCCTTGTGGCGACAGCAAACCGCGAAAGAAAGGAATGCGAGGACAGAGCGGTAGGAGCCGTGTGAAGCGGGGTGCGGCGTGTTGGCGGTCAGATACAGCTGCAGGCGCAGCAAGCAGAGGGCGCAAGCCTGTCGCTAATAACGGCAGAAGCCGGCCGCCGGCTATTAACCCGGGCAACTCATTTCCTTTCTGGCGTCTGGCGTCGCCCGCCCCAAGATAAGGCAGCAGGCGCACACCCTCCCCTACTCCTGGCCGGCCACTGTGCCCGGGGACTGGCATTGTCGCCCTCCGCTGACCTGCGAGGCGGCGAACACGGGAACTAAACTCAACATGTACCGACCACCTACCACACCCTTTCATTGCTCTCCGTGAGAAAGCTGCACGTTCCCCCCCCCCCCCCTCTCTCTCTCTCTCTCTCTCTCTCTTCTTCTGTCTTCTCTCTCTCTCTCTCTCTCTCACTCACTCACAAACACACACAACACACACACGTGACCACGTGGCAGTAGGGAGGAAGAGGGAGAAAGAAAATATGTAGAGCTGTGTGTGTGTGTGTGTGTGTGAAGAGAAGCGAGAGATAGACGAAGAGAGAGATATGAAACAGAGAGAGAGAGAAAGAGAGAGAGAGAGAGAGAGAGAGAGAGGTTGGAATGAACCTACACGCGCGAAGGCTACTCTTTGCTCAATATTAACCTTCTCCAAAGCCGTGATTGGCATGGACTTTACTGGACATGTCTCATAGTCAAAATGCCTCCACAGGACTTGCTATCTGGTCAAATGGTCAAAGCAGCTTAAGGGCACTGCCTGCACAACCAGAAGGCGGGAATTTCGGGAACATGTAATACTAACTCGGAACATTTGGTGAAACGTATGAAACGGCCCTCTCTTTGTTATAAGCAAAGTTTCAGCTGCGTGGGGCGTGACCGTTGCACAGCGAACGTGGACCAACTGCAGCTGTAACCAGAATTCAGCTTCAGTGTCTAGCTGCAGACCACTGTAACAGCAGATCGTGTCTCATTTGTTTTCCTTTTGCCCTTAAAATAGTGCCAAGTTTCTTTGTCGAATTGCCTTTGTCTTCTCGAAACGCACCCTTTCGTACCCCGTCAGACACTCATTTCATTTTTTTTCCAATAAATCGAAGGTACAACGTTATGGTTGTTCTACATTGCTCTTCATTGTGTATACTTCTCAGTTTCCATTTATTTACTTACACGGATTTTGGTTTGAAAGGTGATCATCACTTACATTGTTGCATAGAACAATTGTTCATTCACTCCATTTTAATATTAGTTCCAAACATCTATGTGTGATAATTTCCATTTATTGCGATCGGCTCTGACGGCTTCACCATCAGGTTCGTACCGCGACAATAAGACTGCTGAACACTCGTGTCTGCCACTCACGGAACGCTGTGACCTAAAGGGATAACATCAGACAGAACGCAAAGTGGAATATTCGTTATTGTGGGTAATAATATACAAAATATTTACGTAAACATCTCCAAGTCCAACGTAAGTGGCCATACTCAATCGCAATCGGATGTTAACGCTGGATTGGATAAGAAGATAAATTTTCTGTTTTTAATTTGTAGATGGTCTACCAAGCAGCGATGGAAGAATCAGTTACTGATGTGCAGAATTTTTAAAAAGAATTCCCTCAATTATATCACATTACAGTTTATTACCCAGGAGCCTGTAGTTATGACGGTAAATTAATCATGACTGTAGCTTATAATGGTTGCCATCGATCGAGCCGTTCACGAATAAGTAGCATTCTCACTACAAATTTACAAGGTAGCAGGAATTGTTGTTTCCTAGATTTGCTATTAGTTATCTACCTGAAATACTTTACCAATAAATTTCAAAATTCTTTAAAAACAAGTGACTGATTTTTAAAAACCTGTAAAAATATGATTAAGAGTCAACGTTCCGACGAGGATGAGTTCATTTGTAAGAGAGTAAGGAGAGGGATGAGGCATACCGTCTCCGAAGCATCCCGACACTCACTTAAATTAATTTTTTCGGTCGCTGGACGGGCGTTTGAAAGATACTGTACCCAAATATGAGTCTGGTGCTTTGACTACTAGCTAAGAACTCAATAATGTTATGGTAAACGGTAAAGGCGCTGCAGATGCTAAGTGCCCTGCAGAATACATTGTTTCTCATCTTGTCGCCACATACCTTTCTTGATTCCTCATGAAATGTCCTAACATTGAGTATCAGATGTTAACGAATACGTTGTGAAGAAATCATGTAACTCCTACATAATAATCAATGACTGCACTAAAACCGTATTTATATGGGCAATATGTCAACATAAAATATCGCCATGACGGCTACAAAGGACAATTTCAGGCAAAGTTCTGGTTCATCCTTCACTGCGGCCTAGCGTACTGGGTATTATTGAATACAAAGCTACGAGGTTCACATCCCTGATGCGCACATAACTGGCAGTGCGAGTCGCACCCCACAACCTTTTCGCATCAGAGGTAATATTTTCTTAAGTACGCTGTGCTTGTTGACTAAATTCATTCTTTCTACATCGAATGATTCCTCTGGATATAGCTGATTGACTTCAATCGTAGTATAATAAGTTCAAATGGTTCAAATGGCCCTGAGCACTACGAGACTTAACTTCTGAGGTCATCTGTCCCGTAGAACTTAGACCTACCTAAACCTAACCAACCGAAGGGCATCACACACATCCATGCCCGAGGCAGGATTCGAACCTGCGACCGTAGCGGCCACGCGGTTCAGGATTGTTGCGCCTGGAACCGCTCGTCCACCCCCGGCCGGTCAGTACAGTAAGTAAAGATGTTGATTTAGGATCATAAGCAAATGTATCATCAAATGCACGGACTGAGGTATTTGTTCCTCGTAAGCTTTTATTTCAAGGGCTGTGATACTGTGTTCAGTCCTCAGTTTCCGAGAATCTAAAATGACAGTAAGTATTTAGCAATTCAGTAGAGAGGTAAACTTTGGTTTCCCGGGAAACTCTGAGCTAAACCATTTACACCATGATTCCGAAGTGTCCAGTCCACATACGGAATGAACAAAACCAGTAAGACCTAGAATGTCAGTGGCTGACCACTTAGGGGGAAAAAAGGGTGACCCAGTCACCCTGTTAACACGTTAAAAGGATTTCCCTAAAAGTTTCGGAAACAGTTTGGACAGATCGCGAAACCTTAAAAATCTGGCCGCATTCGTTTGAACGTTACCTAAAAGAAAGGGCAGAACTGTCTGCAAAGCTTCCCCTACCCGATGATAAAAAAGAAACTGCCGTAATAAAATGTGGCCACATGATGTGGACTCTACAAGGACCACACATTGGAGGGTCCTCTCGCCAGAGAAAGAGGCCATGCGCCATAGGGCTGTGGTCTACGTTAAGACGAGCAAGGAGGACGTTGTCTCATCAGCGTGCATAGAAGGAGATACTCCATGGCCGCTTTGTGGGCTTAACTAAACCGAGCTTATTGTCTGTCACTTGCAGCCACTCATCTTCCCATCGACGCAAGACTCTGTATCTCAACTGCGAGGCTACATAACGCAGGGGATGGCACCCCGCAGTAACTGGGCATCGTGACACGCCTCCTTGGATGCTACATCTGTCCTTGCAATCCTGCAATACCCATGTTTTCAGGTACCTAGTAGAAAGAGGCCTTCTTCTCGAGTCAAGCTTTGCAAAGAGTGAGACGCTCTCAGAGAATCGGATAGATTAGGAATTTATTACTTGAAGTACATCTCATCTGCTCCAGTGCCCAAAGGATCGGATGTAATTCTGCGTCGAAGACAGTAAAGTCTTGGAACAGCTGGGCTTTGAGGACGTGATTAGTGGAAACAACAGAGCAACCAAAAGAGTCCGTTTGTTTCGACCCATCCGTGAAGACAGCTTTAGAGTTGTGGTGCTCAGTTAAAATGTCATACAATATTTTTAAAAACACATGCAGGAGAGCAATCTCTCCTGTACTTCAGTAAATCCAAAATGACTCTGGGACTCTACAAACTAGGGTGGCAGGCGGCTGAACCCATGGATTTTGGGCTGAATGTGCTCCACACAAAGTGACTCTAGCACATGCTGCTCGATGATCCGAAACGGAATTGTTGTTCATAGACGATTGGAGGACGAGCAATAGTATGATATTCATGTGAAGTTGAAGCTGCTAGTAACTTACTTCGTTGGTTGGTTTGGACAGTAAAGGGATATAATTGTGGGATCGTCAATCCCTTTTTCCTCATGTAATCAGGTTTTGGTTAAAACTATTCCCAAAAGGAGTCGGGGAATATAAAAAGGCGTAAAACTTACTGGTAATCACCCTAAATATAAAACGAAAGAATCTAGGCAAAAGGGGAAAACATACACTAACAGGAAAAGTACTGAAAGGTATTAAAAATAGAGCAGGTGGCCTGGGCTGGCTGATCGCTAAAATAAAAAAGGATTAGCCAGCCACTCTGCAACAAACTAAAATCACCAGGCTAAAAGACAAGGCTAGAGGAACACAGATAGGGAAAAGCCAAACACCGAGGCGAACAAACAGCAAAGACGGAGCAAGGAATAGAAAAATGGAGGGTGGCTGGAGGACTGGGAAAGAAAGCCAGACACCCACCCCTAGATTGTTTGATAAAAAGCCCCCTCACGTATAAAACGTAACACAGATGGCAGTGTGGCGTGATGGTTAAAAGTCCGTCTCAGAGCGGCTAACCATGACAGTAAAGTGGGAACCACAGCAATACTGAGGTGGGTCCTTGGGAAGAGACCATAAGTCAACCAGGTATGGCCGATACAGAGCCAACAAAGGACCACAGAGTCCCTGCAAGTGGTTCTTACGGACGCCTGCCACACATTCGTTGTCTCCTTGATAACATGTAGTTTGTTTTGTATACTGAGGGTGCATTATTCAGAATTGTAGATCTCAGAAACTATACAGCGTAATACCAATCAGAGATAAGTCTCCGGTGGTCTGACCTTCCCAGCTTTGCCAGCCTGTTGGCAAGTTCATAGTCTGCGATTCCAAAATGTCCTGAGGCCCAATGAAGGACACTGAATATCCACTGTTTCCAAGGGCATAAAGAGACGGCTGGATAGCCATTACCAAAGGATGATGAGGGAAGCACTGATCGAGATCTTGTAGGCTGCTTAAGGAATCACTAAAAACGACAGAGAACTCACCTGTACATCAGCAGGTATTTTCAAGAGTGTGAGAGATGGCTATCAGATCTTCAATGAAAATACTGCATCCATCTGGCAAGGACCGCTGTTCAGTATGTCCAGCGTGGGTGAAAGTGAAGCCAACGTGGCCATCGACCACCAAGCCATCAGTGTAAGCTATTTCAGAGCCATGGAACTTGCTGAGAATAGAGCAAAAAATGGTTCAATTGGCTCTGAGCACTATGGGACTTAACATCTGACGTCGTCAGTCCCCTAGAACTTACAACTACTTAAACCTAACTAACCTAAAGACACCACACACATCCATGCCCGAGGAAGGATTCGACCCTATGACCGTAGCGGTCGCGCGATTCCAGACTGAAGTGCCTAGAACCGTTCGGCCACAGATGAATAGAGCAAAACACTCAATGGAGGGCCTCAGTTAGTTGGAACTGAGTCTTGTAAGTCTTGCAATACATCCAGATAAAACTGTGGCTGAGGCACAGATCATGGACGTGTACGTGAATGAATCCACAAGAAAGGTGGTAGAGGGAGAGTGTCGAGTGTAGTAAGAAGAGACTGGACACAGACTGCAATTGGAATCAGTGATCCACACCGCGATTGTGGGAGGTGGATTGCCTTTTTGGGGAAGAGGAGACAGTAATTTGGATGGTGAAGCTAACTATGAATGTAGGCAGTAAAATTCGCAAGCAGTTGTTGTCGCCTGATCAGCAATGGAGGAATGCCAGCTTCCAAGAGGAGGCTGCTCACTGTGCTAATTCGGAAAGCTCCTGTCTCAAGCCGAACTCCACAGCGGGTATAGGCTCCAGCAGGCGAAATTCTGAGGGTGATGCTGAACCATACACCAGGCTCCCATGGCGAAGAGAGGACTGTAGAAGGGCTTTTTACAGCTGCAGTATTGTAAGGTGATTAGTACCTCAGTAAGTGTGGCTCAGGCATCGAATAGTGTTAAATAGTCATCAGCACTTTTCCTTAAGCTGACGAAGACACGGAAGCCAAGTTAAGCAGGCGACGAAGACCAGTCCCAAAAAAAAAGGTGCTAAGTGTCCACCACATTAAGTAGTTGGTCATCAAGGTAAAGTTCCAGGTGTGAATGGACAGCACAACAATTCCAGACGAGCCAGATGAAAGTCTGGACGGCTGAAAACTGAAATTTATGAGTTAGGGCTTGTGATTGCACCTTCCATAAGTCTCTCTGCAGTCGACGTTCAGCCATACCAATAGAAGCGCAGCAGAAGGAAATACAAAAATCGTCAGCATATAAAAATAGGGGTACTGACGACACCACTGCTACTCTGAGACAATTAATGGCAATTAAAAAGAATCGGACACTCAGTAGAGAGCCCTGTGTGACCCTATTGTCTTGGGTGTTGCGCGAAACACCGTGTCGAACGCTGAAAGTGCGGAGGGACAAAAAATTCCGTATAAAAATCGGAAGTGGGCCTGGAGGCCCCACTCGTGCAGATTAGCGAAGGTGAAAGACGGCAATAAGGTACTGACGCTGAGAAAACGCCGTTCAGATGGGAAACTACCGGTAGACTAAATTGTTAGTTGTGGAGTGATCTTGGCGAAAACCGCCCTGGGAGGGAGCAATAGGGCCCCCAAGACTCAAGAAGCCAAGATAATTGCTGGCACACCACACATTCAAGCAACTTGCACAGAACGATGGTGAAGCTGATGGGACGATAGATATCCACATCTAGAGGGTTCTTACCAGGTTTTAGCACTGGAACGATAATACTTTTTCACCATTCCTCATTGCTCCAGGTGCAGTTGAAGATGGCAAGCAAGTGGCGCTGGTAGTCCGCTTACAGATCACTTGGGAATGGATGCGGTCTGATCCAGCGGAAGTGTCAGGTAATCTGTAAGGGAACTAAGAAATTCCCACTCAGTGAAGGGAGCATTATATTTTTCAGGTTGTTGTGGAGCAAAGGATAAGTGTTGTCGTTACACCTACAACTTTAGGAGATGAAAGGCGACGCAGTAATTGCAGAGGTGTGAGCATAATTCATGACATGACGCTCTGTGATAACATCTGGATCAGCATATACCACCCCATGTGCGGAAATTCCAGGTAAGCCTGCAGGGGTATGATATCCATAGAGGCGTATGAGCTTGGTCCACACCAGGAAAGGAGAGGTTCGTGTTCCAATGATGGAGATGTATCGTTCCCAACACTCCTTCTTCCGTCGTTTGAGGGGTTGATGGACCTGGGCATGGAGCCATTTGAAGGCAATGATGGACTCCAGGGACAGACAGTGCTTGTGATGTAGGGAAGCTCACCTACGTTATCTTATGGCACAGCGATTTCTGGTGACCATCAGTGCACCTACTTTCACCAGGGTAACCTGAGGAACAGAGGCTGACAATTCAGCTGCAGCAACAATTATAGTAGTGACAGTCTTGATCTCCTCATCAATATTGCCGTGCAGCAGAGATTCAACGACGGTGGCGGATGTGAAAGTATCCCAGTCAGCCTTGCTAAGCCCATCTGGGCAAGCGTCCAGGTGAATGACACAGGGGGAGCGATAGGAAGAACGAAAAATGGTCACTACCACACAAGTCATCGTGAGCTCTCCAGTGAACTGACGGTAGAAAGACAGGACAGCAAACTGAGAGATCAGTTGCCAGGTATATGCCAATTGGCGCACTGAAATTAGTGGGAGCATCTTTATTAAGCAGGCCAAGGTCGAGTTCAGTTAGTAGATTCCCGACAGCTTCACCACAGCCAACAAAGGGTTATCGGTATTAAAATCAACCAGAAGTAGAAATGGTGAGCGGAGTTGGGAAATTAGTGCAGCCAATACAGGGTGTGGCACTACACCATCTGAAGGAAGGTAAATATTATGGATTATAATGTCCTGCATATTTCTCACTCCGACAGCCACAACATCTGAAAGTACGGCTTTTGTAGTACCCCCAATAGCCATGATGACCAGGGTCCGCATTGCCAGAAGCCAAGTTTCCTGAAGGGCAACGCAAATAGCAAATGCAAAACTCAAAAGTTGTCATAACTCAGCCAGGTGGGGAAAAACCGCCGTAGTTCCACTAGAAATTGTCACTTTCCGCAGTCAGGGAATTCATAAAGTGACCAAGCAGGCAGTTTACGCCTTATCAGAGGTGGGAGGAGGTTGCACGTGGAGAATTCAGATGAAATGGACGTCTGCAGTCTCTACATATGGCACTGGAATTGCATTGGGAAGACATGTTCCGAAATTTCCAAAACTTAAACCACCACATAGGGGCTATACCATCACCTTCAGCTTTTCAGGTAATGTATCACCCTCAAAGGCCACGACGAAAGCACGGGTGGCAGTCGTATTACATTTTGGTCCCTTGTATAAGGGGCCAGATACAGTGAGCACGCCGCATAGTTCGTCGTCTGACTCCAAGAGTAGGTCGCTATGGAAAATAATGCCCTGGACCATGTTGAGGCTCTTATGGGGGTGACAGATACTGGAATATCGCCCAACTTGTTACAGGCAAGAACCGCCTGGTACTGGGTGGGGACGCTGTCTGAATCATGCTGATCCATCTCACGTTTTGAACAGTGCAGCCACTTCCATAAACTTGCCCTCCAGATTTTCATCAAAAAATGGAGGTTACGTTGCCAGAAAGGAGTCTCTATCTGTTCTGCTGCAGATTAAAATGTGAGGTGAATAATTCTTTTTTTTTTCATAGTCCTGTGTTCCTCCCATGATGTATCTAGGGAATGGAACGATTTAGGGTCATAACTGTCAGCGTTATAGTCTACCTTGCCCTTCTTAGAAACTGCTGGCGCCATTCAGTCACCAGCAAGAGATGACTTGGTCCGCTTCAGTGTGGCTCATCCACCCCAATGCCACCCACTCTGATCAAGGGTTCTCCACATGGGCGCTACCGAGCCACAGCACAGGCCACCTTTTGCAATGGCCATTCTTCGGAGTCCTGATGCCCCAAGCAGACAAGCTTCTTCTCCTTGGCAAACATGGGGAGTTTGCAGCTTAGGCAGCAGTATGATTCCTATGTTTTCAGGAGGCTATGACCTAGAAGACATCTGACGGCACCACCACGATGGACTTGCTAACATGATGGATAATGGGTGTGGAGAAATCTAATACTGTCATGGGGGTAAAAGAGGACAATGGAAGGAAGTGTAAGCTTTGGAGTACTTGCAGTGAACACACAGACACAGGTACTAGTGCTGACACTAGAAACCTCCATTTGTGTAGCAGCATGGCGGTACTGAACTAGCTATTAAACGACCAAAGCAAAGGACATAATGAATGTGGGGGAGAGGAGTGAGTTGCATATAACCTTTATGGCCTCCCATAGCGGATCTTTTCTGTAGTTTTAAGCTCCTGTCTACTGTTCTCCAAGGATGAAACAGCAGTTCCCACTCCTTATAGGGTGAGCCCCAAAGCAGTTCACACACTTTGGAGATGAACATTCGATTATTTTGTGGTCAGCCTTACCACATTTGCCACAAGTGGCTTTTCCATTACATCCAAGAGCGGTGTGCCTCAAGTTTTGGCGTTCAAAACAGCGCATTAGGTTGTGGACATTGGGCCACATCATTAAGTGAAGAAATCCACCTTAACATGCTCTTGGTATTTTGTACTATTAAAAGCGAGGATGTACTCGTCAGATTTAGTTGGATCGCCTTCCACCCTTTTCATGATATTCTGCACATCTACACTGCTTTTCTGGGTCCACTCAACTTTTAACTCTTCTTTGGGTATGTCCACCAGGTCCCTGTAGGCCACAAGCAATTTGCTGTAGTTTAAGGTGATATGAAACCAAGTCGCAATGACATATTCCCAAACGCTTTAGATCCTCTGCACGTCTGTCACTTGTAAGGAACTTGAGGTTTCGGTCAACGGCATCCAATTCTGCAAGCATGTAACACATTTTAATGTACCAGCAATCCTCTCTAAACTGTTTTGAATATAAAGGTCACACTTTACCAAAATTCCCTCTTTCATTTTAACCCATAAAAACAAACTCTGACCAGCAGCATGCACTCTGTTACTAAATTATTATATTCTTAAATGTCGCAGAGTGTGCAGTACTGGCTAAAGGAGCCCCCTTATTTGACTGGGTACCTACCAGCGACCCACCCATTCCGCTAGGAGGTGCAAGAGGGAATTTCGAAGGATCGGTCTTGATCCCACGACCAGCTAAGGAAACAGGAGTCCACCTAGACAGAGCCCAGTGTGCGTAGGTAAGCCTTATACAACTGAGGTGCGGCAGGTCGCCCAGAGATGGCCCTCTAACTGGCTGTTCCACCTAAACAACACTGAATCTGAGTAGCGCGCAGCATACACTGAGATTGAGGGTGTTTTTAATTGAGAATTTTTCACATCCTTGCCAACTGAGCAGTCAGGCTGAGGTCCCCATTCCCTATGACACAACATTCCACTACTGTGCGCCATGATGGTTGCTGAAGCATGCACACAGTTAAAGGTGATAGGGGATTGGCGGCAGCCGGCCGGGGTGGCTGGACAGTTCTAGGCGCTACAGTCTGGAACCGCGCGACTGATACGGTCGCAGGTTCTAATCCTGCCTCGGGCATGGTTGTGTGTGATGTCCTTAGGTTAGCTAGGTTTAAGTAGTTCTAAGTTCTAGGGTACTGATGACCTGAGACGTTAAGTCCCATAGCGCTCAGAACCGTTTGAACCAATTGATTGGCGGCGCTTACCAGTCCCAGGTCCGGAACCCTGGGGTCACCAAGCTCGTTCCAGTGAACTAATGCTGAGCCCCAGAAGTCGTATCTGTTTTATCTGGTTTATACTATTTAGCGACCTCGGAAAAAAAACGAGAAATTCATTGCGTCTTGTAACTGTTCATGTTACTGTTTCAGTGGCATTGTCTCACACAATAGTGCACAACCTGAAATGATACATTACAGATGTAATACCTCCACTGACCAATTCAGACACTATTTGCTCCAAGACATTCTTCAGTCTGTGCATGATGCATATGTTGACCCTAAAGCTCTCTTTATTCTGATGACTCATGGTTCCAATTATCATTATCCTCTATGTACGTGTAATCAAGCATTTCTTTTACATATCTTGTATAATTATAACGAACTAAACGTAATGCTAAATTACATATAATTTCGACTACATATTTCACCCACACGCCCACCCACCCACGCACACACACACACACACACACACACACACACACACACACACACACATACAAATCAGCGCTCTCTCTCTCTCCCTCTCCCTCTCTCTCTCACACACACACACACATACACACACACACACACACACACACACACACACACACACGTACACAGACATTCACAGTTTTCTCTCTCATGTTCTTCTCCCTGCTTTCTTTATCAGTTCACGTTCAAGTCTGTGCATATACAGGGTGTTCCAATAATCCTTTTACAAACTTCGGAAGAAGTGCGCTTCTTTCACACTGCTTTCGTTACTTCATTTTTAATCTCGCGATGACATTATCTTTTTGATCTTAGTGTGCTACATCAAAATCACACTGATACAAGATGGAGAATGGAAGCAAAGTGTTTTGTTTATTTTTTCATAAACACAGCAATCTCCCTCATGCATCCATAATGGCTTCCTTTTCTTACCTTTGCCGTTTAGTTTGAAATCGTCGATGAGTGATCTGATTGCTTTGTAGAAGGAAAGAAGTCTCTTTACTTATTCTCCCAAGTAGCAGTACCAACCTCCAACCTTTGCAATTTTGCTTTTCACATATTTTTAGGGTCGCAATGAGGTCACCATGAATCAACTTTAGCGAAATTCATGCCTTCCCTTCTGCTTCGAGTCTCCTACTGAAACACGAACTAGATCTGGCGCCTTGTCTGCCCGTTCTAACTGGCTAGTGAAGCGGCCGCCACCCCCTTTTCCTAAAAATTCGGACCGCAGTCTGAAGAATAACGAGAGGTTGACTTTCTGTCGGGGAGTCGCGTTCCAGCAGTTGATCGGTAATCGTATGAGTTCCTAGTTGACAGGAAAGTAGATTAAGTAGCTATGTGTTTTGAGTTACGAAATAAATAAACTTCAAAGCATCAGCGCTTTCTTGCTTCCCTCTAAATTCTTTTCGTATTTTTCTGCTTATTGCCTGTGAAATTCACTTAGTTCCAAGACGGTTTGAATCTTTTGCTCGTATTCTGTCCATCATTAACTTTTCATACAAGTGAACCCCCACGCTAAACAACATGTTTCACGCTTATTTGGATGATTTTGGTCTCCAGTCACTTTCCCCAGTTCTTTAATTCGTGATAAATAAATATTTCCATGTGAATAATTGTTCCGGAGACAAAATCTTGTTCCTTTGTGTGCGATCTAGAGACCACGTGGCAAATGGCTAATTCGTTGTTATAGTGCAGTTTAATGATAAATATCTGAATCGCAGTAGTAGTAATAATTCTGCTTTCCTATGATCGGAGAGTAGTGTGAACATATTTTCTGTAGAGTTACGTAAAAATGAGGATGCGAGGTCATTTTTTCCTGTTGTGAGTTTTCCGATCGCTAGAGTCTACATCTTTGTAGTTCCTAGTTCTTTACATGCACTATCGTAGTTTTCTTTCGGCAACGGCCAAGCTTCCACGCATACTCTCCTTTTCCCGTCTAATCATTTTACCCTATTCCTTATCGAGTGAGATACTGCTGCTGAGGTGTCCAGACGGATCAGATTATACTGTGAGATGATTTAGCGAATTATAATAACGAGGTTTTCTTCGTATTTGTTATTTGTAGACAAAATTATGACACTTTGTGTAATGCAATTTGTTGCCTCGCTATGAAATTTTAATGATCGTAACGTCCTCCCCACCCCAATTAACGTATCAGAATTTGCAAAGCAGTTGTTAAAAATCTCATAATAATTGTAAAGGAAACCATGGGAACAGAGTCAGGTCGCCGTACGGTCGGTCAGATCCTGCGCTATCATTACGTATTTTCTGGTGAATGAGATTCATGTTAGGGCTTACGTTTTACTCCGTTTCGCCACGATCACTGCACATGCAACAGTTATTTATAGATGAATTACTTTTCGCTCTTACGCAGATAAAATTAACGTGTGTCATCAGTTGGGACTAAATCAAAATCCACATGAATTACATTCAGAGAATTAATCATAGCCATCTTAGGCAGGTGTTTTATCCTCAAAGTAAAATTACTTAGCCTGTTTAAATTTAGCAACATTTGACGAACGTAACCCGTCCTGGAAATCTCATACTGCTGCTTTTCACAACGAAGCACCTCTTTCAACTTTACGATAGTTTCCTTACACCGGAAGAAGAAAAGAATTTTGTATGAACTGATGCTCTGAAATCCCTCTTTTGGAATTATTAATGAAGTTTATGATTTAGTTAAAATGTCATCGTCAACAAATAAACTCTTAATAAATGATGAAAATGACTTCCTCGTGCTTCCAAACGCCCAGTCACTCTTCGAATTATGGACTGCCGCAACATTTCAAGTACTCCATAACAGTTTCGAATGGCTTATCAGATTTTTGTGACATGTCGATAAAGAGTCTCTGCGTACATGCGGTCTGCTGTTTACAGCAGTTGTTGTTAAGGTCGGGGGAACATGCAGGTCGTTGAACTGCCCCGTCTCTACCTGAAAACGCTATGACAACTGCGAAACTGAAATGCCCCCTAATAGAGTTGCGTGATTGTGACTTAGTTGGGATGTACATTGACCATACACCAACCTACTATCTGTATGAACCCGTCCAGGCGATAGAAGAGTCACCTGGCGAGGAATGACTGCTTGCCAGACAAACTCCAGGTGCATGTAGTGTCAGTGGTCGTGCTGTCCGTTTGTAGAATGAGGAAGGGGCACTATCTATGTGAGTTTGTCTGACGGTAGTTTCTGATGGCCCGGTGAGTCGGTACGAGCATTTCGGAGACAGCACGACTTGTCGGGTGATCGAGTAGTGCTGTGGTGAGTGTCTGCAACGCATGGCGAAACTAAGGTAAAACCACATCCGAACATTGTGGGACTGGGTGGCCACCTCTCATTGAAGATGTGTGACGTCGTAGGCGAGACAGACTGGAAAAAACGGACAAGTGGCGGACTGTAGCGGCGCCAACATCAGTATTTAATGGTGGGCAGAGTACAAGTGAGTCTGAACACACAGCGCCACAGTGCACCAAACACTCCTAACGATGGGCGTCCGCAGCAGACGACCCATCCATGTGCCAATGTTAACACCACGACATCGGCAACTACGACTGAAATTGATAGGAGACCGTCGATACTGGACGTAGGTGAATGGCAAAGCATTGAATGGTTTGATGAATGCCGACAGTTTCATCATCATGCCGATGGGAGGGCGCGAATCCGTCGTCTTCCACGGGTACAGCTCCGTGACACCTATACTGTGGGAGAGAGACACGCTGGCAGCGGCTCAATTATTCTCTGGGGAACTTTCACGTGGGCAGCCATGGGTCCAGTGGAGCTCGTGCAAGGCACTGTGACGGCCATTTTGATCCAGACGTAAAGATCAATTAAGTAGATGCGTATTAAAAAACATGGACGAAATCTGAAGAAAAAGCTGTTTATCGGCACTCCGTAAGAAACGAGGATCGTAACGATAATAACATTACTTACAGGCGATCATAGAGTTCAGCCAACGACAATAATTTAGCGCCTAACGATAGGATGCTTCCCCTTAGAACTAGAGGATCAGGAGAGTTCTGTTATCTATCCTCGCGTCCAGCAGGAAACGAACATGTTTGTAAGCCGTTTAGAATGACAGATAGAGGAAGGGTGAACTGTGGCGTTGAAGTAGCAGTGAGAGAATATGAATAGTAGTTTATCATGTCCGTGAAGTACTAATCTGCTACTTCTCAAAGACTGAAAACGTAATCAGGTTTGTGTGTATGTTTATGACTTGTAAATACGCAATCGCTTTCGTACTTTGCTGGACAATATACTTACCATTCTCATAAAAATAGTTGCTGATTAAATGCTGAAATGTTAGATTCAAACGTTCCCCCGGCAGTACATCAGCTCAGTGAGCTATCTGATAATTGAATCTGATACGACCGAATCCACGGAATTAAATTTATTTTATTTATTCAATTAATCCTTGTGGAAAGTATGAAAAATTACCTTAAGTATTGATCCTCTGTGAAATTTTCGTTGCGTCCAGACTTCCTTCATCCTTCGAGACTGCCGTTCCTGTACTTCGTGGCCCATTTCCTTCCTTTTTCGGACCTCTTTTTTCCCTGTTATTTTGCTTTCTCTGTTGATCTTCTAAAAAAGTAATCTGTTACCTATTACGCATTTGTCAATTGCTGTGAACCATGTGAGTTTGGATTTGTTAACTTTTAGTAAGCTCAAGATTAGCTTGGTAAGTCTGTTCCAATTAATTCGGTATATGTGCCCCTGAGATAATCTTCTTTTCGTCGTTGTATTATTTAGGTTTTTTAATTTCAAATAGAGCTCACTGTTTGATCTTAAATTACATTCAACGTAATTATTACTTGTAGAGTCCAATATTTTCCTCAGAATTCTTCTTTCAGCTTTTTCGAGTTTTTCAAGAGTCATAAATGTTATTAGATTACATGTTTGTGCTACATGTAGTGTTTCAGACCTTACTACCTTTTGGTAGTTTTGGGCCAGTGACCTCAGCAGTTTGGTCCCTTAGGAATTCACGAACATTTTGTCTTAGTTCTGTGTATTAAGACAAAGACTTTTTGTGTTACATATGTTTTTGTCGTATGGAAAGCTTCTTCCAATTCATGTTTTCTGTTTTCTGTTGCTTTAACTTTTTTCTATTGCTTGTTATCCATTATCCTACGTATTTAAAACGGCTCTTTCACATATTAAATTGTTATGAATTTTAAGATTTGAGAGGCATGATTGATATTCGTAAAGAAGTATGTTCTTCAAATTATAATTTCAGTCCCATTTTGTCTCCTTGTCTCCGTAGTTTGTAGTTTGTTTTTGTCACTATTCAGCAAGTTAGTAATTAGCGCCATGTCATCTGCAAAAGATACATAATCTATGGTGATTTTATTTCTATTTCTGTCTTTTTTTAACACCCTTGGTATTGATGATTTTTCTTCATTCTCTCACTACTTTTTACGATGCCCAGTTAAAAATTAGAAGTGATAAATCATCTCCCTGTCTTACTCCTGATTTTATTCCAAAAGGTTTTTAGAGTACTTCTGCAAATTTTACTTTCAATGTTGTGTTTATTGAAGTGCCTTTAAATATTTCTGCTATTTTATTATCAAGTCCAAATTTCTTTATAATTTTGTATAGTCACTAAGTATATTTTTGAGGAACGTGGCATTTACCTATATGTATCTTTTTGTTGACACTCGTAACTGATACGATAGGTATAAGGTTCTGATGAAGGCACTAAGTGCCCATTGCTGGCCTGCTGCTGGCTGCATATTATTTCAGTATATACGACTATAGTTGCTGAGAAAGAAAAAAATACTATTTCTTTAAAGTGCTGATTAGTGCATTTTATCAGTTGAGTTGTATGCCTTTTTAAAATCTACAAAAGCTACCACTTATTTGAAGTTTCTGATTTTCCTCCTTTCTATCATGCTCTTTATATTGCTCTGCACTAGATTTTCTTTTCCTAAATTTTGCATGATACTCCCCTGGTTGCGTGTGGCGTGCTCTCTTTGAAGGTGCATTGGACAAGGTCTTGTATGTCACTGACAAGTGGTAAATCCCTCTGTAACTGTTAGGATCAGTTCTCTGTCCTTGTTGTAGTGAATGTATTAGTGCTGTCCCGAATTCTGGTAGTAAGGTGTTTGTTATCCAAATTTCCTTAACGATTTCCGTTAGACGTAGACTAATATTGTCACTAGAGTCTTTCCAAAATTCGGAAGTATACTGTGTTCATCTGGTGTTTCATTATTCTTGTTTTACGATTTCTTTGATTTCCATTATTGTTGGTGCCTGTAAGTCTGCTTGTATTTGATTACGTTATCAAAATGAAATGTTAGATTTGGTGAGTCACAGTTGTGAAGTTGTTTGAAGTAGTTCACAAGTATTCTTACATGCAGTATTCTGTGTTTTTGGATCTATAAACTGTAGCATTGGTGGAGTGTGCTTCTTTAAACTATTTTCGAATGTTAAGTCCATTGTATTGTTCTTCTTAAAATATGAGTCAACCGGGTTAATTTATCTATATATTTTGTACTCTGGCCTTAGTGAGATTTTCCTATGTACTTTTCCTCGCTATTACAAAATTTCCCTACTCCTAACATTGTTACTTTTATTCCAGATATTCGAAGTTTGTCTCTTTACTCATCACAAACATCATTCCAACAGGTTACGTTCTTTTTTTTTTTAACCCGAATAGTTTTCTCTGCAGTCTGAAAAATTTCTTTTTGGATGTTGATTGCTACATTTAGGAATTCGTTCTTCCGAATGTATTTTGTATTCACTTTCTCTAGATAAATTCTGTATGTCAAAAGGTATTCTTTTTTCTAAATGTGAGCCCAACCTTGAGTTTAATGGCAGATAGGTAGTCGTCTGAGTCTAAACTACACTGCAGCAGTGTGATCGAGTAGTTCTTCACCAAACATTGGGTGTGGTGAAGATGCTTCTTGAAGAACGTAGATTACAGTAAATGAAACCAAATCAGCCAACTAGTCGCAATAAAAGGAGGTTTCATTCAACCTTTGATCATGGTTTCTGCAGACGTAAAACCGTCCTCTTCAGAAATAGAGGTAACTAAAATTTCACCCTTGTAAAGCAAGAAATAATGAAGCGATCTGAGGATTGTCCAATGATAAAATGCTGTCAGTGCATTCCTTTGTATACATTATTAAAGAAACTAGCGCTTATTATCAGGGCTTTTAAAGTTTCGCGCAGGAGCCATTACGTTACGAATGGTCGATGGCCCCAGGCGTTGCATGTGGCGTGACCCTCGATTGACAGCGGTGGACAGCAGCATCTGCTAGATTACCCTCGAAGCTCTCTCGTTCAGGACGTGCGTCCAAGATATTTGCCCTCTAGCCCAGCCTGTGGTACTCGTTTATGTGTTGAGCTTGACATGCGCACTCTAGCGAGTCGGCAGAGACAACATCAGTTTCAGCTGCAAGAACTGAGCCGGCATCAAAATACATATCCCTCACGGAGACAGACGGAGTACAGCTTATTGCCCATGCTTCTCAAATATCCAGTAGGCCAACAGAGGCGTCTTTCCACCACGTCAGTGATGACTCGGAAGTTCTCATTGCGGCTTATAGTGGCAGAGTCTTCTTCATAGCTGATGATAAACGATTTCGCGCACTGAGGGTCAGCTGCAAATGAGCATGATATTAAGAAAAGCGTTGTATTTATGGTGGTACTTTCTGTGTGCTTTCCTTAGCAATAACGCAATGTGTGCTAGTTTTCTTAAGTGGTCAGCTGTCCTAGTAGCTTTAGACTCTCGTGGCTTCGTCTTTCAGACGCTCTGTTATGCTACATGAGCGGCTGAATAGCTAATGTTGCGTTACAAGTGGGCATTTTTGTAACACTCTGATCTGTCACCAGAATGATGATAACTACGTATTGCTATCACGTCATTGTGCTCCGTTTGCTGACTGGGGTGTTCGGCCAGTCCCACTCGTCGGAATCGCTTTCGTGTTCATCTAAGTCTGATCATCATTTCCTCATTGATGGCAGATTGCAGGTCAGTGACTCAGGCGGCTTACTTAACAAATTCTTTGTGTTAGCCTGCGATACCATTCAAGGGTTGCAGCACTATGTTACGCTCTCTGTACAGTCTGAAGAGTCTTTCTCTTTAAGAGCTGATTCTTTTACAAGCAAAGAATTTTTCTGCTGTGGATCTGTGCTGAAATGGTTTTCCAATTTGTACATCAAAGTTCCCAAGTAGCATTACTGTCTTGTTTAGGTGGAAAGTACATTGTACAGTTTTAAATAATGAAAAGAATTGTTTCACTCTTAGGAATGAATGGATACGTTAGTCACCCAACATTCTGAAGGGGTATTGTCAGTTGGAAAAAAGGTTACAAGGTTTTAAGTGAAAGGAAAGGGTGAGTGATTCAGCCAATATACAAAACTACAACGGACTGAACCGCATTTTTTTCGTTTACTCCCGAATACTGATTTCACTAGAAAAAAATTAATCAATCAATTATTCATTAATTAATTAGTGCAGAGTCGCTCTTCGAGGGATCCATATAAGCTTACTACTGTAGAAAAACAGTTGATCCATACTGGTAGTCGAGATTTTCAACACATTTTGTCCGTTATCGATGTCGATACTGGCAAGATATTGGTCCTGAGAAATGCAAGACCTAACCAAACTCTCTACAGTAGTTCCTCAATCTAGACGGACATACAAAACGAAGCGAGCAGGGGACTGTAGTTTATATAGGTAGAGAGAGAAGGTCTAATAAAAAAAAATAATTCTATTACTAAAACATGACTACAACTCACATTTTACGTTTCCATTTAGTAACATTCGTCTGTTATGGTTCTGACGGATAATGATGGCAAGTTATGTTCAAAAGACAAAAAATATATTTATGTCATATGATTGGAGTTTATGAGTTGTCGAATTTTCTTTTTATTTGCATGTACTGTGAAATCTTGCGTCCTGCCAAATTTTATGCTTCTAGGTCAACGGGAAGCACCGTATAGTTTCTGATGAGTGAATTTCCAAGTATCAGAATATGTGACATAAATGTGACATAAACAACCGTACCTTTGATTGCGTTGACTTAGAAACTTACAAGTTTTATTTCTTCAAGGAACTATAGACATTGGTATGTGGCAAAATTAGAACTCGATAAGCCAAACTTTTGCAGAGAAAAAGGGGTCTTAAATGCGGACAGGTAGACTGATACATAAAAAAATTACAACAAATTACTTTTTCATGTGATTTAACTACAAAATAACAATTTTGTAATTTTTCCTTTACTTGTATCTTTAAATCTTTCTTCTAGCCAAATGACAATGGGAAGTTTGAGAGTATCAAAATATGTGACGTAAATGGCCGTATCTTCTGATTTCATTTGCTTAGAAGTTGCAATTTCTTCCATTACCAAGGTACTGTAGACCTTAGTATGTGGCATAAACTTCAATTTCATTAAATTCTTCATTTGTGTGCCCATATTGTCCGTACCTGATTTTCAGTTCTTGACGGTATTTTCGTTCTGTTGTTGCAACTTTGTCACCAGAGGCGTTTCGCTTCATTAAGGTAAAGTATCACCAGTAGTCTGTAATTATTTAAGTTTTGATTTGTTTCAAGATCGAGAAACAGTTCGTTAAGAATATGTTGGTTTTTGCTTGCTGTGATTTCTTCTTGAGTTCTCGCCTACTCGGGAATGCCCATCGGTTCACCTATTTCAGCGGCGTTAGCCTACATTTTCATGAATCATATAGAAAAATTAATATCTGAAGACATAATAACAAAGAAAAGCTACAACTCATCTACGGTTCAGATACATGGATGACATAATATGCCTGGTAGACCAACCTAAAAACAGAATACAGCAACTGCACAGAGACGTAAATACTGTACAAAAAAGCATGAAGTTTACAATACAGGAAGAACAGGAAAACTGACTCAAGTTTCTACACATAAGCATAAGAGATGACAATAACAAACACACATCTAACATATATAGAAGACCCATTACATCTTGCGCTATTTTAAGTGCAACGTCAAACCACCCACAGAATCACAAACAGGCTCCAACTAGATATTTGCTAATCAGACTGAACAAGATCCCCCTAAACACTTCTAATTACCAGAAAGAGGTAGCCATTATAAAACAAATAGCATTAACATAGACACAAAGAAACCATGGTAGACAAACTAAACAGAAAAATAAAGACACAAATAATGAAAACACTAAACAAACCACGCCAACACATACAACAGGCACTACTACAAAGAAATGATATACAATGACATATCACAAAAAATTCACTCATAAAATAGGTAACATTCAAAAGATAAACCATAAACATTGCTTACAAAATAAACAACTCAATACAAAAGCAACAACTTGGTATCTATCAGCTCAGTTGCAGAAATTGTGAATAAAATATACATTGTAATGACTGGCAGGACATTCAGCACAAGATATGAAGAACGCATCAGAGCATTTAAATACGGTAAAAACCATTCAACATTTGCACATCATCTAAAACAAGAACACCATAGCCAAAGCAATATTGAAAAAGATATGAACATTACCGATTCTTATAAAGACAGTCACCTCGTATCTTTCCAAGAAAATTTTGCCATACACAAAGCATTAACACAAAATAAATACTTGTCCAATGACCAGATAAACATTGTAAACAAGACTCATATGAAATAAATGATGAAACTGCATGAAAAGGAAAAGAGTCTTTTCCATTCTTCACCCTCTCCCATTGTCACGTTCAACATTACCACCCTCTCAGATTCATTTCACGCTTACTCCTCACTTTTTCCTGCAACTCACAGTCCATCACACTACTATACACTTACGTGCACTGATCATAGTTTCTTCCTCCCCCACAAAACACACACACAATCACTATTCGCCGCGCGGGGTAGCCGTACGGTCTGTGGCGCCTTGTCACGGTCCGTGCTGCTCCCACCGTCGGGGGTTCGAGTCCTCCCTCCGGCATGGGTGTGTGTGTTGTCCATAGCGTAAGTTAGTTTAAGTTAGATTAAGTAGTGTGTAGGCTAGGGGCGGATGACCTCAGCAGTTTGGTCCCATAAGACCTTACCACAGATTACCACAAAATCAATATTCCTTTGCTTCTCTTACACGGTAGATGAATACACAATAATATAATTAAAAGAATTACATACATGCAATAAACTAAAAAAATTAAAGAGTATAGGTTAAGGACAAACTAGTGGCGAGGTTTTATTGGTTTTATTGGCAACGATACAAAACGCAAACTCGTATACATTCTTAGAAGTATGAAAGCAAACAGAAGACATTGCTGTGCAAAAAACCGTGCAGTGTAAAGCGTAAAAAATGCGTAGCTCTGCAGAGAAACTAAAATGTAGACCACAACTATCGGAGTCTAAAGAAGACAAACATCAACGATGTGCTAGCAGACGACATTTCCAGATATAGGCGACAAATCACCGTAAGTAACCACCAGCATACTGTTAAGGAACCGTTTTTCAATCTTAAAGCAAATCACAATATAAATAACTTATTTAGAGACCACTGATGGTGCTTTAAGTCAGTAAAGCGAAACACGTCTGGTGAAATACGCGTTTTTTGTAGTTGCAACGACAGACCGAAACTACCCTCAAGAAATCAGCTTCATACATCTACCCGTTCCTGAGAAAAAGGGCACTTAACAACTATATAGAGAGACAGAGAGAAAGACGGACAACAATGTGATCATATAAGTATTCCGTTTTCACCAAGTGAGATACAGAACCCTAAAGATGAATGAATGATTCTACCTGTACGAAAAACTGTAACAGATTGGTTTTCCTCGAATGTAGGAGTAATCCAATCGTAATGCAATAGATGCATAAAACTACGGCCAATTCTTTCGATTTATATTAAAAATGAAGAAATTCCCCCAGCTGTATTTAAGGTGTCGATTTTATTTTGGCAACTAGTTTCAACGTTGTAACAACGTCATCTTCAGACCCAAACACTTGTTGGCCTCAACTGCGTGCGGCTGGTACTAGAAGTCAGTGATATCTCACCACTGATATCTAGTATCAGCTGCACGCAGCTGACGTCAACAAGTGTATTGGCCTGAAGATGACGTTGTTACAATGTTTAAACTAGTTGCCAAAGTAAATACGACACCTTAAATACAGCTGGAGGAATTTCTTCATTTTTAGTGTAAATTTATACCAGCTGACGTCCCACTGTCTTTCTTTTGACGGCTGATACTAGAAGTCAGTGATATCTCACCACTGATATCTAGTATCAGCTGCACGCAGTTGACGTCAACAAGTGTATAGGCCTGAAGAGGACGTTGTTACAACGTTGAAACTAGTTGCCAAAGTAAAATCGACACCTTAAATACAGCTGGAGGAATTTCTTCATTTTTAGTGTAAATTTATACCAGCTGACGTCCCACTGCCTTCCTTTTCAACTATGGACGTAAAAAGAAAGAAAAATCATTCTATTGTTTTCATTCAAGTTGCTCCAATGGACTGGTTTCATTCAGAGGAATGAAAGAATAATTCAGCCAATATGTAACGCTACACTGAAAGAGCCGACTGTTTTCAATAGCCGAATGAATCGATTCTTGTCGTTCGGTGGTTCCCCTGACTAGGGAGACTGTAGGCAATGTGCAGCACAGGGACGCAACAGGCGGCAGGCGCCCTCTAGCGTGCTGCGCCGCCGTGCCGCCGGGCCCAGCGCCGTGGGGGCCGGCAAGTTCCCGCAGCTTGCCTCTTTGCGCCTTTGAAGGAAGCCGGGAAGCTCTCCTCGCCGCACCTGCCGCTGCCGCCCTTCCTTTTTCCCGTGCCGCTAGGCAGGCTAAGTTCTAGGAAACATCGATCCACTTCCCGCCTCGCCGCGCCGCGCCGCCCCGCGTCGCACCATGCCAAGGAGCTGCTCACCGCCGAGAGGACCTTCCAAACTGGATTTGCCGGACCAGTTGCGCCGCCCGGACAAACAAGCGACACAATACGCCGGCGAGTTGCAGTCGGCGCCAGCTACGCGCGTCACATGTTTGGACTTTTTTCCGTTTGAGGTGAATTTTTATCTGAATTTAGACGGGAGAGACATGGATTGTGAAGTGGAACTTATTGTTTTTTTTTTGTCTCTACCTTTCAATACATCAAAAACAGTTACCATTTGCTGTGAATTACAATAGTCCAAAAATAGACATTACTCAACAAGTGCTAGCTATTTCCTGTATCTAAGCCATTTTTTTAAAAAAATAACATCCAAGTTTTAACTAAGCTGGAATGACATTAATACTTTTCCATACAACAAATTTAATAAATTTTAATTTGAAATTTTTTTATGTAGAAACAGCCTAATGAAGAGATATAAGGTAAACTCTTGGAATTTCACAACTTGATCTTGATGTTGGAACAACCTTTAAAAATACTCTTGGAATTTCACAACTTGATCTTGATGTTGGAACAACCTTTAAAAATACTCTTGGAATTTCACAGATTTCTTTTTTCAAAAAATATAAGGGAAGAGCTCAAACTAAAATTGCACGTAATGTAAATACAACAGGAAAGCTGGTTGTAAATTTTAATAGGTCTTCATTTACCTTAAAAACTCTTAAAAGAGAAAACGTAAAATAAACACTTGAAGTTATAAGAAGATTCCTTAATCAACCAGGTGGATTTTATAGTCTTTTTACACATAAATGACATTTCTACGTTCTACATGTGATTTACTATTTGTAAGATGTCCGCCCCCGGTAGCTGAGTGGTTTGCGCGCGGGAACACGATACTTATGAACACGGGCTCGCGCATGGGGAAAAAAAAAAGGAAATGGTAAGCCGACCTCTCGCGATACGAGAGAAATCCGGGTTCGAGTCCCGGTTCGGAAAAGAAAGGTTAGAGCGTTTCCCAAAATAAAAAAAAGTGGTCAGCGTGACAGAATGTCAATCCTAAGGGCCCAGGTTCGATTCCCGGCTGGGTCGGGGATTTGCTCCGCTCAGGGACTGGGTGTTGGATTGTCCTAATCATCATCATTTCATCCCCACCGTCGCGCAGGTCGCCGAAGTGGCGTCAACTCGAAAGACCTGCAGCAGGCGAACGGTCTACCCGACGGGAGGCCCTAGCCACACGACATTTTTTGTTGTAAGATATCACGTACTCCACATATTCTACAGAATAACCTCAGACTAAACTGACTGACAAAACAGGTGAGGTATCCACATGACATGATCTTAAACCATTTTAGCTTTGTACACCTGTAGACAATCGTCTGGTAGGTAGCTGACTAAGTTGCCATTTTCTGTGATATGTTGAATGGTCATCAGGGTACATTACTCTTTGGATGTGTAGTATTGTTAGTAGACCTGGTACGGATCATAAATATCGTGGGCAGCGTGAGATGTTAAATGATCATGGATATGCCTCTCACACATTTGGAGAAAGCATTATTAGTACCGGATAGAATATGAAAGGGATTTCAAATGGGTCTCCTTTTGGCCGGCTGATAGTCTCCTGCAGTGTCTAGATTTGTTGGGCATTGAGATGTGAATCTTATCTGTCGTCGGGATGCGTAAGAATATGAGGCCAAGCATCCTTTTCATCAAGGTTCTGGTGGACCACGTCTGACTGCCACAATGTAAAGTCACTATGTTTTGCTGGAAGCAAACCAGAACTCCTTCACAACGCGTGTACGAACCGAGAACAAGCAATGCACTCTATAAAATTCTGTGACATCCATATATATATATATATATATATATATATGGATATCGTAACTCTAAGTAAACCGGCATTTGGAGCTTCAGTTTTTTATATATATATATATATATATATATATATATATATATATATATATATATATATATATATATATATATATATATATATTACAACGTTATATACAAAATTTTAATATGCTATCCAAATGGGTTTATTTCCAAATATTGATAATGGTCGCGTACTCATGTATGATGGTCGGTAATAGCCCCAAACCCAATTCGGGGGCTTTATCATGAATGCAGCTGGTGACAATGAAGGTTAGATGAATTGTGGTCAATTTTGTTGGGACAATTGACATGCTGACTGTCATTGAACCATATGTGTATTTATCACTATAGTCGAAATATGAGGTGCTTGGAGACTGTTTCAGGGCACATGCGCATGTGCCGGAAATTCTAATTGTGACATCACATACACTTATGCCTCCTAAATTTAGAACAAGTCTCGATTCGTTTTGCCTAAGGAATAATTTCGGGAGAAAATGGCTCTGAGCAGTATGGGACTTAACATCTGAGGTCATCAGTCCCCTAGAACTTAGAACTACTTAAACCTGCCTAACCTAAGGACGTCACACACATCCATGCCCGAGTCAGGATTCGAACCTGCGACCGTAGCAGTCGCGCGGTCACGGTCTGAAGCGGGGAGAGTTGATACTAAATGCAAAATGCTGAGCTCATACCACCAAAGGGATAAATCATCATCGTGAAATATTGCGAATGATATATAATAATAATGTACAGTACTGTTATTGTGTATGAGTGTTTTCTCTCTCTATCACAAAACATGTCGTACAATAACCTCTAAGGAAACCGCCATTTGAAGCTTCAGTCAAGAAAATATTACTGTTCAGTTCATAAAACGGTTTAAGCACAAATGATATCAAGTGTATAACTGTAAGTATTACCCGTTTAGTTCACAATGGCCGTTCAAGCTAGGAGCGCTGCGAACTGTCGACGTGTGCTGCTGTTCCTTGTTTCGGATGACGTACGAACGGTATAACTGCGCTCCGTGAAAATTTAACACCGTTCGTGGATTGTACTTGGTATACGTGCAGCAGATAAAACAAATATAGATTTTGTTAACATGTTCTTGTACAGAAAAACAGTCGAAATGGACAGTAATAATATAAAACTGTTGTTTTACGGTTGAACAATGCAGATGTGCTTGCGTTTAGGAGACAACGGTATATTCTCGTTTAACATATTATTCTTCAGGAAAACGTGGGAAATGAAAAACTGTTGTGTTACGATGTAATAACTGAAGTGAAGGCGTAATACATTTGCCATTAACACATTCTTCTACGGGCAATCGTGTGAAATTAAAATAAAATTGTTGTTTTTGGATCTCATAACTTGAGTTGGGCGTGTAGCAGATAAAAATACATTCCCCTGTTAATACATTACTCTACAGGAAAGCATAAGAAATGAAAATGAAACAAATATTTTGGTGTACGGTCTAATAAGTAATAAAGAGAGGTCCCTCCGTGAGGGGCTCGACTTTTGACACCATATATACGTTAGTGTAGGTTAGGGTCACAGACGTCACGTCCTGGAGCGATTCATCCTAGTGGAAACTCGTTTGCAAATTAAGGACAGAAAATAAAAAAAATAAAGAATCGGAAGTTCGCGCAAGAATCTATTCCATTAAAACAGAAAGCACGTACTGTCAGCTGGAGTAGTGTGGTGTAAGAGATCGTGGTTTCAAATGTTGTCAGGCCCTACATATTTCTTTTATCTTCAAATCTACATTGAAATGACTTTGATCACTATATTATTAAATCTTGTAGCGAAAAATACGTTTTTGCCCACAATGCACGACCAATAGAATCAGATTATTTTACTTTTGTCTTTTGACCAATACGTCAGCATTTTCAAACGTTTAAATATTATATAGGGTATATAAAAATTATCAAAATCACATACACAAGGATTCCAAATGAAAAAAGAAAGACGGGAATAAGAAATGTGACGTAGTGGAAAAAGTTAATACAATGTTTTCAACAACCTTTAATCCACATGTAAGGGCTGAACAGCTAGCTCTTCTGCACACAATTCTGTCTCACCTGATGACTCTGTAGAGCTGTTATTATTGTCCGAAGCAGCTGTCTCTGTGAAGTGTGAATTTACCTCGAACGAAATTTCACTGTCACTGTCTGGTTGATTTGAAATATTACGCTCTCAGTAGCTTCGCTCATTAGTGCACCTCTATGGCAGAATTCGTTCATAACAGTTTTCATTTTATCACACGCTTTCTTCGAGTCGTCTTTCGTAAAGCTCTGTATTGCAGGCGTAACCATTCGTTTACGGTGGGAAAGGGTAACGCTGCTGACGTTGTTCAGTGAAACTTTCTGTTTCATTAAATTCCATATAAGTTCAACGGGATCAGAGTTGTAAAGTGGGAAGCGTAACACTGTAAATCCTTTCTCGGATTCTTTAAGTATTCTATCCACTGTATATGCTGGCTCGGGTTTGCAACGTTTCACAACTTCCAAGAGCTCGTGTTAAATCCGCACCGAACGGAATTTTGTGCTTAGTCAGCCATAACTGTGTATCTTCTTTACGAGAAGCTTTATTTTCGTGAACAGAAACGTAGGGTGCATTGTCTAATACCACATTACCTGGAATATGTGGCGCTCTTATAACAATTTTATAAAATTGTCACTGTTCATTTCACTGTGATGATCTACCGATGTTGATCTCGAATCACAGATGAGCTCTAAACCATCAATGAACCCCATTTCTCCTCCTGCGTGAATCATTGTTGCTCTTTGTTCAATACTTACTTTTTCCGCACACCTAATACGTCTATATGCTGCCAACGTTTACTGACAGTATAGGGTGTATGCACCCATGTTTCATGACTACACACGATGGGTTTCTTCGCATCTTTCCAGTTTTCTCTCTTAATTCTATAAAGCATGCACGAAGTGCTACAGCGCACTCTTTCTCAACCAGAAATGTAGTCAATTTTCACATTTTTTTAAAAACAAGATCCCATATCCATCAAAATTTTGCAGAGAGCTGTTCGTTTCCCCTTTAAATTAAAGTCTCTATCCTACTTCACCCAACTGTAAAGCTTTTTAAGAGTGAGTACTTCTCTTTTAACGTCGTAAAATTCCAAGAACTTTCCTCTCAGTAAACACTTATGAAATCGTCGAGACGGTTTGTTTTCTTTCTCAGTCTCTTATTCCTTGGTGTCAATATTTTCTGTCCACTCCGTCTGGCTTCCTTAACATCTTTCATTACAATACGCATAATCGTTAGACACTTTCCTATTGCGACTGCTGCTCTCTTCAGAGCTCTTTCTAATGGTATTAGCGAACCTCCCCGTTTTTCTTCTCGACAGAACCGAACTACGCTATTAAACAAGACTTTTCCGTCTAGCATACTCTTCGATAGGCGGGCCGGAGTGGCCGAGCGGTTCTAGGAGCTACAGTCTGGAACCGTACGACCGCTAGGGTCGCAGGTTCGAATCCTACCTCGAGCATGGATGTGTGTGTTGTCCTAAGGTTAGTTAGGTTTAAGTAGTTCTAAGTTCTAGGGGAGTGATGACCTCAGAATTTAAGTTCCATAGTGCTCAGAGCCATTTGAACCATTTGACTTGATCACAAGAGTTCCAAAGCTTTGTTAAACTTTATGTTCCATATCGACGCCCTCAGACAGTTTACGACGCTCCCAGACGCCTTCATTGTACTCTTTCCACCTATCCGTTCTTTCGACTGTGTTAAAGATTGTAATTCATTTTACACAATGTTGAAGCCTTTGCTTTTAATTTCACTGGAGAATGTTTTGATTTTTATACATGCTGAATCATTCTTTCCAAGAATAATATCTTTTTAGATTTCTTCACTTTTTTCCTGCAGTTGTACTTCTTTAATTTTATTGGTCTTGTTGTTTACTTCATTTGTAATTGACGACGTTTCTGTATTCCTTTCTTTTCCTGAGCATTTTTCTATCTCATTCGTTCGTCGATCAGTAGTTCTGCTGCGAAGGTTCCCTCACGGTTACCTTAGCTCTACCTACATTTGTATGTCCAGATTCTGGGAACAGTTTCTGTTAATAACTTACGTCCACAACTGAGTTAAAATACCCCATTTAGCGAATGCTTATTACCAAGAACTGATAGATTTTTTAAAGCTTATTTTCCTGTATCTCTTATGTACATTATAAAAAAGTTAACAGATTGTCTTCAAATGATGTATCACAGCAATACCCAAAAAGAGAAGTAGGAGTAATCCGCTGAATTACAGGCCTATTCACTAACGTCGATTTGCAGTAGGGTTTTAGAACATATACTGTATTCGAACATTATGAAGTACCTCGAAGAAAACGATTTATTGACATATAGTCAGCACGGATTCAGAAAATATTGTTCTTGTGAAACACAACTAGCTCTTTATACTAATGAACTAATAAGTGCCATCTGTTGACTGGTACTTAAGTAAATAACTTAGTGAAATCAAAGTGAAGTAGAAATTCGAATATGAATGAAAAACTTGGTTTAGTATAGAGAGTTATATACTGGCAAACAGCGGGCAGAACAGCAGGGCAGAAGAGACAATAACTGTGAAGTCAGCAAGTTCCACATAAGCGGACGCTGTCGATTCATGCGTCAGGGCATCGCCCGACCGGCTCACGTATTTTTCCGTTGTCACATGTGATCAAAGGCCCTCGCCTACATTCCAATAGCCAATGACCGACGTTAAGAAGATTCTTCGAGAAGCTTTTCAACGTGACAGACGAGGCAATGACCATGAAGTCGTTCACCTCCAGTGAGCTAAAGTGAATAAATACGTGAGACGCAGTGGGCCCGCGAGACGAAGGAAAAGAGAAGAGTAGCAGTAGTTTTCAGGCAGTTTCGGTGCTGAAGACCGTCATGCAAGAAGAGACTACATCACGCACAGACGCACGAAGTCCGCCGCTGTAGTGGAATAGCAAGCAGCAGCCTCGGAGCCAGAAGACAGAAGTTAAAAGGTATTTGAAGACTCATTTTTACATTCCCGGGGGACTCGTGAGGACGGGAAGGAGACGGCCTCACATCAGCAGTCACCTGTGAGCTGGAATGAAGACCTGACAGCCGAAGACTGGCAAGCGGGAGTCCGTTTTTCGAGTCCGGGACACTGGCCTTCCCCCGCCGCGCCGCTCCGCTGGCCGACGCACAACACACGCGGTCGCTTAGAGAAGAGAAACACTGGGACGCCACACCTAAGGTATCACCATCCGATGCACGACTTCGCTCGCAATAATTAAACGGGCCACCTCGCGCTGCGCGTCTCCAGTCAACTGGGCGAGAGGGCGACACGAGATACACACTGCCATGCGTACTCAGACGCCGCCGCTGCCGCACCAGAAGGCTTCACAAACGACACAGCTGCTGTTCTCCGAGCCAGAACATCGAGTAAGGATACAGTTGTACAAATCTTCAATAAAAGTTATCTTATGTAAAAATGCTGTTTCATTCTACCTCATACCCGAGCCAAGGAAGAACCCACCCTGCCCACGTGTTGTTAAGAGTGAAAAGTTGATTAATTTAGTATTTTCACCCTGACAGAATGCTTTAGAATGCTCATCCTGACAATTGACAGCATCAAAAGAGAAAACCCAGTTACATTTAATACCAGAACTGTTACATTTGGTGTCAGAGAAAAAAAACCCTTGGCTCAATATGAGGTGTGAATGACATTCACTAAAGGTCCACGGTTAGTATTGTTTAATGTGTGAAAGGATAGAGGTTTGCACAGCAGTCGTAATGTTTTCTTTATTTAGAAGTTTGTTCTCTCTCATAATTTTAAGAGTTTGTCGAAAATATTTAAACATCTTTTTCATTCAGTGTAGTAAGATTGTGTAACTAATAGTTTGTAAAATGATGTTACGAAATCGTACAAAGTCAGAGTCAGCACCACAAGCGGTTCCTACTCAGAAAGCTATTCAGAGCTTAGTTAATCAAATAGCACATCTTCAAAATGATAATAATGCATTATTTAAACAGTTGTGTGAGAATAGGCAACCCGGTTCAATCCCTCCCACCCTACATTCCTCAGCAGCAACCTTGGTAACTCCTTTTTCAGGTAAACCTGGCGAGGACATAACAGCCTTTTTGATGATTTAGTAGCAGCTGCAAAGTTAGGATCACGGTTAGATGAACAGCTCTTACAAATGACAAAGTTAAGATTGCTAGGAGAGGCTGAAGCACACGTATTATACCATGAAGAATTACGGAATGCTCCAACATTTGAGTTATTGAAGAAAGGATTGCTTAAACGTTTTCAAAAACAGAACAGCTGTAGATTTTATAGGGAAAAATTAAACACTAACACTCAGAGGCAAAATGAGTCCTTAGAAAGCTTTGTAGATAGACTTAGAAAAGTTAATATTAACACCTATCAGTTGACAACTAGTGATGAAGCAAATAAAGATATTTTACAAGAGGCAGAAAATAGAGCTCTGGATACATTTTTTCGTGGGTTACCTCCTGAAACGTCCCGTCGTGTCAGGGCAGTGTTTCCTAAAAATTTTGCGGTAGCTGTATCTGTGGCGACGGCTTTCGAAGAAATAGACATTGCCACTAGGTACAAGGAGAAGCGAAATGTATTTTCAGCAGGAGTACGATGTTTTAGGTGCGATCGACAGGGACATATAGCAAAAAACTGCAGACATCCTCAATGCACTAAATGTCAAAGAATAGGTCACACATTCAAGGAATGCAGGTCTAAGAAAGTTTTTGGAAATAGAAATCAGTTAAACTCCAACGAGAATGTTGGAGCCGCCGCCAGGCGTTCCCAATAAAATTTCATGCCACTAAGGCGAATGTGAAGACGGAATGTTGGTTATCTGCTACCATACAGGATAAAGAGGCAAGGATACTGGTGGATACAGGCGCAAACGTATCAATAGAGAGTAATGAATGTATTGAAGAAAAGAAATATGACCCTCCAAGGTATAGATTGAGTGGGGTAGGAGGAGTACAGTGAAGTCATTAGGATGTACATAATTGATTTTCTATATTCATGGTGTACAATTTCAAGAAGATGTAAAAGTGGTAACAAAGGTAACTGACGGGTACGACGCGATCCTAGGGTTGGATTTCTTGAATAAACATCACGCTAAAATCGACCTCAGACAGCAAACTGTTGAACTTAGCAGAATAGTGTTTCAGCTAGGTGGCACCGCTTCAAAGGGCCCGCAGCCGCAAGATTTCCCTAACCGGAAGGCGAAATCAACGTTGCGTGCAACGTCCTTGAAGGTTGATTCGCGGGATAAGATACCATATGGCTCAGGAAAACTTCTCTGGATGACCGTTGACCTCGATGTACCTACAGATACAGTGTGTCTAATAGAGCCACTAGAGGAAAATGAGGAATTAGATGTATCACATTGTTTTGTACGTAGAAGTGTTGTACGGATACAAGATGTTGAGGGAGAAAGAAAAGTACCGGTACATATTGACAACTTCGGAGTGGAGGACAAAGAATTGCATAAGAGAATATTAGTAGCTACAGTCAGTACTTTTGAAGAAGAAGATTTCATTTGGTCAGATATTGATGATGGTCAGAAACCAGACGCCTGTAAAACCGCATTACGCCAGAAGATTGAGCATTTGAAAGGAAATGATAGAGACACGATAGAAACAGTTTTAGTTGAGTTCCAAGATTTATTTAATGCAGAAGGTCCACTGCCAGCAACAGATATCACACAGCATAGGATCCCAACAGGAAATAGCCCCCCAGTTTATAGGAAGCCTTATAGAGTTCCGCATCACTTACAGCCAGTACTCGATGAATTTTTAGAACAGCATCTAAAAGATGGGATTATAGAATATTCTGATTCGCCTTATAATTCAAATATCGTAATTGTTCCAAAGAAGTCTCCCGACGTTACGAAACGATATAGATTCAGTTGTGACTACAGACACCTTAACAAACAAACTATCTCAGATTTTATCCTCTTCCAAGCATTACAGATATTGACAGTTTGGGTAACAGTAAATACTTTTCAATTAGAAGTTTCACCTGAAGATAGGCATAAAACAGCATTTTATACCCCTGGAGGCCACTGACAATTTTAAAGAATGCCTTTCGGTTTGAAAAATGCACCAGCAACTTTTCAAAGACGACTCGATGGAGTATTGCGAGGACGCAAAACTCAGCATTGTTCTTTATATCTAGACGATATTATTGTGTTCTCCAAGGACATTAATGAACATGCTGTGCGCCTGTGTAATGTTTTTCAGAGACTTAAAAAAGCTAAATTAACATTAAATATGGAAAAATGTAGTTTTGCATTGACAGAGGTTACATACCTAGGGCATGTCATTAGTGAAAAAGGAATTAAACCAGATCCTCGATTAAATACAGCAGTTAAGGACTTCCCAACACCACAACGCGTTAAGGAAGTACAAAGTTTCATTGGTCTCGCATCGTATTACCGAAAATATGTTCAAAATTTTGCTGAAATTGACCGAACCTTAACCCACTTATTGAAAAAGGGTGCAAAATTTCATTGGTCTGAAGATTGTGAATCAGCATTTCAAACCCTTAAAGCTAAGTTAACACACAGTCCAGTATTAGCCTACCCAGATTATAATAAAGAATTTATTTTATCCTGTGACGCAAGTGGTCATTCAGCAGGAGTTGTTTTGAGTCAGAATATTAATGGCGCGGAACACCCCATAGCCTATGCATCGAGACAACTAACAACGGCAGAAAGAAATTATTCCACAACGGAGAAAGAATTGTTAAGTGTTATTTATGGCATCAAATACTTTAAATGCTACTTGTATGGTAGGAAATTCAAGGTTATTACAGATCACACAGCTTTAAAATGGTTGCTTGGGTTAAAGGATCCATCTAGTCGTCTCACCCGTTGGGCCCTATGTCTTTCCGAAATGGATTTCGAAGTTATCCATAAACCAGGCAAAAAACACACGAATGCAGATTGTTTAAGTCGGAAAATAGCACTTTTGGAAGCAACAGGCCGAGATACTGAGAACTGGAGAAAGGCAAAAGATGAGGATACAGAATGCAAAAAATACGCAACTCAAAAACAATTTTGCTTTGAAGATGGTGTATTATGCCGTAAAACAAAACTTGGACCGTGAATTGTTGTTCCCCAACACCTTAGACAAGAAATAATGGTAGAGGCCCACGATCATATCCTTGCAGGACACGGTGGACAGCGGACAACCGAAAGACGCGTAGCAGTGCGATTTTGGTGGCAAACCAGAAAGCAGGATGTTGCGCAGCACGTTCGTAATTGCATTGCATGCGCACAACGAACTGAACTTTCTCGTTCAAAAATACCTTTACAGAGGCTCCCCGAGGCTTCATGTCCATTTCAAATCTGTGGACTGGATCTCTACAGGCCATTTCATAAAACACCTGCTGGTAATAAGTATGTTCTTACAATTATAGATCAGTTTTCACCCTATCTAGCTATGGTGAGTGTCCCAGATTAGCAAGCAAATAGTTGCCCAAGCTTTAGTTAACAACTGGATACTTACATTTGGTGTACCTGAAGCTATTATCAGAGATCAAGGATCTAATTTTATATCTGAATTAATGAAACAGCTATGCTACTTACTAAAAATACGTAAATTACGCACAACTCCGTTACACCCTCAGTGCAACGGGCGCACAGAAAGAGTTCATCGGAGAATTGGCAAGATGCTTAGTTATTATATTACCGAACAAAATGCTAATTGGGATACGAATTTTCCAAAAATCGTGTCGGTATACAACACCAAAACGCATGAAGCAACTGGCATGTCACCGTATGAAGTGGTCTATGGGAGAAAAATGCCGTCCCCTTTTGATCTAATCAGGCAGAAAAGCGGAAAAGTCGGAGAAACAGTAAAAGATTTCGGTCGAATGATGAAGGATGCATGGAAAATGGTTCAAAAACCTAATACAAAGTCTTTGGAACGACAGGAAAGATTAGGTAATGCCCAAGCTAAATATCCAAATTGCAAAATCGGTCAGTGGGGGATGCTGTCAACACCATACATTGTGAAGGGAAAAACGAAGAAATTTGTAACAAACTACAGAGGTCCTTATCAAGTTATTGAGATCATGTCACCAGTCAATGTTAAAATGTAACTGCCCACCCTAATTACTATTGTCCATGCAAGTCGTTTAAAACCTTTTAAGGGCGTTCCAGATGTAATTCCTTCAACAATAGTGTCTGCTTTTCCTAAGGGTGGAGGAAGTTCCCGAAGAGGAAAAAGAGTGGCCACGCCAACACAACATACAGACATGGCACCATACAATCTTCGACCAAGGGTGTGAATGTCCTAGTTGACTCATAGTAGACTGTGGATAGTATTCAAATGTAAATAATTAATAAATAATAATGGAAAGTTGAATGTAGAAGCATGTAGATCTTGTAGTTAACAACGTATTCCTTCTTTTCTTTGTTGTTGCCTTTTTTCAGAAACCATCATGCAAGCATTTCCTACACAAAACCTATCCTACCTCAATGTCTCCGTTGACAGTTCCCTTCTGAAGTCATTAGATATGTCATAAACTCACAGCAAGGCAAAATTGATGCCAATGTTATGATGCATCATGTTTTAAAGTTAAAAAGTGAACACAAAACTAAAAGTATAAATTTAGGAACGGTATATCTGGAACCTTTGTGTTGGTGTTTCTGCTTTGTACAGTTTTGTTTCATTTAAGACGAAAAAATAAGCCAAATAATAATATACCACTTCATCAAATCCCTGTTACCTGGATACCACACTCTTAACTGGTGTACATCAGTCGTTACTTTTGAGCATTAGTGTATTAATTTTGTTTATTGTACTTCAATATTTATTAAACAGTCTCATGTTAAAATTAACAATACTGTAGAATAGATATTCTTGCATTAGTATAGGGTAGATTAAACAGGTGTTGCTATGTAATTTTCTAAGTGTAAAATCTATTTTTGTTTATTCATTGTTATCAAGATTTGTTACACTTATTACAACCATTTATGTGTGAACTATGTGATTCATGAGCGTACAGTGCTTTAGTAAAGTGATAAAGTATTATTAACATACTTAATGTGAAGCATCTGTAATCTTCGAAGTCTAGAATTTTCATTGCTTGTGTTAGTGATTTGCTGTGTGAAGAGTGGAGGAATGTTGAGTGATAAATTCGAGGGCGAATTTCTCCGAAGGGTGGAGGAATGTTGAGTGGTACTTAAGTAAATAAATTAGTGAAATCAAAGAGAAGTAGAAATTCGAATATAAATGAAAAACTTGGTTTAGTTTAGAGAGTTATATACTGGCAAACAGCGGGCAGAACAGCAGAGCAGAAGAGACAATGACCGTGAAGTCAGCAAGTTCCACATAAGCGGGCGCTGTCGATTCAGCCGTCAGGGCATCGCCCGACCAGCTCAAGTGTTTCTCAGTGGTCACATGTGATCAAAGGCCCTCGCCTACATTCCAATAGCCATGACCGACGTTAAGAAGACTCTTCGAGAAGCTTTTCAACATGACAGACGAGGCAATGACCATGAAGTCGTTCACCTCCAGTGAACTAAAGTGAATAAATACGCGAGACGCAGTGGGCCCGAGAGATGAAGGAAAAGAAAAAAGTAGCAGTACTTTTCAGGCAGTTTCGGTGCTGAAGTCTGCCGTGTAATGAAATAGCAAGCAGCAGCCTCGGAGCCAGAAGTTAAGAGGTATTTGAAGACTGAATTTTACATATCCGGGTGACTCGTGAGAACGGGAAGGAGACGGCCTCACATCAGCAGTCACCTCTGAGGTGGGATGAAGACCTGACAGCCGAAGACTGGCAAGTGGGAGTCCGTTGTTTGAGTCCGGCACACTGGCCTTCCCCCGCCGCGCTGCTCCGCTGGCTGTCGCGCAACACACGCGGCCGCTTAGAGAAGAGAAACACTGGGACAACACATCCAAGGTATCACCATCTGATGCACGACTTCACTCGCAATAATTAAACGGGCCACCTCGCGCTGCGCGTCTCCAGTCAACTGGGCGAGACGGCGACACGAGATACACACTGCCACGCGTACTCAGACGCCGCCGCTGCCACAGCAGAAAGCTTACCAAACGACACAGCTGCTGTTCTCCGAGCCAGAACATCGTGTAAGGAAACAGTTGTACAAATCTTCAATAAAAGTTATCTTATGTAAAAATGCTGTTTCATTCTACCTCATACCCGAGCCAAGGAAGAACCCACCCTTCCCACGTGTTGTTAAGAGTGAAAAACTGATTAATTTAGTATTCACCCTGACAGAATGCTTTAGAATGCTCATCCTTACAATTGACAGCATCAAAAGAGAAAACCCAGTTACATTTAGTACCAGAACTGTTACATATCAACAGGGGATGTCAAATGAAATCCATATTTTTAGATTTCCAGAAGGCTTTCGATAGCGTTCCTCACAAGCGTCTTCTAGTCAAACTGCATGCCTACGAGGTATCGCCTCAGTTGTGCAAGTGGATTCGTGATTTCCTGTTAGAAAGGTCACAGTGCGTAGTAATAGACGGAAAGTCATCGAGTAAAACAGAAGTAATATCCGGCGTCCCCCAAGGAAGTGTTATAGGCCCTCTATTGTTCCTGATCTATATTAACGACATAGGAGACAATCTGAGTAGCCGTCTTAGATTGTTTGCAGATGATGCTGCCATTTATCGTCTTGTAAAGTCATCAGATGATCAGAACGACTTGCAATATGGTTTACATAAGTACCTGTATGGTGCGAAAAGTGGCAATTGACCCTGAATAAAGAAAAGTGCGAAGTTATTCACATGAGTACTAAAACAAATCAGCTAAATTTCGATTACGCGGTAAGTCACACAAATCTGAGGACTGTAAATTCAACTAAATACTTAGGAATTACAATTACAAATAATCTAAATTGGAACGATCACATAGATAATATTGAGGGTAGAGCAAACGAAAGACTGCGATTCATTGGTAGAACACTTAGAAGGTGCAACAGGTCTACCAAAGAGATTGCTTACACTACGCTTGTCCGCCCCATTCTGGAGTACTTCTCTGCGGTGTGGGATCCGCATCAGGTGGGACTGACGGATGACATCGAAAAAGTACAAAGAAGGGCAGCTCGTTTCGTATTATCGCGAAATAGGGGAGATAGTGTCGCAGACATGATACGTGAATTGTAGTGGCAATCATTAAAACAAAGGCGTTTTTCGTTGCGACGGGATCTTCTCATGAAATTTCAATCACCAGTTCTCTCCTCCGATTGCGAAAACATTCTGTTCGCACCCACCTACATTGGGAGGAATGATCATCATGTGAAAATAAGAAAAATCAGGGCTGGCACGGAAAAATGTAAGTGCTCGTTTTTCCCTCGTGCCGTTCGAGAGTCGAACGGTAGAGAGACAGCAAGAAGGTGGTTCATTGAACTCTCGGCCAGGCACTTTATTGTGAATAGCAGAATAATCACGTAGATGTAGATGTAGATCTGGTTGGGCTGTGGTTTTACCGTTCGTTCTTTAGAATGAAGCTTTAGTTTTTACTCTTATTATTTCCGAAAATCGGACTAGCAACACACTAGCAGATGAAAAGAAACCGAACAACTGTAATGGACGTTAATATGACGTGCGTTCACCCTGTGACGGCTTGAAGTCTGCTGGAGGCTCAGTGAGGTGTCTGAAGGTCTTTGGTGTAATGGCTGCCCATTTTTCCTTCAGAGCCGAAAACCAGGGAAGACGGTATTTTTAGACGCTGGGTTCTGGAGCGAAGTTGACGCGCCAGCCGTTGTGGCCGAGCGGTTCTTGGCGCTTCATTACGGAACCGCGCTGCTGCTACGGTAGCAGGTTCGAATCCTGCCTTGGGCGTGGATGTGTGTGCTGTCCTTAGGTTAGTTAGGTTTAAGTAGTTCTATGTCTAGGGGACTGATGGCATCAGATGTTAAGTCCCGTAGTGGTTAGTGCCAGTTGAACCATCTGAAATTTGCACCCTAACTCATCTCAGAGGTGTACCATTCGATTTGGGTTTGGACTCTGGAGAGGCCAATCCATTACAAGACTGTTACTGTCCAGAAAAATATCGCCTCATAGATTCCGCTTTATAAACTTGAACGCTGATACAAACATCGTTTCCGAACAGTTTTTCTACTTTGGGCTGTGCACATCCTTCCGCATTTAGCGGTTTCTTAAGCACAATAGGGGAATCAGAACCCAATCACGAAAAGCACCTCCATTCTGTAACACCTCCGCCTCTGCACTTCACTGTTGGTATTATACATGATGACAAGTAACGTTGCCGGTCGTCGAGACGGTTTGTTTTCTTTCTCAGTCTCTTATTCCTTGGTGTCAATATTTTCTGTCCACTCCGTCTGGCTTCCTTAAAATCTTTCATTACAATTCGCATAATCGTTAGACACTTTCCTATTGCGACTGCTGCTCTCTTCAGAGCTCTTTCTAATGGTATTAGCGAACCTCCCCGTTTTTCTTCTCGACAGAACCGAACTACGTTATTAAACAAGACTTTTCCGTCTAGCATACTCTTCGATTGGCGGGCCGGGGTGGCCGAGCGGTTCTAGGAGCTACAGTCTGGAGCCGCACGACCGCTAGGGTCGCAGGTTCGAATCCTGCCTCGGGCATGGATGTGTGTGATGTATTTAGGTTAGTTAGGTTTAAGTAGTTCTAAGTTCTAGTGGACTGATGTCCTCAGAAGTTAAGTCCTATAGTGCTCAGAGCCATTTTTGACAAGTAACAATCTGCAGGCATTCTCCAAACCCAAGCTTATCTGTCGATTTGCCAAGGGTTATAGCTTGATTTATCGCTCCAAATTACTCGTTCCCAGTCATTAACTGCCCAGTGGCGTCACTGTTTACCCCATCTTAAGGGTCGCTTAGGAATGACTTCAGAAATTTGAGGCTTAAAAGAAACGGCTGGGCTTTGTCCCCTTCTTCTTTTTTAAACTCCCTGCGTACAGTCATTGAGGTAGCTAGTTTGCTGGTAGGGCTTTCGGACTCACGAGAGATTCATTCCACTCATTTCTTGCGATTTGGCACAACTAACCTCACCAATCTCGTCGGTTTCTCTCCCTCGGAACATGAGCCTTGGTTTATCCATGTTTGTTCCTAAGCGCTTCCACTTCACAGTCACATCAGCATCAGTCCAGCTGAGAAGCTTTAGAAGGGTTGCAATGTGAATGTGAAGTGGCGGCCAAATCCACTACAAGGAAACGTTTCCTCAGTTAGCTCTACTGAGCGAGTCATTCTGGCCTCACCGCTTCTCTTCAGTCAACTATTCCTTTTACACTGGCAGGTTCGCCTGCTGTGACATCTACTCGAAATTGCCGCGTTAAAGGTGCTCAGGTAGTTTACGTTGAACGTAAAATACCTGCAAGATTATGTCCAGCAAAAGGTGTAACATATATTGTATAGATTTACAAAGCAGTTTTACGCTGAAACAGTGGTGCAAATAAAGTGTGATCCTGGCAAAAATATCATTCATAGTGTAGTTTTCTAGCCACTGGCGGCGTATCGTTGGACTGTGCCGACAACATACAGATTTAGCTAGGATGTACTTAAGGATGAACAAACAATTTTAAGCCGGGGTTGCCATTAGCGTTATAATTACTCACGGGCAAGAAAATAGCTTGTGTGGATAGAAATATTGTTTTCTATACAACGGCAAATTTACTGTTGGTAGTTGCAAGATGGCTTAAACGGTAGTAGAACTATGATTGATTACTGCGGCAGAATCATGACACTCATTACTGAAAAAGTTACCAATTACGATTAATTATTTCTGTACAACATCACTGTAACCATACTGCATTAATATTGATTCCTGATTGCTTCCTTTACTAGTGTATAAAGACAAGTAGACGTTTAGTATCTTCATAAAAAATATCGAAAAGTTCTTGACTGATCTACTTCACTTGCATGAAACTCTAATATATTTTATCATACATGGTGTATAAATATACTTTTAAAACTATACAACTATATAAAGACAAGTCGATGTTTAAGGATGTTACCAAAAATCTCGAATAGTTCTTGACTGATCTACTTAAAGTTTTTATTCTGTACTATAATTAACGTTCGGATGGACAAAGGTCACATACTTTTAATATATATATATAGAACACATAAAGACGCAATATTGGTGAGAAAGATCTCAAGAAGTACTTCATCGATGTACTTCAGATTTATGCATGACATTCTAATAAATGTTTGCACTGTCATAGCTTACATACTTTTAGACAGAGAGAGAGAGAGAGAGAGAGAGAGAGAGAGAGAAAATATGGTTATCACTTCGAAAAAGTTGTTGATCAGTTACCTTAAATTTTCACGCGATATTCTAATAAGCAGTTGGAGGGAGATAGCCATATATTTTTAAATACATGTTATCTATAAATCTGTACAATAAAGAAAAGCTGTTGGCCAAAGTCTCGAAAAGACCATGAGCTATATACTTCTCATTTTTACAGGATACTGCCGCACAGGATTAGCCGAGCGGTCTAAGGCGCTGCAGTCATGGACTGTGCGGTTGGTCCCGGCGGAGGTTCGAGTCCTCCCTCGGGCATGGGTGTGTGTGTTTGTCCTTAGGATAATTTAGATTAAGTAGTGTGTAAGCTTAGGAACTGATGACGTTGGCAGTTAAGTCCTATAAGATTTCACACACTTTTGAACATTTTTACACGATACTCTAATATACATTCAGGAGGACATACGCACAAGTTCTTTTACACAACATTGAACAGGTTTTCTGTTAACACTGACTACATGGAAGAAAAAGCTGTACCATGATGAAAACGTGTGGGTTCGTTTTCCTTCTTGCCGTCAGTTTTAACTACGATACCAGGGCTTCTAAACAACTGGACGGACTGTTTCTCCCATATACGGGGTGAACATTAATAAAACCAGCAAATTGCAGGGACTGATTCCTGAATGGAAATGGAGGAAAAGAGTCTTAGGGACATACGTCCGAAAATGCATCGTTGCACCAGTAGACGCCGCTGACGAATGACAGTTCCTCTGATCACGTGCCGTGTACTCCTTCTGTGTTCCCGGCTGTGGGACTTAACACAGCATACGGCGAACAGCAGAGTGGTTTGGTACTGACGTCGGGAACAAGCCAAGATTGTGTCTGTGTACAACAAAGCAAATTGAAACGGTCGAGAAGCAGCACGGCTATACCAAAGACACACACCAGCCACGTCACACAGCATTTGAAACCCATTTTTGGAGTTTTTGTGATCAAAACTTCTTTCAGACAAATTAAAGTCCAAGGAGGTGGCAGACGGTGCGTACACCTTATTCGGAGAACCGGTTTCTACGGGTTATTTAGACGGAGTCGCCAACATGGTGTGAAGCAAAGTACGATTGTGTGTATCCTGCATGACCACCGCTGCTATCCGTATCACCTCCAACGAGTGCATGGATTATCAGCAGCGGATTTCCCTGTACGGGTAGGATTTTATCGACGGCTTTTGCACCGGACCATCACAATTATGGGATTTCTGTCACCAGTCCTCTTTACAGTACACTGCGCAAATCACGCAGCCTACTACACACAAGGAGCATACGACACCTAGTAAAAGCAACTGTGAATCGTTGGCAGCATCTACCGTGGCAACGATGCATTTCCGGTCACATGTTGATAGGGACTTTTCCTGTCACTTACGGTCAGGTATCTGTCCCTGTAGTTTGTCGGTTTTATTAATGTTCACCCTGTATATTCTTTCACCTAACATATAATTTTAAACGAAGATTGTTTTGTTTTTCTCTTTCAGTCGATTTTCACACAGAACAGGAAAGTTGTATATATGCATTATCAGGGTGTAATTAGACTACTACTAGGCAATCTGAATCGTTTGGAATTTTGTAATCATACCTATTTGCAGAGAAAAGGTATGCCACTACCCTCCACAGATCCCGCAAGAGTGGTTGACTCTCATACCTTGTGTACCTTGTGTACCAATGATCTCAAACGATATACCCATTCATTTTAAGCGACTTCAGTTCCAGATCGAGGCAATTACAATAAACAATGATCATGATGACCTAAGGGGGAGAGAAACGAGGTTGGGGGGGGGCTGACATGTGATTACATTTTCACGCAATTTGGGTGCATGGATCCTGAGAAATCAGTACCCAGAACAACCACCTCCGTCCGTAATAACGGCCTTGATACGCCTGGACATTGAGTCAAACAGAGCTTGGATGCCGCGTACAGGTACAGCTGCCCATGCAGCTTCAACACGATACCACAGTTCATCAAGAGTAGTGACTGACGTATTGTGACGAGCCCGTTGCTAGGTCACCATAGACCAGACGTTTCCAATTGGTGAGAGATCAGGAGAACGTGCTTGTAATGGTAGCAGTCGAACATTTTCTGTATCCAGAAAGGCTCGTACAGGACGTGCAACATGCGGTCGTGCGTTATCCTGCTGAAATTTAGGGTTTCGCAGGGATCGAATGAAAGGTAGAGCCACGGGTCGTAACACATCTGAAATTTAACGTCCACTGTTCAAAGTGCCGTCAATGCGAACAAGAGGTGACCGAGACTTGTAACTAATGGGACCCCATACCATCACGTTGGGTGATACGCCAGTATGGCGATGACGAATACACGATTCCAATGTGCGTTCACCGCGATGTCGCCAAACAGGGATGCGATCATCACGATGCTGTGAACAGAACTTGGATTCATCCGAAAAACTGGCGTTTTGCCATTCGTACACCAAGGTTCGTCGTTGAGTACACCATCGCATGTGTTCCTGTCTGTGATGCAGCGTCAAGGGTAACCGCAGCCATGGTCTCCTAGCTGATAGTCCATGCTGCTGCAAAAGTCGTCGAAGTGTTCGTGCAGATGGTTGTTGTCTTGCAAACGTCCCCATTTCTTGACTCAGGGATCGTGACGTGGCTGCGCAATCCGTTGCGGCCATGCGGATAAGATGCCTGTCATCTCGACTGCCACTGATGTGAGGCCGTTGGGATCCAGCACGGTGTTCCGTATTACCCTCCTGAACCCACCGAGTCCATATTCTGCTAACAGTCATTGGATCTCGGCCAACGCGAGCAGCAATATCGCGATACTATAAACCGCAATCGCGATAGGCTACAATCCGACCTTTATCAAAGTCGAAAACGTGATGGTACGCATTTCTTCTCCTTACACGAGGCACCACAGCAACGTTTCACCAGGCAGCGCCGGTCAACTGCTGTTTATGTATGAGAAATCGCTTGGAAACTTTCCTCGTGTCAGCACGTTGTAGGTGTCGCCATCGGCCGGCGCCAACCTTGTGTGAATGCTCTGGAAAGCTAGTCATTTTCGTATCACAGCATCTGCTTCCTGTCAGTTAAATTTCGCTTCTGTAGCACGTCATCTTTGTGGTGTAGCAATTTTAATGGCCAATAGTGTAGTAAGAAACAGCGAGACTTTGACAGGTTCGCTAGTTACTTATAAATTCTCTTACGTTTCGCATTCTTTGTCTGACAGTTACTGTTACTTGAAAGAGTCTAGAAGCCTTTCTGATCATAGCCAAATTACAAACTGTTTGCTCAGATACAAACAAACGTAGTTTCGCGAGACGTGATCAACACTGGATACAAATAGGTTAAAGGTTATTCTAAAATAACATACAAATTACAGACCCATATCTATATTTCAGAAGGCTAAATAAAACAGATACGAATTACTTATTAATACACCCGCAGATGCATTTTGTAGTAGTTTGCAAATGTAACGTACTTAACAGGGATATTCTTATACATCATTAATTAAAATTAGAACGCTAGTTGGTGTTCAGTTTATCTATATTTACTCGTACCAGACTATTTTCACATCACTGTGCATACGCTATACAATTTATTTATATTCACACACTATTCACTTTTTTTCGATGTAATGCAGTGTCATTGAGACTCTGTTGGTTTATTAATCTTGCCTTTCAATGTTGCCGAGGCTAAACTTGCTTGTTATTTCAGGATGACATTGTACAACTCAGCTCGAGGAGAGAAAAGCTGATAATGTATTCGGTCGTCCTCCCCCAAAACGAGTCCTTAAATTTTCATCCAATTGGCAACCTTATTTAAGTTAATGACATGCTGAAAAAGTACTACACTGTAATCGGAAAGTTCAGGGAATGAGAAAATATATGTGAACACCAAAAACAAAACACTTTAGCATACCTAAAACAGGGGAGGTAAACCGTTGGCACTGTAGTGTCGTGGAATAATAAATAGTTGGAAGCGTGGAATATTGTCAAAGTTTCGTTGCCTATGCCGAGAGCCAGAGGAAGTAGCTTATTCAAGAGCTAAGAGGATTGCACATAATAGGAAGGTGTCGTCACGCAGGGGCAATGGCCTGGTTACGCACAACAGGCGACAGAGAATTGCTTAGCACATGGGTTTGTGTTAGACAGAGACTTTCGTAGAGTGCAAGACAGAGGTATAGCGTCACTGTACTGCATTTCACAACTTCGCGTAAGTCTGCCGTAACAACACGAAACTCTGTCGCAAGAACACCTAAGGGGCGAGTACAACAGATGAATCAGCAGTATAAGTGGAACGAATGCCGTCATTACAAACGAGCATGACGTCAGGACGTCGCTTGTGCTTCCCTTAAATACGCCATCTTTGATATCAACAAAGAACTCGCAGTTAGACTTGCAGTTAGATGTGTACTGGGTCGCTGCATAGCGCTCAGCTCGGTGATCGACATGTTAATCTTTATTAAGGAGATGTTGCAGTAAGGGCGGCCCATCCAGCAGCAGACGTGAGGTGACAGTACCAGCTCTGGTTCTCTCTGCTGCCGCTGTTAATCATCAACCCAGGATTAGCAGACATCGCTCTCCGCCAATGCTAACCACATCAGTGAGCCGTCGTCAAGATCGTGCGGGGCCTAGGCCCTGTGCATCCGCCGTCACAACCAGGTGAGCCGTCACAACCAGGTGAGCCAACGACGCTGGGGGACTGCAGCCCGATCTGCCCGTCCACCACGGCCGAGCCACCAGGAGGAGCAGGAAAGAAGACGGTGTGGGATGCGTACACTCCGCACTACGAGAACGCTTCTCGTGCCGACAGCGCCGGGACTCCAACCCGGAGCCTTCACGCGCAGCTGCTTGCTGTCTGCCGCTGAGCCAGCCGGCCAGCCGGACGCCGCCAACCACACACGGCCGAAGTAAGGACATTCCTCCGCTACATCACAGCACCCGTGGCGCTGCGCTAGCAAGACTGTGCGGCCCGAATCTGGTGTCATCGCTACAAGTCAGCGGGGAGTCGCGGAAGGTCTTTGATATCACCAAACCACATTGTACTCGGCAGGAATAATGTTTCTTTGGAGTTTTTGACGTTTCTACAGCGATTTCCTAGCATCCTGACAACTGGAGAGGTCACCACTCGGCCTCCATTCCACCGTAGGTGACCGGGACCACCGGGGCGCCTACAGCACTGAAGACTGCTTCCAATCGTCTCGGGATGGAGAACTGCAGGTCCTATATATTTGATTCCATTCTTCCTGCAAAATAGTTGCAAGTTCAAGTAACGATGGTAGAGGCTTGTAGCTATAATGCACCTTTCTCTCCGATTATTCAAAGGCTCAGTAATATTGAAATCTGGCGACTTTGGCGGCGAGAAGAGATGCGACACTTTACCCTCGTGCTCACAATACCAGTGCTGTGTTAACAGGAGTCCTGCCGCCTTCGAACACAACCTCATCCCTAGGGAATTAATATCTTTCCACGGAATGGACCTGGTCAGCCAAAATGGTCACTTAATCCTTGACACCAGTTCGAAGTCGCTGTGTAAGCATGAGATCCATAGAACATCAAGATTCGGCTGCTCAATCATCTCTGAACCCACATCCCCCCCACCCCATCGGCGTTTGCATCACTGATGAATTTTTTTGGAATTCCAGCTCACCCCGCAAATTGCTGCTTCCCCAGCTCCGTTATTGTTGTTTTGGTCAGAATGCAACACTCAGTTCTGCGGTAACTTTCCCAGCTGTCTTCCTCTTACTTTTCGTCACAATCTCTTAAATGAATGCCTGTCACGATCACTTGATCATATTTACGTCGGAGCTGTGACTTAGTGGATGATGTTTTCCCATTTTCCCTATATGTTCGATATTGTGCCTCTTGGGACACCAAATAATTCGGCATCATGGTTCCAGAAGCAACGAGCACCAACAAATTTCCCACGTTCGAATTCACTTAGATCCTGTAAAATTCACTCACAACTACATAGAACAATGCTCTGTCTACGGTTGGCACTTGCAATGTATGGAAGACATTCACACATGTCATTTGTGATCAAATAAGACAGTGCACATGCAGGCTTGGCTAGCATTTGTATTGTTTTTCAGGCACACATTTCTCGCGGTGGTACCATATTTTTGTCCATCCCGTTTTCCTGTGCAGTGAGCTTCGAAATTGTTAACCTTACACTGCAGTTCTAAGCATTCCAAGAAGAGACATGGAATTTGCCATAAAGGAATTTATCAATATTCTACACTTAGTTGCAACTAATTTATAGTACTTTGGGTACCTAATACAATTTCCCGCTGTTTAGCGTCGACTTATACACTGACATACTCTGTACCAACCCTTACGCAGCACAGATAAACTCCGAAGACGAACTTCGTAAATTTCACGTGCCATGTACGCAGAATTCATGACGAAGTGCTTACAGCATTCCTTCGGATAACTAGGTGAGATATTCGATATCAAACCGTTAGTGATTTTAACAGTTTTCAGAAAATACTACCAATGGCGCATATCTTCGTGTAACTGGGGCGCGATTCCAAACACTACTTCATCGGCTCTAAAAACATAATCTTCAGATCCGAGGTAACAAGATTCTGGTGTGCCATTCACACATTTCATCTAAGCAAAAAATTAATTTACAATACGTTACGCCACGCTGAGAAACTCGGAAATCCGCTGCTACACACCTCAATTAGAAATTGCTGCCACATGAATTTTGTGGTGAAATGAAAAGGCGCCTTAACAATGTACATCGTGTGCCAGGGAGAAATAAAGTCAGAAATAAAATTTCGCTACTGAGAATTTCGACATGTGATGTATGACACATCGTCACGTCGCAGTCTAAAGAATATGGTTCCATTGACCTGAATACTTGTGTGTGTCATACAGCCATAAGTGGTCTTTCATTTCACAGTAAAGAACTCCACATGATGGTATGAAGAAAGAGAGCTTTCTAATTTTGTACATGATTGTTAAAATTATGATGGCGTGCTGATCAAGGGAAACCTCCAGGAAACTTTCGTCGGATTGTGTAGCAGCAACAGTCGCATCAAATCAATGTATTATTTTCAAATTTCAGTGCAGTCCACCACCTTCCGGCACTTAGACCGATATGGCAAACAAATCACAAAATTCGTAAAGAGAATTATCATAATCTAGTTAAAATTAAGTACGTGTTTGTGACTATCATAGCAAGAAGAACTTTAAGAGACAACTGCTACAGGTAGTACTCCACTGTAACATATCTATAATAGCTGCAAAAAAAAAAAAAGAAGAAGAGAAGTAGAGATAGCCTGCACGAGTGGTCGTCAAAGGCTTTTGCTCAAGGGCCAATACTTGCACTGCGGGGTGGCACCTCAGGCCGCATGTGTACCGATGTTATTATTATCTGGAGAACTCTGTATGAAGTGGCAGCTGCTGCAAAATTCCAGACAGCTGCTCGATCGAAACAGCAATTTTTAACGTCAGCTTTTATGATTAGACAATGGATGCTTTATCATTATATAGCGTCGACATATTCACCGATTTACTCTGTACCAAAACTTACGCAGGATTATCTACCGAAACCAGCTATGCGTCGTAGTTGCTAAATATGAATGTGATTTAGATATGTGTTCCAACCTCTTTCTCGCCCCTTTCTGTGTACATTTCCTCCTCCTCCACCTCCTCCTCTCTATCTCCTCGTTCTTCCCCTCTCTCTATGTCCATGACTTCCATCTGTGCCTAGTTTCGACCACCTCTATCTCCTCTGTCCTCTCTGTTTCTGATCTTGACCCTTGTTCATTGTTAAGCAAACAAAACCCTGACTGGAAACAGAAGTCGCGTAGAATGGATAAGTCGGTTGGCATCATTGGTTACGGCGGGTGAGAGAGACATCTGTAACTATCTCCTCTGTGGGGATAGTGCCTTCAATCACATTATTTCAATCACAGTGTATGAGATTCTGTAGTAGTATTCGAAACAACTCCCGAAAAGCCAAAAATACAACGTTGTTTTTGTTGAGTCATCAGTCTCCGGAGCGGCTTGATGCAGCCCTTCACGAATTCAACTCCCGTGACAACCTCTTCATTTCAGAGTAGCACTTGTAAGCTACGCCCTCAATTATTTGCTGGATGTATTCCAATCCCTGTGTTTCTCTACACTTTTTGACCTCTGCCACTCCCTCTGCTACCATGGAAGTTATCCTCCGGTGTCTTAACACAGATCCCGTCATCCTTTCATTTTTTATTGTCACTGTTTTCCCTGTATACCTTTCCTTCTCAACTTTGCGCACAACCTCCTCATTCCCTAGTAGTGGGGCGATGGGGATACAATTGTGACGTCGCGAGTTACTGTGAAATATTAATTATTGCAGTAAGCTACACTGCAGTACAGCCCACTGTATTGAAGCCAGAGGCTGTTAAGGAGACAGCAAGTAGTGTCCTAGCAATGAATCATGTACACCTGTTGCTACTGCAGCGTGTGAACGCACCAGCGTGTCACTTATCAGATGCTTATATTCAAACCCCCTATAAATCTAAATAAACTATACTAAATATAATTCAATCTTGTTCAAAATCGGTACGCTAGTTTTTATTATTCAGGAGAAGATTAGCCCTCTATCTGTCATATTTTCGGAGATAGAGAAAATTACTTAAAAAGTTAAAAAACCGACTCTTAGGGAATTAAATTCAGTTAGGAACTATAACAGTTTATCTTTTGGTATCATTTGAAAACATAACCAGACCTCTCAGTGTGCAAAATTATTTCATTAGGATTTAATTACAAAACTTTAATTAATTTTCATTTTCATAATACAAAATTCAGACAAAATTTTATTTGTGTCTTATATTGTTGTGGGAATAAATGAGAGTGTGTATATGGGACATACGTTAAATTTCAAGATTAAATTTATATAATACATTACGTAGTCATAGCATGGGAAAGATATTTGTGCCCACTTTGATGGTAATGTATGTCTAAGCGTACTTGCTTTTGTAAGGCGGCAGCCAGAATATCAGTTTAAAGTGTAGATCGTTTTCTACATTTATTCCAAGACTAATTTTCTTTTCGATTGGTTTTGTTAAACGTTATATTAGTATTTGCATGTTGTAATGACGTAAATGCAACTGTGAATAGTCGTTGGAGCAGGCCAATTTTGGAGCGAGAGTCATCTCGAACAATTCTTCTGATTGGCCAGCCAAAACAATCGGCCAATCAGAGTTAAGCAGTTCACGCGCACTGCTAGATATACAGGGTGTTACAAAAAGGTACGACCAAACTTTCAGGAAACATTCCTCACACACAAAGAAAGAAAATATGTTATGTGGGCATGTGTCCGGAAACGCTTGCTTTCCATGTTAGAGCTCATTTTATTACTTGTCTTCAAATCACATTAATCATGGAATGGAAACACACAGCAACTGAACGTACCAGCGTGACTTCAAACACTTTGTTACAGGAAATGCTCAAAATGTCCTCCGTTAGCGAGGATACATGCATCCACCCACCGTCGCATGGAATCCCTGATCCGCTGATGCAGCCCTGGAGAATGGCGTATTGTATCATAGCCGTCTACAATACGAGCACGAAGAATCTCTACATTTGGTACCGGCGTTGCGTAGACAAGAGCTTTCAAATGCCCCCATAAATGAAAGTATAGAGTGTTGAGGTCAGGAGAGCGTGGAGGCCATGAAATTGGTCCGCCTCTACCAACCCATCGGTCACCGAATCTGTTGTTGAGAAGCGTACGAACACTTCGACTGAAATGTGCAGGAGCTCCATCGTGCATGAACCACATGTTGTGTCGTACTTGTAAAGGCACATGTTCTAGCAGCACAGGTAGAGTATCTCGTATGAAATCATGATAACGTGCTCCATTGAGCGTAGGTGGAAGAACATGCCTGCCCAAACGTTCACAGAAAATCTGTGTTGATGACGTGATTGCACAACTGCGTGCGGATTCTCGTCAGCCCACACATGTTGATTGTGAAAATTTACAATTTGATCTCGTTGGAATGAAGCCTTATCCGTGAAGAGAACATTTGCACTGAAGTGAGGATTGACACATTCTTCGATGAACCATTTGCAGAAGTGAATCCGTGGAGGCCAATCAGCTGCTGATAGTGCCTGCACACGCTGTGCATGGTACGGAAACAACTGGTTCTCCCGTAGCACTCTCCATACAGTGACGTCGTCAACGTTACCTTGTACAGCAGCAACTTCTCTGACGCTGACATTAGGGTTATCGTCAACTGCACGAAGAATTGCCTCGTCCATTGCAGGTGTCCTCGTCGTTCTAGGTCTTCCCCAGTCGCAAGTCATAGGCTGGAATGTTCCGTGCTTCCTAGGACGCCGATCAATTGCTTCGAACG